>NC_135624.1:66100916-66402583 GCF_053574225.1 Canis aureus
TGCATGCCCATGTACTATTCATTGCATTTTCCCAAGTTGATTTGTGTTCCAAATCTCCATCAACCCAGGACCACCTTAAATCTTAAAGCTTGAAGTTTAATATTACCTGGACTTAGCCATTTAGTGTGAAATATGGTTGAGGGCTGGTTTTCACCTGGGTCTTCAGTCTATCTGAGCAGTGTCCTGGATTACAAACTCAGTGACAGGTGTGTTCCATTAAACTGGCCATTATATTTGGGTCACCAAAATCAAAGTTCAGATTTGGGAGAATGAGCAAACCTACTTAGGGACAAAGGGGTCTTTTATACACCACTTATTTTTCTGATTTTCTGATTTCCTGATTTTCTTCAAATCTTGATCTAATAATTCGTCATTGTTTTGGCTGTTTCGACTTTTATTTATATTTTTAAAGATTTTTATTTATTCATTCATGAGAGACACAGAGAGGGAAGCAGATACATAGGCAAAGGGAGAAGCAGGCTCCCCGTGGGGAACCCCATGTGGGACTAGATCCTGGGACCCCAGGTCACACCCTGAGCCGAAGGCAGATGCTCAACCACTGAGCCACCCAGGCGTCCCTTGGCTGTTCAACTTTTACAAGAGTTTTTAAAAATATTTTATCTCTCCTTTTTACGTTTTCTGTCAGAATGGGACTCCAGATAACCTAGACTGCATTATTGGAAACCAGAAGTCTCAATCACATCTGCCTGAGAAAATTTCACTCAAGTTTTTGAAGCTCTGCCATTGCTTCAGTGATGCTGCTCTTGCTTTTCTCATACATACATTTCTTCCTTCTTCAAAACCCCGTATCACCTATCTGACCCTCTCTTAATCTCCTTTTAGTCATGAGTGCACCCAGTGTTTCCCTTTTTGTGTCGTGTTAGATTCTCAACGGCGAGTGGCATGTCTTATCCCTTGAAGCAACTAGTTCATGCTCTGCACAAAGGAAACACTTAAGATTTATTTAATAGAAAAAAATTTCAAAGCATTGCTTAAGAAATCAACTATGAAATAACCACTTCAGTTATTTCCCACATTTCTTGATTGCAAAGGGGAATAGTCTTGAGCAATAAGAAAACTTCCCTAGCCTTTTCCCTCACATTCCACTTGAGTTTACATAAAGTGTCAGCCCCAGTTTATTCTTCTATTAACAGGGCCCAGCTGCTGGAACATTTAATCACCATTAGTTCAACTTGTGATAATGAACATGTTTCATCAGTCCACTTCATAAAACTCATTGAGAAACTTTGGTTCACAAAAGAAGGAATTTGACTCCCAGGGAGCATAGTTCTATACAGATGTGGTCAAGCAAGACTGAACGCCAAACCGCATGACAGTATGTGAAATGATGTGGGGAAGGGAGGAAATCATTTGCATAGAACATGAAACACACGTGTTGCCTTAACTGCCTGCACATTTCAGGGGAAAAGTGTTATGAGCCAAAAAATATCCCGAAGTTTGAAATTACACAACCCAAGAGACCAATTTTAGGCTCATCATGTATTAGCTACTTATCCAGTCTTAGACAATATAGACTGTAAGTCATCATTATTTTACATACTATTTAGAAGGAGAAATATCAGTTAAATAATCTGTGTTCCCCATTAATGGTAAGCATATCATGACTTCAGATATGTTAAAATGTGATCAAATACGATTATTAGAATCACTGAAATAGTATGAATCTTATTACCTTGCCAACTTTATTTCTCCATTTGGTAAACAAATGGTTATAAAAAGACTTTCTCATAAATTTTAGTTTTCTTGTCATCTTTTCTTTATCAGTCTCAATGCTGACCCAGGGGAGTCAAAATCTGCAGCAACAGAATGAGTCATAGTGTGAAGGTAAAGGATCCAGCAGCAAGCCTACCCACGAGGAAGAGATGCTGGAGGGCAGGGGAAGGGTATTGTGCAAGTTGAGCTGCAGGTTGTACCGCTCAGAAAGAGATGTTTTCCCTGTAAACTTACTTTTACCCCCTCATGATATATCTACTACGGAAAAGAAGGTGTATTGAAAAGTTAATTAATGTGATGTCTCTGCTTCTGAGAGGAAGATAAAGATTCTTTAGATTGACAGGCATCTATGTGGAACCTGCTTAAGATTCTCTCCCTCCCTCTGTCCCTCCTCCCTCCACTTGCATGCACACCTGCGCACACACATGCACGTGCAGCCTCTCTCTCTAGTGGACCTGCATAACATAACATTTTCCTCTTACCTGTCTCCTGAGAGCCACCTGCACACCTATAGCAAGTGATTGGTTCTGTTCTCTGTCATGTGTGAAAGTAGCTTATCCCAGAGGGGGTGTCTGAGATTTTCCAACCCAGCTTGTGACTAGGTAGATAAATCTGCCTAATTCTGGGGTTCAGTATTAAGGAGTTCATCTACCCATAGATACAAATTTTGATCTTTAATATCAGCTTTTTTAGTAATAAAGGTGATATGTTGTCTTTATTTTTTTTAAAGATTTTATTTATTTATTCATGAAAGACACAGTGAGAGGCAGAGACACAGGCAGAGGGAGAAGCAGGCTCCCTGCAGGGAGCCCGATGTGGGACTCGATCCCAGGACTCCAGGATCACGCCCTGAGCCGAAGGCAGAGCCTCACCCACTTAGCCACCCAGGTGTCCCTAACTTATTTTTTCTTATCTTAATTAAATCAAGACTCCTAAATCAGGAAATTGTAAGGAGCACTATTTGTAGGTTCCCTAAGAAAACAACTAGCATCCCTGAAACCTTGGCTCTGATGAGCAGGCAGGCTTCTGCACCTGAACACAAAAACTGTGATAAAGGTTGTCCCATCAAGGTGCCATCGAGAGATTCAGTTCATCATGTAACCAGCCCTTCCTCATTCTGTTTGACGCAGTCGTGATTAGAACTCCGGCCTACATTTGAGTGTGCTCGTCCTTATCTGCTAAGGAAGAGGGCCACTCCTTTCTTCTCCCCTTTCTCTGGCTTCTCTTAGCTTCCATCAACAGTGTGTCTAAGGCTTTATCTCCAACCCATGGTGGACTTGGCTGACCTCCCTTTACCACTAGCTAGCAGAGAAGCAACCCAGGCACTATCCAAACCAACCAAAATGCAGGCAGCTGCAGTCTACTGGAATGACAGTGGCATTGCCTAAGGGCCGAGCCAAAGCACTTATTGACTCCTTGTGAGCCATCAAATTAGGAGAATAAGCAATTTTATCTGTAAAACCACAACCTACGTTGCTTGGCCACATTCTCAGAGACCGGCGAACTAGGAACAAAGGCAGCTGTTCAGGGATACAAAGAAGTGGGATATGAGAAGAATCAGAGCACTGGACTGGAGGAATCTTGCCCAGCTCTGTGCTCAATTTATTTCCTTGGATAGATACACTCTGTATCAAGACAACTAAGTCACATTTTTACCAGGAAAAAAAATTCAGCCAGAATGCTTAGTTTTGTTTTCTGCACCAAGAGAAAACATTCTCACACAGTCTATAGGCTTCTGTATTACTTATCATTATTTGTCATTACTTTATTTAGTTGTGCCCCGCCTTCCATCCTGAGCTTACCCACTACCCAGCCATTCATGCCGAAAACAGCTCGGAGCGGGCATAACCTGCCATTACTTGGCCTTAGCTACGTAGCCTGTCTCTTGCCTTATCACGCTCTGGAACTTTTATGACATGGGAGCCCCCAGAAGTGAGAGGCAATTACTCTCTTGTTGCTGCCAGTGGATACTGGAGGATCCCCTGGTAGTGAATCCTCCCTGCTTCCCTCCTCAAGGCAGAGAATTCTGAGGCTCAGCTCTACTGAGTTCTGGCACCGCCTCTGCCCCTGGAACACACTGTGAAGGGCTCATCCCTGAAGATTAGAAGGAGCCTGACAAAGCACGGACTTCCCCAAGAGGGAAGAACAGCATTTGGAGCTAGTGAGTTTAGAATGATGCAGAGAGACAGGGCCAGACGAGTTTGTACTGGCTTTGATCTGACGTCTTTGCAGAGAAAAGTACAAAGTACGTGGTCCTGATGGGAGGATGTTTATATGACTCTTTAGCATGAAAAGATGTTGTCATTATCAACCAGAAGGAGAGAAAGAATGCAGTGAGGAGGCAAAAGCGAGACTCGGTGCGTACTGAATACAAATTTTAGCCCAAAGCAGACTCCTCTTGCAATGATTGTTAAAACACTAGTTTAGAGTTTTTAGAAGGCTCATAGTACTTTCGGATTTCATCTGTTAAAACATGCTATATAGACAGTTTGCGGGGGGGGGGGGGTCCTTGCTCAATAGGTAACTTATCGCACAAAGTTTCTCCTCTTTTCAAATCAGGATCACACTACGTATAACGCCAAGCGCAGTAGCAGATTAAACATTTGGGCGCTTTTTATAAGTGATACATTCCCAAGGCAAAGTTGCTTAAGGAACGAGAGGAGGTCCCGATCAATAACAGAATAATTAGGCCTATTCCTGGTTCTAACTGAGGTTGGGTTACAGGGAAGGAGTCAGACTGTTCTGAATCTACAGAGGTGACTTCTTTCTCTTTAGGTTATAGATGAAGAAGGTCCTCCCCATACTGCTGCCCTCAGCTGTAGCTCTGGCTCACGCACTGAGAGGATCTATAAAGGGATCCAGATTGGGCAGCCCCAGTGGCTCAGCGGTTTAGCACCCAGGGTGTGATCTTGTAGACTCGGGGTCGAGTTCCGTGTCGGGCTCCCTGCATGGAGCCTGCTTCTCCCTCTGCCTCCCTCTGCCTCTCTGCCTCTCTCTCTGCGTGTCTCTCATGAATAAATACATAAAATCTTTAAAAAAATATACATATATAAATGGATCCAGATCAACCCAGGAGCCCATCCAAACAGCTTCACTCAAGAAACTTGCTTGGTGGCCTCAAAGGTCACACTTACTCAGAATACACACTTGGCTTACTGAGAAAAATGTTTTGAGGAGTTTGGAGGGTAAACTGGTACCATCTAGAAAAAAGAGAAAGAAATAGAACTTGGTCATTGACGGAGTAAAAAGATTATTTGTGAGTAACTTCTCTTGTCAAGAACTAGCGGAGAATCATCAGAGGACAAAGGGCAACAGCTTCCCTGGGTGATGTGTTTTATCAGCCTGGCTATACCTTTTCCCACTGCAGCAGGATTTCTTCCTTTCCTCTCTCATCTACTTATGTATCTCCAGCATCAAGCACTTACATCAAGAGATATCCTTGCAAGGGGTAACTTGCATCACAGATACTAACAAAATCTATGGAATATTCCTTGAGTTTTTGTAATTAAAATCATCCAAATTCAGAACATTATCAGAATGGACATTTATAAATTCCAAAAAAGATCTAGATTTTATTAAAGGCATCTTTGCCAAGTCTATTATGGTTAACCTATTACAGGGTGCTTTGTCAGCAACTCAATTTTACTCTCAGGAATAGTACACTGACAGAAAAGGTGTTTAACTCAGAAAGCTCAGGATGAGGTGAGGTATAGCATTGTATAGCATTTTCACATTTTTAGAACCAACTAGCAAAGACCTGTGAGTACTTAGTCTAAAACCAAACATCCTGGGCAGCCCGGGTGGCTCAGCGGTTTAGCCCCGTCTTCGGCCCAGGGCCTGATCCTGCAGACCCGGGATCAGGTCCGGCGTCGGGCTCCCTGCATGGAGCCTGCTTCTCCCTCTTCTCCCTGTGTCTGCCATGGGTAAATAAATAAATCTAAAAAATAATAAATAAAACCAAACATCCTAAAATCATTTTAATGGTGCTTAGATCAGATTCAAAACTTTGATATTTTTTTAGAACTTTTCATTTGTGCTATATAATGATCCTTTAAGAAGTCCTTTCTAATATGGCAAGAAGATGGCAAACACAAATTACATCGGGAGAATTCGAAGTATAAATATGAAGCTGCTGTCTGAGGCTGCTCAGCCTGAGCCACTGTGAGTTTCACAGATGTTTAGGAAACTCTACTGAGGTCGAAGCAGAGAAATCACTAAAACCCACTTAATCCAAACTGTGACTGATCTACTCATTGGAGTAGCTGCTAAGCCTCCATTCAAGTTAGAAGTAGTCCTGAGGTTAGAGAGGCTTTATTTTCTCCCCTTCAAAGAAGTCTGGTTTGATCTTTTTTTTTTTTTTTTAATTTTACTTTGTCAAACCTTTAAAATAATCAGGACATTGATTTTTGATTGGGCAAAATAAGCACCATAGCATTTGGAAGAAAACGGGAACAAGAGAACTTGACAGTCATAGAGTAGGGTCTAGGTCAGTGGTTTTCAAAATGTGGACTGGGGATCCTTAGGAGACCCTGAGACCATTTCAGAGTGCCTGTCAAGTCAAAGCATTTTTTTAAATATTAAGATTTTATTTGCTTTTCCTCCTAACCCCCTTACAAGAAAACAATGAGTTTCCCAGGGACTATATGATATGTGATGGTGTCATTACTCTGATGGCTAATGGAATGTCAGTTGGTTTAAATTTTCTCAGTTTTAATTACTAATACCGTAAATATCTATAGTTATAATTCATATTTTAAAGAAAGATCTTTGGGGTCCTCAATAATTTTGAAGAGTTTAAAAGTGTCTGGAGGCATGTAAAAAAGAATGAAATCCCGTCATTTGCAACAACATGAATGGACTTTGAGGGCTTTGTGCTTAAGGAAATAAGTCATAGAAAGATAAATACTGTATAATCTTACCTTTATGTGGGCTTAGAAAACAACAACAACAACAAAAAAAAACAGTTACAAACAGCTCATAAGTACAGAAAACAGACTGGTGGTTGCCAGAGGCCAGGGGGTAGGCAGTGGAAGAAATAGTTAAAGGGGATCAAAAGGTAACAACTTCCAATTATAAAATAAAAAGTCCTGAGGATATAACATACAGCATAGTGATTGTAGTTAACAAAACAGTATGCATATTTGAGGCTAAGAGAGCAAAAGTTCTCATCACAAGAAAAAATTTGTAACTGCATGTGATAATGGATGTTAACTAGATTTACTGTGGTGATTATTTTGCGATGTATACAAGTATTGAATCATTATATTGTATACTTGAAACTAATGTGTTTTATGTCAATTATATCTCAATTTAAAAATAAAAGTTAAGAAGTGAAACACTAAAAAAAATGCTTATAGACACTAAAAGTATCTTGAGACCAAAAATTCCTTGTCTAGAACAATGCTGTTGAATAGAATTTATTACAATGATGAAAATGGCCTATGAATCTTCAGGTCTCATACAGTAGCCACTAAATACTTATGACCGTTGAGCCTCTAAAATGCAGCTAGTGTGGCTGAGAAACTGAGTTTTTAATGTTTATGTAATTTAAATTTCAGTGTAAATAGTTACCATGTTGGGCAGTGCAGACCTAAATCCTCAGCACCCTGACTCCTGATTTAATACTGTTCTCAATCTTCTACACCAGCTGTTTACAGTTAGAGATTTTCCTTGTGCTAACTATTAAATTCTTGGTGTGGTTTGTGCGGTGTGTGAAGGGAGTATTTAACAACAGATATGCAATAAGAAAATATTCATAACTCTAAAATATCAATCAACTCCAGATCAAATCCTAGATTCAAACAAAGAAGAAAATAATCAAAAAATTCTTGTAGTTGCCCCTTTGGGAGTTCAAAAGAATATTTCTTCATGCTTTATCTTGAATTAACTACATGGTTTTGATAATATTTTTAAACTATAAACAGTGTTTAGACTTTGCTCCTGTTGTAGTTATGAAGAGACAAGAACGTAATTACGGTTGCACAGAAAAGTCACCTGGGTGTTCAGGCATGTTCAGACCAAACCAGTCTGCTTTGGTGTGGTCATTATTCACTAGGATCTAAATCTCAATAAATAGAAATCCTAGATTTTTCAATTAGCAGAACTGTCTGAAAATTGTGCACTCAACTCTTGCTAACCATATTCCCAAGAGATACATGAGCACAGAAGAGAATCTCAGCTTGAAAATAAAAGCTTTGAACTAGGGCAGCCCCAGGGGCGCAGCGGTTTAGTGCCACATGCAGCCTGGGGTGTGATCCTGGTAGACCCGGGATTGAGTCCCACGTCGGGCATCCTGCATGGAGCCTGCTTCTCCCTCTGCCTATGTCTCTGCCTCTCTCTGTGTTTCTATGAAAAAATAAACAAAATCTTAAAAAAAAAAAAAAAAAAAAGCTTTGAACTATGTGAACCTGTATGAGTTATTATTGAACTTCTCTAAACCTACCTTTTTCTAGTAAACTGGGATTATGATATTATCAGTGACTTCTTTATATGTTGTTGAGAGGATTAAATGAGATAATATATAAAACAGTAAAATTCCTGAAAATTATAAATATTAATATTATAATTATATTACATTACTATTTGCTGTATTTACTTAACAAATCTTTATTTATTCATTCATTCAGAGAGAGAGAGAGACAGGCAGGGAGAAGCAGGCTCCATGCAGGGAGACCGACGTGGGACTCAATCCTCGGTTTCCAGGATCAGGCCCTGGGCTGCAGGCTGTGCTAAACCGCCTCGCCACCAGGGCTGCCCTACTCAACAAATCTTTATTGGGAGCCATCTATGTGCCAGACAGTGTGTTAGTGCTGGTGAATAAGCAAATATGGTCCGTGCACTCACAGAGCTTACAATCTAGTAAGAGAGAGAGAGAGAGATCAACAATCACCTAAATAAAAAGAGTTCTAGAAAAAAAAAAAAAGAGTTCTAGGGGCACCTCTAAGGTGGTTCAGTCGGTTAAGCATCTGCCTTCAGCTCAGGTCATGATCTCAGGGTCCTGGGATGAAGCTCCACTTTTTGGACACCCTGCTCAGCGGGGAGTCTGTTTCTCCCTCTCCTTCTGCCCCTCTCCCTGCTCATGCTCTCTTTGTTTCTGTCTCTCTAATAAGTAAATAAAAAAAAAAAATTTTTTTTTTAAAGAGCTGTGGATGGCACTGAACTTTCTAAGATAAAAGAGCTGGATCAAAAAGACATGTAAGGGAAAACTGTTCAGATTGAGAGATTAGGAAAGATCTCTTTGAGAAAGGCATATTTAAGCTGAGACCTGAAACACCAGTAGGATTTACTACTGATAGAAAGATGTTCTGGGGCATATTGGATGGGGGTAATGGCTAGTACATAGATTCTAAAATCTAATGACTAAACAAAACAAAAGTTTATTTCTCTTTCACTTAACAGTCCAGGCTTAGTAGTCAAGCTCTGCTTGGTAAAGTCATGTAGGGATCCAGGCTGAGAAGGGCAGTTCCATCATCCTCTGCTGTAACTTCTACGGTTGCTTCCAGCCAGCAGGAAGGAAGGGGAGATGGTCATCTTGGAAGAACTTCTTTATTTTTTGTTTATTTATTTTTTTCCATATAATGTTTGTCCTTGGCCGATTGACTTCTTTCACTCGGAAGAACTTCTTTAAACAGATGTCTGGAACGTTAGGCTTGTACAGGAAGTTTGGTTGGCTGTTCGGGTATTAGGATAGGCTATCATGGAACTAGTGGGCCTGCCCTTGGTGTGGTCATCATTCACTAGGACCTGGTTGTCAATTACAGATATCCTACAACTGTCAGGATTTTGCTCACCTGAGTCTTGCAAACCAAACCCACAACAGATACATGAACATAGAAGAGTCTCAACTCAAACGTGTAAGTTTTAATGCACTGAGTTACTGAATCCCTGTAAGCCTATACCTTGCCCATGAAGTGGGATAATGATAATATTAGTGCCTTCTCTGTATGTTGGAGATAATTACTAGGCTCATATCCTGTTGGTGTCAAATAGTTTTGTAATATGGTTACACCTAGAAGAAAGCCCAACTAAGAAATGTAATTTCTTACTCGGTAGTCATATTTTAAGTAAAAGGGAAAAGAAATTGTGGTTTCCCCTATGTGTCTAACACACAGGCAGAGAAAACCAAAACTCTAAAGCATTAACATTGGAAAGAGTTTGGCACGCTAAGGGAACTGGACGGAGGAGGCTAGGATAGCTTAGAAAAAGTGGTATGACATGGGACTAAATGCCAGGATCCCTACCTACAATCAGCTTACAAGCCACTAGGAGAGATAGAGAAGTAAGCAGACCTGATTAATGCTATTATAATTGCAAAACACACCATGTTTTGGTAGAAGAGAATAAGTAGATTAATTTTTCTCTAGACAGTTTGTGGAGAATGGAACATCTTTTTTTTTTTTTTTTTTTTTTATTTTTTTTTGAGAATGGAACATCTTAAATGGCCCTCGGTGACTAAGAATTTGGGCATGAGGTGATAGGTGAGGGCATGGCAAGGAAAATGAACATCTGGACAGAGCGAAGGGCAAGAGCAAAGGAAAGGAACCGGGAAATGTATAAGGTGTTTCCTAAGAGTGGTAAGAGCTATGGCTTAAAGTATTATCAGAAAGAGTTTGCCTCTGCTACTCTTAAACAGTCCTCAAAGATAAATCCTACACTGTTGTAAGACAGCCAGAAAGATAGTATAACAAAAAAAAATCATAGAGTTAAAATATTATCAACTTCTTGAATTATATTTTTAAAACGTCATCCATCTCTCCAACTAAGGAACAACAACTCCTTTGCATCAAAGTCTGGTTGAACAAGTTGACAGTTCTGATGTGCCAGTTCTATCAAAACCAGAAAATATTGCTGTACTTTTATCGGAAAAATGCACCCAGTACAGAAGTGATTTTTGTTAACCCTGAAAATCAATCTAGTTCCACAGCACTTAGAAGTTCTACTGTTTTTCTCTTAAAGCTTAAAATATGTTCGACACTTTCATTCACTTTTACGTACGCTCATTCATTCAGCGATATTTATGAGTGCCAACAACCTGCACTAAATACTAGGAACTGTTAGGGGATGGTAATAAGACACAGTCCTTAACGTAAAGGGATCCAGAGGCTCAACCAAATGGGAGAAGAACAAGCATCACGGTATAAGAGCAAGACAGAGTGAGAGGCACAGCATTCCGCAGGTATACAGAAGTCTGGAAGGCAGCAAGTATCGCTCTGTGAAGAGGAACCAAGGAAAGCTTAGTGGAAAGAGAGTGGAGAAGAGAATTTGAACATTGATTCGGATCTGGAAAACGAAGAAGATATTTCCAGTCTGAGAAGAAAATCACGAGTACCTGAATACGACTGGCTAGGCTAATTTAAGGGTGAAAGTTGGTCTAAAGTAGACAGACCAAGCTAATCAAAAGGAGAAATGAAGGTAGAATGGCAAGAGAGAGCCGAATTGTGAAGAGACTTGAATGCTGAGCAGCATATTTTTTAATTTGTGTCACAAATAATGGGAAATTGCAGGTCTTTAAGTGGGGGATGAGCAGGACTGACTCCAAGTTTTAGGAACGGAGCTCTGTCAACAATAGGAATGACAATGGGCAGCTGAGCTCAGTGAGCATGGAAGCATGGTCTCTGCAGAGAATCCTGCCCCTTGATAGCTGTGTGGCATGGGGCAAATGATTTACCCATGCTGTGCCTTATTTTCCCTATCTGTAAAACAGGGATGATAATGATAGCTACTTCCCAGGATTGTTGTGAGGATTAAATCCAGGAATTCCCATCGTGGATTTAGGACACTGCCTGACATTTTAATAAGCACTACATAAATATTTATATACACACACAACATATAGTGACAAAGGTGTTAAACAAAAACATCTAGTTTGTGCTCTATCTGTAAAGGGCCCTTGAGAGACGGGAGTAGGATGTCTGGGACCAGATTACCTGGTGTCCAATCCCAGGTAAACTGATTTTTAATCTTCCTAAGACTCTTTTTTCCTTCTCTGTAAATTAGAAATAACAACAGTATCTATTTCATAGAGTTGTGTGGAATTAATGTAGATAACACATGGAAAGTGCTCAGCAAAGAGCCTGGTACCTAGTGATGACTCACAATAGGATAGTTTCTTTATCAAAAAGTGTTTGCGCAAGGAGTTTGTAATCCTGTAAATCCTTACCCTGGTTGACTCCCAGCCCTTGGGATGCAACTGACAGTGCAGAGAGCAGATTAGAATCAGGTGAACCTGAAGTGAATTCTTGTTCTGTCCTTTAAAGTAGTGTGAATGGGGGCATTTTTCTAAAACTAAGGCCACCTTGTTTCTTCCTGAGATCATGAGAATGCTTCCCATCTCAAAAGGTTGTTTGTGAAGATCAGAAATAATTTATGTCAAGTAGCTAGACCCACACACACTGAGCGCATACCAGAAGTTGCCTCCCTGGGACTGCCCTCTGACCCCCCACCCCCACACTTTTTCAAGCTGCCTCCCATATCTTCTCTGGAAGAGGAAAAGCCACATTCCCTGACCTTAGCTTCAAAGACTATTGTGGCAAGAAGCCAGGCAGAAGATTAGCCACTATTCTGGGCCAAGAATTATGGGTCTCAGAGAAAGACAAAAGTAGAACCAAACTAACCCAATGCCTTCACTTGCCAGACCTCTTGTTATCTGACTCCCACTGATGTCTAACCAAAATTAACCACAGACCGCTAATGGGCCAGTGAACCATTGTGCAATGTTTTCAACTGGATACAGTGTGGAAAAATGGGAAAGAAGGAAGGGCCAACAGATAGTTGGGGATTGAAAGTATAAGGGATGATCATAATGGCTTTGGGGCAGAGGACAGCATATATGTTAGTTTGGAGGAAGGGGCATTTTTTTGTTCTTTTTTCCATATCAAAAGACACAGAAGTAGACCACCCCAAGGGAATAGTTTTCTTCAAGTATGGGAGGTGTTACAGTACAGTGGTTAAGAGAGCTGCTTTAGGAATGACGATTGCTGAGTTGAGGAATAATCTTGGACCTGCCATTTGCGAGCAGTGTAAGCCAATGTAATTCAGTAAATCAGTGGGCAAGTTATTTAACTCTTCTTTTTTTTTTTATTTTTTTTTATTTTATTATTTTTTTATTTAACACTTCTGAGTTGAGGTTTCCCCCCAAATTCCTGAATCATTACATTAATGCAATGATTAAATATAATAATCCATATAAAGCAGATGAAATAGATTTGGCATATAGTACATATTAAAAATATTTGCTTTTTGTAATTATGATTTAATCTTTTAGCAGAGTCGACACAATTCAAAATGAGGAAGACAGAGGTGCAAACAACAAGATGAATTAGACCCTACCTGGCAGCCTGAACCATCCAATTCCGGAAATTTATTCGGTATACCATTAACATAAAATTCCTCTCCTGAAAATTATTTTCCTGCTTGATTTCTTTTCCCATTTTTAAAAAGATATTCTTTTTCTAAGCTTCTGACATATGGCACGTCTTTGTTTCTTAAGAAATTACTATTACTAAAAAATTAGATTATCTGACTTGCTTCTCAAGTGCCTTCAGGCTTGACTATTGCTTATAGATCTTTGCACTTGTCCCTGTGGTTTGGGTCTTTCTGCCTTTCCTTCTTTCTCAATGTGGTCATTATAATCTAGGTAATACCCATTAAAGGCCATTTAACCTTCTGGCTTTATGATATAGCATTCTTGTCACCTGGAAAATGCCCTCTTATTTTCACTTAGCATTTGCCAAGCAGCGATTTTGTGCCTAGATTTTTTGCTGGGTACTCTGATTTACAGATGGGAAGGTGGTTCTTGCCTCCCAGGGGTTTCGAATCTAACCGAAGAAACAAATCTCACACGAAGTTATAAAACTTTCATGACAGTTTTATGGAAGTTATGAAAATAAGGAGGATAAGATGGTAAACACAGAGCAAGGGCCCACCACCCACCAAAAGAGTGAGAACAGATAGATACTGCTTTCGGGAAGCAGTGATCACTACAGCTGGGAAAGGGAGGGGAGACAGTGAAGAAATATTTCTGTTGGCCAGATGGCTGGCTGGCAACACCACAGCTGGGAGTGTTACTCTCCTGACCTACAGGAGAGTAGCCTATCTTGACACACTATGCATTTTCCTCTATAGAAACATTTTATTTTTTTTTAAGATTTTTTATTTATTTATTCATGAAAGACACAGAGAGAGAGAGAGGCAGAGACACACGCAGGGGAGAAGCAGGCTCCATGCAGGGAGCTCGACGTGGGACTCGATCCCGGGACCCCAGGGTCACACCCTGGGCCAAAGGCAGGCACCAAACCACTAAGCCACCCAGGGATTCCCTATAGAAACATTTTAAATAGCATTTGTTTCCCACATCATTTATGAAGGGAGACTTAATCCAAAGAGTAGCTGAATCATAGAGCACTAGAGTACATTAATAACTGACATTTTGTAGGATATAGCAATGTAAAAAGAACTTTTGCTTACCTTGCCTTACAGCATGCTCACAAGCAACCACCCTATGAGGAAGTTAACTAACCACCCTATGAAAAGTTATAATTTTCTTTTCCTTTTTTTGAGAGCTAGAGCATGTATGAATGGAGGGGGGGTGTGGGGGGTTAAAGGGGGCAGGCGGTGAGAAAATCCTAAACTTAGAACCAGACTCAGGGTTGTCACAATCCTGAAACCATGACCTGAGCCAAAATCAAGAGGCAGATGCTTAACCAACTGAGCCACCCAGGAGCCGCTATTTTTATTTTCAAGTGAAAAAAATGAAAATAATAGAAATTAAGCAGTTTTTCTAAGGTCGCTAATTTAGCCATAATAATTACAGGTGGGTTATTACCGTGCTCCCTTAAATAAAACCTATGTTACATCATGTTGCCTCCTATTTGAAAGAGTGTGAGTTTTTGTGTGTATGTAGGTGTGTGTATGTATTGGGGGTATGCCAGGACAGGGGTTATTCTATGAATTCTATGAATTCAGAACATTATTTCTAGAGGAAAAAATATTTCGAATACTAACAAACAAACTTGGTTCAAAGTTTTTAGAATACAATCTACGTATAAGTTGAAAACTGATGACATAAAATACGCATCGGGACCTGCAGCCTAATGTTTCATTTTCCTACTTCTTTGTCAAGCAGAAAGATGTGAATTTCCTCTTCAGTGTATTTTTTCCAGGTACTGATTCAATAGGCCCTTGGAAAGCAATTAATATAGATCTATTTTTCTCTTTCTCGTTAGAGTAATAATTAATTAGCATGCTGGAAGTAAGAGGATTCCCTCTGTCAGTAATGACATGCCTCTTTGGTAAACTATGTAATGCGTTAGTTTCTAAGGAACTTTCTGTTGCAATATCTCATTCAAAATAGTATTTATATTTTACTTAGTCTGTTGGGCTTCAAATTAAAATATATTCCATACTTTATTCCATTTTAGGGTCTAGTTTTTCTTATCTAAGATCAAGTGTTTGATCCTAGACAATCAAGCCCTGCTTGTTTCAGTGACTTTTAAGCCTTCCAAGCTCTTGGCTGTCTGTCCCTAAAATATTCCATCACCTCTTTGCTGTGTTCCCTGTCCCCTTGTGCAGCCAAGATACTTCCTTTGTTAAGAAATTTCATTAATGGTTAGAAATAAATATTAAAAAGAGCTTTGAAAAAGATAGACTTTCTTTTGTCCATGTTTCCAAAAATCCATCAACATGTAGTTGATGGAACGAGCCTGCCATTTCTTCTTTCGGGAAATGAAAAATCTAAGAGATGCAAAGTCATCAGTTCTTATTTTCACAAGCCTTTGATCTCTGTCACTGCCTCTACCACTTGGCCAACATGTTAGAATGGTTTCAATTGTTATATTCTAATGAGTATTATTTTATTAATTCAAAAAGCCTTGCAAATATGAATGTTGTAGCATATACACTGAAAAGCTGGCGTGGGTTGCAGTTTGAGCAGTGACTTTTTGTCTAGTCCTACTTCTTCTGCAGGTGAAGAATTGACTAGATGGGCTGTTTTATAATTTTCCTCACAGTTCACACTTGGTATTGTAGTGTCATTTCCCTCAAATTAGCACTTACAATTGAGAAACAAAAGTCAAAATCACTTGTCAAATACGTGAAATCATTGTCATGGCTGGGATTAGACCTCAAATTTTCTGATTTCCATCTCCTAGTCCTTACCTTAATACATGGGACTCTACTCCTCTGACCTCTATTTCTATAAGGCCAATACTGGTACGCATCAAAATACAAAGCTGTCATGGACAATACAGTTAGCCTTCGTGGTCTTCTGCAGGTTCCCGTGGTTATCTTGCAACTCACAGAGCACATTTTGGTTCTTCTTTCTTTCTTTCTTTCTTTCTTTCTTTCTTTCTTTCTTTCTTTCTTTCTTTCTCTTTCTTTCTTTCTTTCTTTCTTTCTTCTTTCTTTCTTTCTTTCTTTCTTTCTTTCTTTCTTTCCTTTCTTTCTTTCTTTCTTTCCTTTCTTTCTTTCTTTCTTCTTTCTTTCTTTCTTTCTTTTCTTTCTTTCTTCTCTTTCTTTCTTTTTTCTTTTTTTTAAAGATTTTATTTTTTTATTCATGAGAAACACAGAGAAAGAGGCAGAGACAGGCAGAGGGAGAAGCAGCCTCCCCACCCCCAGGGGAGCCTGATGCTGGACTCAATTCCAGGACCCTGAGACCATGACTCGAGTCAAAGGTAGATGCTCAGCTACAGAGCCATCCAGGTACCCCACGTCTTGGTCCTTTCATTAAAAGGTGAGATCTGTTTGCCAGCTAACTAACCTGTGTTAGCCTATCTTTTGTTTGCAATGTAGATTTAGCACCAAGTGTGCAAATGAAAAGTGGAGCTTATTTCTTCATGGAGAATTTGTTAAGTGCTAACTTACAGTGTTGAGAATGATCATGGTTCTACTCATCTCCAGGATCTTGAATTCTTCTCAGGTCATGACTGAGAGACATTTTGTGGATTGGAAGAGGAAGATTATTCCTGTCCCTCCTGCCTAGAGATGAAAGTCACACAATCCCAAGTAAAAGCCTGGCCACAGAGCCCAGCAGCCAGAGGAAGAGGGGGACTTGGGAGGACACACAGCTATCCTCAAGTGCAAGATCCTATTGCTCAAAAAAACACAAAAAATACAAAAAGCTTCCAGCCACCAGAGAAATTAGGAAAACAATCGATCTAGTTGAAATGAGGAAGTAGAAGCCACATTTTAATAATATTGTGGGGCAGGGAAAAAATGAAAGGTTAGAGGAGAGAGACTGGAGTGACTACAAGAAGGAGTAAAAATGGTTGACTTGGGAGAAAACACAGTGTAAGAGTTGCAAACACTAATTTGTTAAGCTAGGAGTTGAAGTAAATAGCTGGCTCCTATTTGGAAAAAAAAAACTTGTCCTCTAAATGACTAGAAATTTGGAATTCTTTGGGGGGTAAAGCCACTACAGAGAAATAATTAAGGGGTCAACAAGTAGAAAGAATAGAAACTGTCATGAGAAGTTCTAAATACATTTTCATTCAAAAGGATCTGGACCTTTGAAGCAAAATCATGTCTTTGACACAGGAATTACATGTCTAGGAATATATCCCAAAAGACAACCTTAAGTAACTAAATAAAAAATGTTAAACACAAAGATATCAGTGTGATACTTTTATGGTTAAAAATGAGAGCTATATGAATTCTTTAAAACAGGGAAATAGTTAAGTAAATAAGATATACTGTAGAAAATGAAGTCATAATATTCAAACAACTTAAAATATTTTAAATTGTGCATTACAATACATCAAATGACCAAAATGAAAACTTTGCCCTGGCATAATACTCTGTATGTGCACAAAGCATAAAAATATAGAGAATGATTATCTCTTAACAATGTAATTATGAGTGACATTTATTTCTGAATTATTTTCCCAATTTTCTAAAGACCATGGAAAGCAGTCTAACATAATGCATAAAAACTGAAGATTTGCATTTAGCTGTCTGGCTTCTCATTTTTACTAGCTTTACACCTCATATATTCTACTAGCTTCGTGAGCTTGGGCATTTAACTTAAAATTCTTGGGGGCTTCAGTTTCTTCATCCATAAAAATGGGATAATAATAATAACTACTTCATAGAGCTGCCTTAAAGATTAATGAAATAATAAGTTATTAAATGATATTAATTAAATGAAATAGCGTACTGTATGAACAGTCCTTGCAAATAGTTAACTGTTCGATAAATTTTACCCAATCATTATCTTAAAAAAAAAAAAAAGCATATACACGTATATGGGTACACACACCTACTCCAGCAGACATATTCAAGTTTTAAAACAATAAAAATAAACAGAGCTATCATTTACAAGGAGAGTTGAGTGTTGTTAAAACCCATTTTAATCATGTTTAGTTTACTTAAGAAAGACATAGGGAGGAGCCTGACAAAGGGTAGGCTGGTCAGGGCAGTGGTGAAGGCTCTGCCCAAGCAGGGCATGCCTCTCACCTGTAGCCTCATTCACCTCTGTCTTCCTGGATCACATTTCTCCAGTCCTCTCCTGAATGCTCATTGCTTTGGAATCAATGTGACATGATACACCTAGAAATAGAGGTTTTTCTACAAACCATTGAATATGGGAGATCTAATGCTCAAATACTTTTTCTTCATTCCCTGAGGGTCATGAACTCCATCTTTTCTACAGGCCTGCTGGAGACAGGGAGGAAATATTAGAAACAGTCATTTAATTCACTTTGTGTATTTTTCCAGTACCCTGCAAGTTAGAGTAGGTTTCTCTCTTAACCTAAAGGGAGTGAAGGGGGGATAGAAAGGGCCAGTTCTCCAGACAGTAAAACTGCTCAGTTCTCCATTAATGATCTTTGTCCATGGTGTGGTTTAGAAGAAAAGTAGGAAATCAAATTTTAGTCTTGTTTTACTATAGCTGAAATTGAGCAAATGATTGAGTTTCTGAATGCTAAATTTCCCATCCATAAATTGGGATTATAAGTAGAGTTATAGGAAGGACTAATGAAATATTACTTGGGATAAGTTATGTGATATAGGGGCGCCCAGGTGGCTCAGTCAGTTAAGTGGCTGCCTTTGGCTCAGGTTGCAATCTCCAGATCAAGCCCTGTGTTGAGCTCCCTGCTCAGCGAGGGGGTCTGCTTCTCCCTCTGCCTCTCTCCCCTGCTTATGCACTCTCTCTCAAGTAAATAAGCAAAATCCTGAAAAAAATAAAAAGGATATGTGGTATATAGTAAGCATCTACTAAATAGTAACTACTACTACAGAAACTAAAGAAGAAAGGGAAGTGTGGAGTTTCCATGATGATAACAAGTGCTAAGTGCTAATGATTGCCAACATTTAATATGTGTCAAGTACTAGTTTGAGCATTTTGCCTATAATAATGCAGTTAATCCTCATAACAGCCTTAAGAGTTGGGTAATATTATGAATCTATTCAATATTACTTTGCACAGTATTAATTTGCTCTGTTTTATATATAACGAGGCTACTGAGTATAAAATATAGTTTGAAGAAAAAAATATATATATACAGTTTGAAGATACTTTGGAGCTCTTTGCAACTCTGTTAATATCTAATATCTAATATAAAACTTCTCTCTCGTTCTACACCCTGAACCCTGTCTTCAATGACAGATCTTTGTAACTCCCGCTTTGCTTGCCTTATGGAAAATATACAATAGATATATTTTAAAGAGAACTTCTCTGCCTTCAAGGATAGAAATTACTTCTACACTCAGGGCAGAAATTCATTCATTTAAGATTTCAGTGGCTACAAAGGAATAGTCTAGTTGTACCTTCTTCATTCACAATACATATTTTGAAATCAAAGTTTCATAATTAATATCAAGATCAGTTTGCATTAAGGAACAATTCAATCGAGATAACATGCTTGGTGTCAGGTATGATATTACTATTCTGGATCTCTGCTGCCCATTGTGTTTTTGGCACTTTCTGCTATTTCCATGGGCCACCGAATCAACCACAATGTAGTTCATTCCTTTCATCTGGTTTTGCTCAAGGCCTATGTCCAACATAATTAATCAACTCAAATGTGTAGAAATTTGAACCAACCATTGGATTGATAGAAATAATCAGAGTCCAGGCCACAATATGAGGAATTTGGGTAAGTGGCCACAAATATGGCTGAAGTCAAACACGTTGGGATTTGCACATCACTGAACTGCAAGCAACATACTAGAATGCCTACTAGCAAAAAGTCCTTATCTGAAATTCTCTTCTGTGTTAGGACATCAGAGAAAGCAAACGGCAAAGAAGGTTTACTGTCATTGTAATAAATCTGTTGGAACTCTAAAATATCCTTCAGAACATTATTTCTTGAAATCAGTGAATTTCCTTGAGACATTTCAGGGAAGAGTCAGGGATTAAACGACTTTTGCACAATACATTTCTAATTATATGAATACTTTAAAAAATAGGACTTTTACATAATTTTTAAAAATTCATATGTAAGTGGTTTGTGGCTTGGATATTTAACTTTCTGAGTCATCCTTTTACTGGCTTATGGAAATGCTGTGGTTGTTCAGGTATGTTTTTATATTCCAACAGGGACATGAAGTAGTTAGAAAAGCCTTTAATTTCCTTTAGACTTTAGTTCTTCAGTGATACAAAATGATCCTCATTTAAAGATGCAGCTACCTATGCTAATGGCTGCCAGGAAACATCTCCTTTGGAATAAACATGCAGACTTTCTTTTAGAGAACGGTTTGGATTGTTATTTGCAAGGACTGTTAATGTTTATGTCGCTTTCTTTTTGCTAAACTGTTTTAGGGATCTTACATGACTTTTTAAATAAATGTTAGTCAAATGTACAATAACAGAAATATTGAGGGCAGGGAAAGTGAGGTTCTATAAAATATGTTACACATTTCATGTTAGAATGCTCTATAATTAATGCATCACTCTCCTGAGGACTTCAAAAGAAGATGCCATATAGGTAGGAATATTATTCACTATAGGCCACCAATTTCACCTTTAAATTGAATGGTCAGAGATAATGGAATGTAAAAAGTCCTGTACATTTTAGCAAAGAATTACAATTTATAGGGTATGACTCTAGACAAGTCAAGCTGACTGATAAGGACATAAATATATAAAAAAAAGACAGTCATCTTGAATATAAATACCAGTTTCTTGGCAGTCTCAAGATACATATCTAAGGGCGCCTGGGTGGCTCAATCAGTTAAGCATCTGACTCTTGATCTCAGCTCAGGTCTTGATCTCAGGGTCATGAGTTCAAGCCCTATATTGGGCTACTTTAAAAATAAATAAATAAAGACACATATTCAATTACTAGTAAATAAAATACTGAGAGGTAAGACAAAGGTAGGTTGTCCTACTCTGGAAGGGGAGATGCCTATATCTACATGATGCATTTAAAAATGAGGAAGAGTCTCGGCCAGACAGAAACTTAAAGAGAAGTCATATATTGTGCAAAGACCTCTTTTGGAAAAGATTTGTCAGGAACTTGAGGGATGCCCTTGAGCTTCCTGAAGCCATGTGTGACCAGTGGCTTCATGGGAGTTTTAATATGCAGTCTCAGCCTTAGCTTGGAGTTAATCAGATCACCTGTCAAGACTTCTAGGAGGTCAGCTTGGATTTTATAAAGATGGAGTCCACTTGGCACCACAGTCAGATGAAATCAGGTAATAAAAGAGTCAGGGAAAATAGAATGTCCTCAAAGAAGGACTCTACAAGAAGACATAACTGCTGGTAGCAGCAGAACCTCCCCAGTCCACTCATTCCCTGAGGTGTGCATACAAGGTATGAAGGCAGAGAATGGTAAGATCTGGCATCTTTGGAGCAGTAAAGAAGTGTGGGTAATGCTTGAGGGAATGCACATCATTTATTAACATTGGCTAAATTTTCAACTAAAATACCAATTCAGTAATGCAATTTGTAGTTAAATGGATAACAAATTTCAGTACATAATCACGGGTATACAAGAAATAAGAAATATATGTCTATTTTCCTGCACTTCAGCTCAATTCGTATTTTTAATCCTATTCTACCTGGGTAATGGACACACAATCTCACTTGATATTTGGTTCTTTCCTTTTCTAAGGATTGTTTCCAAATTAGGAGTTAGTTACAGCACTGAGATCGTAGGGTGTAGTGTAAGCTCCAGAGAGTCAGCTTTTCTTTTTCGTAATGCAAGTGCCTGACTTAAGCTTTGCTTGCCCAGCACCCAATTCAAAGAGGCATCTCCTTCAAGGATGGCTGTTTCCGACAAACACATGGCCAGCTACATGCTAGATAAAGAGCTAAGTACCTCCTCTTGAGGCTCCCGATTTGATTTGGTTTGATTTATTTCTATATTTATTTGAGAGAAAGAGAGAGAGCAAGGATGGGGGGTGGAGACAGAGGGGGAGAGAGAGAATATTCAGCAGACTCCATATCCAGCAAGGAGCCTGGAGTGGGACTCTTTCTTACAACCCTGAGACCATGACCTCAGTTGAAATCAAGAGTCAGTCACTTAACCAACAGCCACCCAGGCGCCCCAAGGCTCCCTATTTTGGACATCTTGATTGATTCCAGTAACTGATCATTTGGGCCCTTGTTTATTCTCTTCTTGTGCCTGAAATTCTTGTTCTTATGCTTTAAACTCACCAATACAGAGCAAGCCTGCAAAACCCTAAGCCCCTACCGTTGACCTCAATAAAAGCAGAACCGCAGGCGCTTGTCCTCTGTGTGTGTGTGTGTGTGTGTGTGTGTGTGTGTGTGTAACAATCCATCATTCTTGCCAAATGCTTGACAAACTTTTGCCATCTACTTAAAGGATGTGAAAAAGCTAAAATTATTTTTCATGGTAAGATTTACATTATAAATGCTGGAGACCAAATTCCATTTATTGGATTGGAATGCCCTGTTCAGATGTAATTTACTTACCTCATCTGTCAAGTATCTTTCAAAAGACAAGCAGTATGTAGTGTGGCCCCAAGTGCACCATGCAGTTTCTAGCACTTATAAGTAATAAACCTTTTATTTTTTTCCAAAGCTTCCTGATGGTTGTTATGGAGGGCATCTTGCAATCATACTGAGAACCACAGGGCTGGTCCAGCCACAACATGAGTTATTGATAGGCTGAGACCAGCACACAATAGTGAAGTGTATCCCTCTGCACATTAATGTCATTTGCCTACTTAGCATCCACAGTTATGTATACATAAGAATAACATAAGAATTAATTGTATAATTGAGTTTGTTCAATGTAAATAGGTATGACAAGAACAAGCATGTCTAGGAAGAAGTATGCTCTGTGTTTCTTCCTCTTTCATCTAAGAATGGAGCTAGCACATTCCAGGATTTTTGTTCTGTTGGTAGGAGGGAGAACTACTTGGGAAGCTTAGAAGGAGATAAAACCCAGATTTATTTTCATTATCGAACTTATCTGAGGAAAGCCCATTGAAAGCTAAAAAGGGGGAAGATAAAAGAATTGAGAAGAAAGCTAAGTGAGCCAGCTCTAAAGATTTTTAATAAGGTTTTTGGGATTGACAGAGAGAAGAGATTTGGGAGAAGGGAATATGAGGAGGGTCTTAAGGAGATAATTGAGTAGAATAGACTTCTAGGTTTTGCTCCAACCCAGACCATGTGATTCTCCTCTGTGACACTGTAGATAGACTTTGGTAAGAACTATTGCTATTTTCTACGTGGATTGTGCCAGTTCAGGGATGATGACAATAAAAGGGGGGGCACTGACTTTCAGGACCAGGTATATACATACATAAATAGGGAAAATAGGGAGGAGGAGGAGTTCTGACCTCTCCCACCACCAAGCTCGGCTACCGTCTTGCAGATTTGGTACTTCTGGAACGCAGGATGCTAAGCTTTGACAACTTGCTCTGGGTTCCTGCTCGGGGTTCCTGGATCATCAGTTAACAGACGAACTGCCAGCATCCAAGGCATTACCTTAGGTTCTGATTTTAGGAGAGTGAAAATTACAATTCTTTAAAAGAGAAAGTGTGCAAAATGTCTTTTTGTCTATAGAAAGACATTTCTTTCTAAGTATTCTGTAGATTATAAACCAGTTATTTATTATCCAGATGCTCACTTTAAAGTTCTTTGGCTTGCATTTCTTTGTTCCTATGTTGTCTTCTCTTTTTGGAAATGCCAATAACTTGGCACTTATCTTAGTTTAATCTCAAGATGATGGAAGTGCAACCTCTGATGCTCTGCCCCTCAATTGCCTTAGTTTTCTGTTATGGTAAACAAAGTTAAGATGTCAGCATAATGCTGGCTTATGTTTAACACTTGTTCAAGAGTTTACAGCACTTATACATTTTTCCCAAAGGGCCTGACTTCCTCACAGTCCCTGTGTTTGGGTGTATTTGGAGATTTTTGGCTTTAAATTTAAACATCTAAGAGTGGTCTGCCTTTAGAAAACACTGGACTGAGTCAGACACACTTGATCCCTTTTTATGATTCTACTCAATATGTTGAGAAAC
This sequence comes from Canis aureus, assembly GCF_053574225.1. Taxonomy (NCBI): domain Eukaryota; kingdom Metazoa; phylum Chordata; class Mammalia; order Carnivora; family Canidae; genus Canis; species Canis aureus. The sequence goes on from NC_135624.1 coordinate 66,125,079, forward strand.
CTCCTACCCTCTCTAGGCAAGTCTTTCTATCTGTAATGAAGCCACCCAGCACTTAACTGTATCTCAGACTAAAAGGAACAGAGTTAATAGACCTGGGAGCCTCCTGGATACAGAAATCAGGAATGGGCCTAATTCCACTGTACTTTCTTGTGTTTCTAATCTAAAGTATTTCTATTAGTTGCTTTATTTTGATGCAGTTGGAAATATGCACTAACTACAAAAGAAGAAAGATGATCTTTTATGTTTTCATTTAATAATTGAATTCTGACACAGGGAAGTTAGACTATAAGTGAGAAAAGAGATAGTCGGCAATAAAATATAACCCCCACATATTTTCCTTTTAGGGATGACTTTTAGTTCTGCACGTTCTTTTTTAAAGCTCATAGGTAGCAGCTTTGGATTATTCCTACATCATAGCATCAAGACTATAACTAGATCAATGACTTATTTTATCTGCAGTACAGGGGGAGGGGGAAGGAGGTTATTTTTATTTGGGAGGAGTGGTAGAGGCTCTGGAAGGCAGGATCTGGTCCACCAGAGAGCAATGACAAAGCTCTAGGTGCGAGGATGCAGGGAATAAGGGCAGGCCAAAAGGCTTGTGAAGGGGGGATAGTGAGAAAAAGAAAAATTGTTTAATAATTGTGACTTTGCAGTTTTTCCTGGTGAACTCACAATAATACATCCAGGTTAGTACAAAGATAACAAAACTTCTCCCTAACAACTCATGTCACTTTTCCCAGTCATGTGAGGTCAACTGGAAAAAGAAAGGGGTTCACTTAAAAGAGTTGTGAAAGAGACAAGTATATATATTCCTACAATCTCTCACACATACAAGAGTTTGAGCATGTTTAGCTTTCATTCTTAAGAATGAGAAATTGATGGTTCAGAGCAAGAGAATGAGACAGCTAGTACAGAGTTATCTGTAGGATGGGGTTAATCATGAGGAGACTTTTGATATAAAGTAAAAGGCCATAAAACATATGTCCTACACTGAGAAGTACACACCTTTAAAGTTAAAAGGATGACTTAACCACCAATTCTTATAAATCTTACACCTCAGTAGCATCTGGACCCATGTTGGCCACTCAGGTAGCTTTGCCCCACCCATGTATCTGTCACCTGGAATATTATTACAAGCCAACCTGGAAGTTATCCTCAGCTGCTGTTTTTTTCTCACATATTCCACATCCAATGCATCAGGATATCGTGGTTCATTTCAAAGTTGAATCATGTGCACTGTCACCCTCCTGGTCTGGGCTACCATCTTCAGCCACCTGAACTGCGTTATTAGTTTTAATTAATATCCTTATGCTCACCCATGTCTACTTTTGACACACTTCCAATAAAGCCCTTTCAAAATATAGCAGACCAGGACTCTCCTCTGTTTAAATCCACTATTAGCTCCCCTCTCTCAGAGTTAATGATTAAGTCCCTGGAAATGAGTGAGGAGATTTTGCATGTTGTGTCTCCTGTTCTTTCTCTGACAGCATTTTTGCCAGTGTTTTCCCCCTTGCTCACCCACTCCAGCCACACAGGGCTCCTTATTCTTCCTTAAATGTACATTCACTATGTTTCCTTTTTAGGATTATTTATTCTGCCTGGAATTCTCTTCTACCAGATACCTACTTGGCTAAATCCCTCATTTCCTTTAGATCTTTGCTCTCATCTTCCCCTCCCAGTGAGGACAACTTCCTCAACTTACTTGGTCCCTTTGTCCTTACAACAGATCCCTCTCTGTTTTTAAGCACATCCTTACTTTCTCATGTAAGCAGCTATTCCAGGATCCCTGCATACTTTTTTCTCAGCTGCACTCAAGCCTTCATTAAAGTGCTATGCATATGCTTAATTCTGTGTGTGGATATTGTTGGCCATGAAGGATGACATGGGAGAGTCGATGCTCAGCATTCTCCCTCCCCACTGACGTATGCTCAAGGCAGCAGCTGCCTGTTACAAGGGATCATAATCCAGAATTCCAGATACCCACAGCACCTACATAAACTCCTTAAGTTTCCATTGCATTCTGGAACCCATTTGTTTTTGTAAATGTTTCATTAAATTAATTTAAAAATAAGCACATTTGTTTGTGTCTTCTTAATATTGTGTGGTCTCCTGACATCTTGGATCACACATCCTTTCATATTCACAGCCCCAGATTTGAGTGTAGTTTCCAGCACTTATTGGGTGTTCAATAAATATTTGATCAGGGAAAAGAAGGAAGAAGGAAGGGTCATCTTACCAATTTTATCAACAATTCAGACAAAAAATATGGAATGATAAACTCTACATAAAACCTGTGGCCAATGACTGGCAAGTTGAAGGTATATTGTAAGAGTAAGCAAAGTAAAAGCTAGAGTTTTCTGCAATTTGCTAGTTCTGAGATATAAGCAGAAGAATGCTTTTATGTGTGGTTTATTGTATTCTCAATATTCCCATTGACAATATAGCAAACTGGTTGAAAAAATTATGAGAAAGCATATTTGATGTTATTCCTCCTCAATTTTAAATTTTGGAGTTTCAAGAAAATTATTTTAAAGTGTAGTACTAAATTGAATTTTCCTCATCAAATCAGCACAAAGTAAATGATTGTCAAGAAATCATGTGTAAAAAAAAAAAGACACATAGATGAGTGGAACAGAATAGAGAACCCAGAAATGGACCATCAACTCTATGGTCAACTCATCTTTGAGAAAGCAGGAAAGAATATCCATTGGAGAAAAGTCTTCAATAAATGGTGTTGGGAAAATTGGACAGCCACATACAGAAGAATGTAACTGGACCATTCTCTTACACTATAGACAGAGATAAACGCAAAGTGGATGAAAGATCTAAATGTGAGACAAGAATCATCGAAATCCTAGAGGAGAACACAGGCAACACCCTTTTTGAACTCGGCCACAGTAACTTCTTATAAGACACATCTATGAAGGCAAGGGAAACAAAAGCAAAAATGAACTGTTGGGACTTCATCAGGATAAAAAGCTTCTCCACAGCAAAGGAAACAGTCAACAAAACTAAAAGGCAACCTACAGAATGGGAGAAGATATTTGCAAATGACACATTAGATAAAGGGCTACTTTCCAAGATCTATAAAGAACTGATAAACTCAACACCCAAGAAAGAAACAATCCAGTTATGAAATGGGCAGAAGACATGAACAGACGTTTCTCCAAATAAAACCTACACATGGCCAAGAAGCACATGAGAAAATGCTCTGCATCACTTGCCATCAGGGAAGTACAAATCAACACCACAATGAGATCCCACCTCACACCAGTGAGAATGGGGAAAATTAACAAGGCAGGAAACAACAAATGTTGGAGAGGATGTAGAAAAAGGGAAACCCTCTTGCACTGTTGGTAGGAATGCAAGCTGGTGCAGCCACTCTGGAAAACTGTGTGGAGGTTCCTCAAGAAGTTAAAAATAGACCTGCCCTAGGACCCAGCAACTCACTACTGGGTATTTACCCCAAAGATAAAGATGTAGTGAAGCGATGGGACACCTGCACCCCAATGTTCATAGCAGCAATGTCCACAATAGCCAAAATGTGGAAGGAGCCTTGGTGTCCATTGAAAGATGAATGGATAAAGAAGATGTGGTCTTCTTTGGAATATTACTCAGCCATTAGAAAGAATGAATACCTATCATTTACTCTGACACAGATGGAACTGGAGGGTATTACGCTAAATGTATTAAGTCAATCAGAGAAACAATTATCATATGGTTTTACTCATACGGGGAATATAAGAAATAATGAAAGGGATTATAAGGGAAAGGAGGGAACTTAGTGAGAAAAATTAGAGAGGGTGACAAACCATGAGAGACTCCTACCTCTGGGAAATGAACAAAGGGTAGTTGAAAGAGAGGTGGGCGGGGGGTTGGGGTAACTGGGTGATGGGCACTGAGGAGGGCACTTGATGGGATGCACACTGGGTATTATACTATATGTTGGCAAATTGAATTTAAATAAAATATTTTTAAAAAAAGAAGAAGGCAGAATTAAGCAGATGGAGAAGGTAAAAAAAAAAGAAAAAAGAAATCATGCATAAATACTAAATTAAAACCACAAAACCAATTGATGAATTCTGAGCAGGAAGTACAAAATCCGAGAATTATGCTTACCATGTTTACATTAAGTCAATGACTGCCAAAACATTGATGCAATTTTATATAAACTCAAAAAATGTCACAAATAAATTAGTGTCTAGTCTGGCTTTGGAAAATAGCTACAGTTCTAACTGCAAGAATAAAGTTTAGGATTGTAATTAACTCTGGAAGCAGAGGAACAGAATCGTGAAGGAACATAGGTATATTTGATAATAGTGATAAAGCTCTAGTTCTTATGCTCATGGTGTGCATTCATGAGTGTTTACATAATAAAATAGAACATAAAAAAATAATAATAAAATAAAATAGTACATAGTTAACATTTTGGAAACTACTGACCTAGTGTATTAAGACTTTGGTTTTCTCATATGTCAAATGCAGATAATAATCCTCATAAAATTGTCTTTAAAATTAGATGAAATAATATATAAATTGCAACATAGTGCCTGGCATATATGTATATGTTATTACTTCGTATGTATGTATAAAAGTGACCATTTAGGCTAATCTTTGTTCCGATTTTTAGTTTCTAAAAACGCTATTTAGTTTTTGTAAGTTTCAAAACATCACGTATAATAAATATTGCATTCGAATCCATCTTGAAATGTTTTAGGCCTATAACTACGTTCTTGATGAAAGTGATTATCTTAATAATACATTTATCTTGGAAAATAAGCACTGAACAGCATTGTCTAAAATGCAGGAAGAATTTCAAAATATGTTCTCTATCTAGTGTCTCTACCATCTGGATGGCTAGCTGCAAAAGTCCTTGCCACAAATTAACTGACAATAGAATCTTAACAATTCATGTAAAATATAAAGCTGAAAATTTTGGACATCAGATGAATCGTGTTTGATTATGAATTGTGATTACCCATACTGTAACTAGACTAATTTTACCTTCTTATTTACAAGATAGATGCAAGAAAGACTTTGCTAGAATAAGATCTACAATTCTGTCTTATTTCTGCATCTTTTCCTGATACAAAAATCAAATATGTAATATAGTGCACACAATCAAATCAAGTCTCTCTCATTACTTTGAAAAGTCTGTCAACTCAACCAAAGTAAAATTTTCCATATTTTGGCTAAAATATATACTCAGCTCAATAAGCTAAAAATAAAATAAATAAATAGATAAGAAAAAATGTACATCTATTCAGACCTTCCAGTTGAATTCAAGGTTGCACTCTTTCAAGCAATGTTGGGCTGTCTACCCTTCTGACCACTTCTGCAAAAAACAAACATGGAAAATAATGCACCATTCAGAGCTGGGTTTTGAGGCTCAATTCAGAATCAGTTGCGAAAAATCAGCAGGGATATGTTTGGCTCTTTCCATTGAAGATTAAATTAAATTAATTATTGCCACCATCTGATGATACCAAGAATAAAAGCAGTGATGATAATGAAAGGCACTATAATGTCCTTACCATGTTCTAGGCAAAATGTTCGGCACTTTACATGTGATCTCATTTAATTCACACTAAAACTTTCATGAAGGAAGTATGATTATCTGGAAGTGACTTATCTAAGCTACACTACTATTACGCTAAACTAGAATACCAAACTTCTGACTCTAGTGCTAAGACTCTTAACTGCTAACACTCAATATGGGTATTTCTTATATACTCAGTTCCACCTTATTAACTCTTTTGCCATTTGTCCAAATATCATCAATCAGTTGCAATCAATTGCCAATCATTTCTTCTAGCAGTACCTTACCTAGCCTGGAAATAATTTTTTATTGTCTGAAAGGAAACTTTTGAGATTCCAATCTTCAGACTTCAAGGATTCTGAGATAAGAAGAAGAAATAACGAATCAGCCATGATATGATAAAACCTTCATTCTAGCAGGATCTTTCCTGACAGGATCTGAGAAAATGTTAATCTGTAGTTTTGGTCTATGTCTCAGGTAGGCGAAGAGGAGGAAAGGGTTTGAAACTGTTTTGTAAGTACTCAGGTAAAGCCAAGAAATTAGTGTTAACTAACCAATTTATAAAAGAGAGAAAAAGCAAAGATTACAGATCTTTTTCAACCAAGCATGCAATGCCATGTACTATTTGAAGTGTTCAACATCAATAGGATGATTTATTTATCACTTTTATGGAGACTAGTCTTGAAGAAAGATGTCTAGACACATTTAACAGCTTTCTTGCCCATTTCAAACCTCTGAAGCTTGCTTCTCTCTCTTCTAGCCAAATTCACAACTGATTATTAAATGAACCATCTACACTTTGGATTATTATTACTGTGGATTTTTCCTGCAGTGTCTTCTTGCCATTTGATTCGTTTCCTTGACTGCAAGAGCCAGGAAGGATATGGATGTGGGGCCACCTGGTGACGGATATAGAAAAATCCTGGAGACTGAACAGTGGGATTAGAATTTTGGTTTCCATTTCTAAATCGTTAATGTTCAACAAATGCCTTTTGCAAAAGGGTATCATGGCAATAGTTGATTTTTGCTAATGAAGGGATGGTTACCAATATCACAATATACTCAGTTACACCACTGACTTGTTTCTACGTGCCAGCCACTGCCATAAACTATCTGCACATATTATATCATTTAGTGCTCAGAGAGTTCCTATTAAATAAGTGCTATCATATTTCCACTTTACAGATGAGACAACTGAGGTTTAGAAAAAAATAAGTAATTCATTTAAGTTCATGAAGAGAGCAAATGTAATCTTAGGAAGCCTCAAAATATTCTGGTTGAAAATGTGGGGAAAAAAATGTCACTCTATATGAAAGCACAAAATTACATGAAAATATTAAGAAGTAGATCAACATATTTACCATTTTGTAACATTTTAAAGCTTCAAATTGCATTTTATTAGCATATTTTGGATTAGAGACCCTGTTTTTATAAAAACACAAATAGGAAAACAAAAAATGGGGAAAAAATAAAAGCTGATAATATTATGAATAAACTCAATAGTGCAGAAATTAAAAAGCATATTACATTCCCCATACTCGTAACTAACCCTATGATTGTTTTAAAGAGATTTTATTTATTTATTCATGAGAGACACAGAGAGAGGCAGAGACACAGGCAGAGGGAGAAGCAGGCTCCATGCAGGGAGCCCGATGTGGGACTCAATCCCTGCACCCGGGATCAATCACACCCTGAGTCGAAGGCAGTCGCTCAACTACTGAGCCACCCAGGCATCCACCTATGATCTTATTTTTGACCCTTACCTATGTCAGGTTAAAAGAGGGGGTGTGTGTATGTGTGTGCACGTGTGTGTGAAAACAAAGAGCAGATATTCTCTAGCTAAAATTAATACTAAATACCCTTGGATTCTATTTTCAGTGTACGGAAATTATTAGTGAGTCATGTGCTCTATGTTATTCCTTCAGGATTTCAGATGACATCTTCAAAAGGAGAGTCATTACTTTTCCTCTATGCCGTCATCTGCATTTCCATCTCCCATAGTGGCAGTAGCCATGGAATTCCTCTGCCCAGCGCCCCCTTAGAGGAAGAACTTGTTTCAGCTGCAGACAGCTGCCTTGCCCAAAGTCACGCCCTCCCAGGGACACACTGTGTCCAGGGGCTCAGTGAGGGTTTAAAGGCCGGGCCTTTGGCTCTTGCAGGGACCACTGTATTTGCTCTGGGACTGACCATGCGGGCTTGGCTAAGTGTATATTAAGGTTTGCATCGCAATGCAACTGTTCTCTTCTGCCCAATCCTGCTCCCTCCCCCTTTTTGTAGATTTTGATCCCTAACCTGTCTTTAAATTCAAAATCATCCCACAATCTGCTTCTTATTTGAGTGTGTGTGTTAACAAAAAAAAAAACCACATGATATAAAATCTATCACCTGAACCGTGTTTATTTAAGCAGACAGCACAGTAGTATTAACTGTATGCACGTTGTTGTGCACCAGGTCTCTAGAACTTTTTCATCAGCATCTGCTCCTGGAGAAGCCAATCTGTGATAACGCTTGAATGATCTAAATCCTCTTCGGATGTTTTGAGGTGCTGCTGTGCCTTGTGGGTCATACCCTGGAAGGCTTGCCATCTGAAACTGCCACAACACATAGTGCAGAGTATTTGCAGTGATCACCTGCCTTTCCGTGACATGTGTGAGAATTTTCCGAACAGCTTGAAGATCAGAGTTTTTCGTTGAGAAGAAAGTTTTTCATGAGGAAGCTCTAAGCTGTCTAACTGCTAAAGGTTGTTTTTGTTTTTTATTAGGCCAAGAGCAACGTGGTTGGTATCTAACAAAGTTTTTGACTTAAATCTTTCCAGAAGTATTGAGCATCGGATTTGAAGTTTTAGAGTTAATTGTATTTACTCAACGCTGATGTCACATCAAAACGCCATGCTTTGGTATCTGTATCTGTAAAATGGAGAGTTTAGGCTATCGTAATCGTTTCCATTTCGGTGCAGTAATTTAAGTTTGGCAGAAAGTGCTTTTGCTCCTCCTTCCATTGAGAGGTGGAATTGGATTCTCATCCTCTTGAATCTGTGTTGATATTAGTGACTCGCTTAACAAATAGGACATGACACAAGAGATGTGGCATGACTTTCAAACTAGATCAGACAAAGCCTGAGGCTGCACCTTCATCTCTTGGACCATCTCCACAGGAGCCTCACCTCAGCACAGACCAGCATGTGTCTGGGGACCTAAGCAGCAGGGTTGGAGACAGGAATTACAAAGGGGCAGAAGGAAACTTTTGAGGGTGATGGATATATTCATTATCTTGACCCTGATGATGGTTTCAGGGATATATAGATATATATCTCGAAGTTCATCAGACAGTACATTTTAAATATGTAAAGTTATGGTAGGGAAATTATGCCTTAATAAAGCTACAAAATGAGAGAGAGAACTTGGTGAGCTCAGAGAATTTCCCTAGGAACCAGAAAGCTGGACCCAGGGGATCCATAGCTGAAAAAAAAAGTCACCTGAATTTCACAGCAAAATCACGCTAACAAAGGTAATGCAACTGTCACTTATTGGACAGGGACACCACAGATTGCATTATTGACTCCGGGACTCCTGGAAAGCAATTGCTTTTATGAGAGATTGCTTGTGGTACTGCATCTGACAAGGGAGGCATCTGCCCCCACTCATTGCCAGGTTAATGTAGCTCTTCCAGGTGAGTTTCATTACAAACGATTCTGTTTGTAGGTACTGAATCCTACTGGGACTGCTTAGATAAGCCCAGGAGCATCTATTTAAATTCATAAAAACCTCATTGATCAAGCAAAAAAAAAGCGGTTTTCTTCTTATCTTCAATAGCTCTTGGTACCTGGCATTATCTCACAAGCTAACCATGAAACCCTGGCTTCAAAGAAAGCTGAACAGTTCATGAAACAGCGTGGCAGTTAAATATTTGTCAGCCTGAGTTGGCCAATAGAAGTATGGAAACCCACAGTCAGTCAGGACATTTTTTTCAGGACATTTTGCACTATAACAATCTGAAAGGCACCCTAATGATAGGATTCCACAATAATTGTATTGGCCAATGTTCTTTAACAGACGTCCTTAGACCGTTGGTGTCTAACAAAACAATTCTCCAAGATTGTCTACTAGCTTCGAGTTACTCAATGCTATGGTTTCTTGCTCCCTTTATACATATCAAGTATCCCTTTTATCCAGAAAATATCATTTGACTCTAACACAAAGCTTCCCCTCTAATTTGTCCTCCTATTTCCCAGGTACTTGGGCTTCTCCTAAACAAAAACTGTTTAAATCCAATTCATGGGATTTTCTATAACGATGCTCAGGAGAGAGAAAAAGTATGCTTTATTTTCTTTTTTCCCTATTTCTATCTTTTATTGAGATAATGAAGTCTCCCTGGTCTACTGTGGCACTAATATACCAGGACTTTACAGAAAATAGAAATAATCCTGCATAATGGCCTTTATTCCTGCCCTGTTAGTCCACATGACCAGGGTTATCTCTTTCTTTAATTCTACAATTTATTCAAGGAATTTCATCTTCTCCAAAATATACTTTGAGACTTAAAATAGAGACACTGTTCTCTTAGCTCATGCATTTGTTAATTCACTAATTCCTTTATGGACCCAAGGTCATCACCAGGTAGCTGGGACTAAACATGCTGACTAGATTCAATCAGGTTATCTTTCACTTGAGCAGGTGCATGGCTTTTCTACCCTGCTACTACTCAGATGAACTTTAGCAAGTTATCAAACTTCTTTGAGTCTCTATTTCCTCACTGATAAGATGAGGCTGCCAACTACTTCATGACATTATCATCAAGAGTTACTAAGTTGTAAAACTATGGGACACAAATTAGACATACAATAAAAGCAGGTAAATTTCTACAGGATAATATACTCGGGGGTTTTCTCTACTTCATTTATGTAAATTCCATTTCCTTATCCAACTAATAAATTCATCGTTAATTGTATTTTTCTCCCTCATCCCACTGGCAGCCTAGGAAGGCTAGCCTTGCTGTGCACAACCACTGGTGATGGATAGTCGAAAGTCAGTCTTGGGAACAGGTACCTACACTGTGAAACACTAATGCTGAGGACTTGAGAAAAAATTCCCAACCTAGAGACTAAAATATATAAATCCTCCCTGGAATGGGTTCTGTTCTGTATTTTGTTTTCTGGGTTGTGTTTGTATTTCACAGAGATGTGAAATGTGTAAAAATTTCCATAGAACGTTTTAAATTTTCTAAGTCAAAATGTATGCGCTTGGTAAAATAAAAAAACTTTCCAGAAAAGTTTACATTTACATGTTAAGAAGAAAAAAAAAAGAGAGAAGAAAAGCAGGAAGGGAGGGAGTGAGGGAGGAAGAAGAGAGAATGAAGCAAATATGAATATTTCCAAACTGCCAAAGTGGTAGAGAGAAAACTCTATCTGAGGAGCATATGAAGAAATATCTTTTTAAAAGTTAAGTAAATAAAACCTGGTGTTGACAAAACATTTCTGTTTAAATGAAATGGCAACCTATGGCACATAAATAATTTTAACCAACCAACAGTGACACTAGGAACATTGTCAAGTGAATCCTTGTTATTTTGCTTTTCCAATATAATAAAGCCATAACAGGGATGCTTCTCTAGCACAAAAGTCTCATGGTTCAAGCGATAATTGAGTAAAAACAGAAGGTAGGATCAGCAGAGATGAGAGCAGCCGCAGCAGAGCTCCCTCATCTAACATCATTGAGTCTAAAATAAATATGGATGTTGTACCAAACCATTATATTATCCTCTTAATATTTTTTCTCTTCGATTTGGCTATACTTAATATTGGTTAATCTATGTACTACCTATATACATGTAGGTATATTATATTTGAACTAAATTACATTTGAAAATAGTATTTTATATAACTAAAAGCTTAAAGCATTTTATTTGTTCTCACAATTCTGTGTGATATGAAGTGGCATGTTTTTACCCCACTGTAGAAATTTAAGACACTAAACACAGTGGTTCCTTTTCAGCACCCCCCACCCCCTCCGGGGTACTCCACTGCTATGGTCTTAGGTTCTCCCTAAGAGCAGTCACTCAGATACAGATTCAAGTGCAAATAGTTTATTTTGAAAGTGATGCCTATAAACCTGGGAGGGATGGGGCCATAGTAGTGAAGGAAAGAGACAGCACTCAAAAAAGTGTTAGTTATCAAACAAGTTATTGCTATGGATTGATTGGAGCTTTACTGGAACCACATAAAATACGTGCATGAGGGTTACCCTGCCTGAGGGGTGAGGGAGCCAGGACATGTAGACTACTCTAGTGTGTCATTAGTTAAAGGCTGCTTTCAGGGGCATTCATTTCCCATTATTTCCAGTCCATGGCTCTGCTGGTTCAGTGGACTTCAATGGCCCCTGAAGACTAAGTGTAGTGAGGGGCTGCAGTAGTGAAGATAAGACAACAATGGTTCTGTTTTTATAGAGTTCTGATTTTATTTATTTGAAATTTCATTAGCATGTTCACTAAGAAATTTTGGGAAAGCATGGAGGAATTATCCTTTACTTTTTATATCATTCATTCTTCTCATCCCTAAAAGCAATTAAAAACAAACAATGGGGCAGCCCAGGTGGCCCAGAGGTTTAGCACTTCCTTCAGCCTGGGGTGTGATCCTGGAGACCCAGGATCAGGTCCCACATCGGGCTTCCTGCATGGAGCTTGCTTCTCCCTCTGCCTGTGTCTCTGCCTCTCCCTTTCTCTCTGTGTCTGTCATGAATAAATAAATAAAATCTTAAAAAAAAAAAAAACTGGATTAAAGGAACTATTTTGCAGTGTGGTTTGGGTTTTTTTTTTTTTTTTTGGAGAAATTAATACTCTTAGGTTTCCTGTTTTACTCTACATTTTCAGTTATCAAAAAAGCAAAACTCCCATTGCTATTCTTTTCTATCACTGAAAAGTCTCCTTGAAGAGGCAAAGATGTGAAAGAAACCTTTTAAGTAACAGGGGGAAAAAAAGCTCACGGCAATTCCATCAGGTAATTGACCTGACTTCTGAATCTTTCTTATAAGTTGCATGAAAAATGAAGAATTTTCATTGAGAAAAATCAACCCTCCTTCTCAAAACTATCTGGAAACTTCTGCATCCACTTTTACTGCAGAGGCAGGCAGAGGTCTCTTCCTGAATAAGCTTCATGCTAAAATAATGAGATCTTTGATATGAACTATTTATCAGGTTTTAGATATTCCTTTGCCATGGTCCTTTGGGGTTCCCTGGTGAACTGAAATGATCCCAGCAGGATTTCTTAACAATTTTCCAGAGGTCACAGGCACCTCACTTATACTGCCGAAGCCCATTGGACCCAGTAGTCATGGTGAAAGGAATTCCCAGGTTATGTGGAGTCAGATTGCTAGGGGTCAGCCAACACGTACCTGAAGTTGCTTCAATCATACTAGTTCCAATTCAAATTTAATTATTTCAGAGACTTTCTCCTGCTTCTCTAATTATTTTAAATTTGCAGAATGGAGGTTAGCTAGCTCTCCAAACTATGTTTTGGAATTTACTTATCAAATAAACGACACTTTTGCTCTAGAATTCAGAAGTAAGGGGGCTTGACAGCTAAAACTAAGCAGATATCTGCAGCATGTTATGTTTCATGAGGACAGAGATTTTTTTTCTTGCTGTTTTGTTTACCATGAATACCCAGTACCTAGACATACTACATTTGCAGAAGCAAAATAATGAAGTGTTTTTAAAAGCATTTACATGAATTTTTTATAGTGTGAAATATTCTGAATTTTTCTTAATTCTTCAATAAATTTGGGATGGAAAGGAGTAGAAGGTATCCCCATGCACTGGCATTGAGGCGCTACAGTAATAATACTTGGCATGATGGAAGCAGTAAAAATTTTAAGAGGACAGGGACTGATTTCATCAAAGAGTACAATCTGTTAGAGATCCTTTAAAATCTATCGTGATGATCTTGAGGACTGTGGAAAATGTCTTAATTTTAAGAAAGAGCTTGCTGCAAATAAAGACCTAATTTTTGGCCAGCCCTTGACATCAATTTCCTTTTTAAAAAAAGTGATTCTCAAAAAAAAAAAAAAAAAAAAAAAAAAAGTGATTCTCACTATTTTGAATGCCTTTCTATATAAAGACTAATATTTGTAGTTTTTAAAATCAACATGGAACCTCCATGTGGCATTTTTTTCTTCTATTTGATTTTGCAGAATCCTCTGTGACATCATTTCACTATTTATAGGAGGTAAGCTATGATCTCATGAATAAAAAATCACCTTCAGAAAAAATTAATAGAAACATGATTATTTCACACAGATATCATATATATTATGTATAAAATTATATATAATTAATATTAATATATTATTATGTATAATTATTATTATAATTATTGTTATATATAATTATATATATAATTAATGTTAATGAAAGAAAAAGAGCAGGTGCAGAAACCACAGGCCAAAAACACAGCATTATTTATTATAGAGTAGAATCTCAGGAGGGTCTCATCATGGTGTCTTCAAAGCAAGCAGAAGATGTCTGAGCCTTTGTTAACAGTAAAAATATATGGGTTCAATATCTGGTTCAGTATTAACAATTTTTATCAACTGTGATTCCCCATGGAACATAAATTATATATGGATACAGATATACATAGACATAGGTCTATAAAATTCAACTAATATTCAGACATATAAATATATTTCTTATAGAACATGATCTGATTTTAAGCAACCAGATGTCTACATCAATTCAAATACTATACTTTCCTTAGAGGTATAGAAATAGCGAATAAAAAATTCAAAATCTAATTCAAATCAGGGCTGGTTGACTTATGCATCGAGTACAGTAGACACATTGCCTAGCACTCACAATAATTTGAGTGACTCATGAAAATGTTTCAATTTCTTTTAAAGTCAAAATTTTAAAAAAGAAGCTTTCTAGTTACTTACTTTTTTTCACAAAAGAGAAAGATGAAACTCTGGGGGGCTCACAAAAATCTACTAAAATTTGCCTGAAATAGCAAAAAAAAGGTTGAAGTATTTATTTACTTTTTTTAAAGATTTTATTTATTTCTTCATGAGACACACACACACACACACACACACACACACACACACACACAGAGGCAGAGAAAGAAGCAAGCTCCATGCAGGAAACCTGATGTAGGACTCGATCCCGGGACCCCAGGATCAGGCCCTGGGCAGACAGCAGGCGCCAAACCGCTGAGCCACCCAGAGATCCCCCAAAGTTGAAGTGTTTAAAGCTATATCAAAAGTAATTTTTAATTTTGATATGATTATGATGGGAAAGCTCCATAAAGGTAGAAGTGTCTAGGGCCCATGAATATCCTTTGGCAGCCCTGTCAACATTAAACAAATGTAAACAGAGATTTTTTTTGGTTGAATAAAAATAACGTTTGTTATCAAAGCATTAGATTTTTTTTAAACTATTGATCACAGGGTGTGCCTACCTTCTCGTGGTGCATCAGAAAGCAAGAAACTGCCAAGAGAGCAACAGAGCAATCAATAGTCAGCTTGGAAGTTGTGTTTATACTGGAGCCTTCCCTCCAAATCCCTGCAGCCCCAGGACACAGGTATGCTTAGCTGTCTCTGAGGACTTGTGCTGGCTGAAGTGGCTTTTTTATATTATTGCAAAGCTAAACGTGTGTGGACCCTCATCTTTGCACTATGTTCCTGGAAACTACACAAAATCCAATATGTCCCCGTGCCCTTTGAAACTAACCCCGAGAGAAACAAACAGTCCTAGATCTCTTAACAAATTGTCAGCGTGCTTAAATATTAACCTGATTTAGTATAAAAACGATTTTGTTTAATGTGCCTGTCTTACTCTGTTTGGGCTGTTACGACAAAATCATCAGATACTGGGTGGCTCAAACAACAAAAACTTATTTCTCAGAGTTCTGGAGGCTGAGAAGTCCAAGATTAAGGTGCCAGTAGATCCTGTGTCTGATGAGAAACCCCTTCCTGGTTATAGATGACCTTCTTTTTGCTGTGTCCTCACAGGACAGATGGTGCAAGAGGGCTCTGTGGGATCTCTTTTATAGGAGCACTTATAAAAAAAAAGATCTCATTCATTAGAGCTCCATCCTCATGACCTAATCACTTCCCAAAGACCCCACCTCCAACTACCATCACACTGGGGATTAGGCTTAACATATGAACAAGAGGGGCACAAGCATTCAGGTCTACAATACACATCTCTCAACTTGATTATCTGTATTTATATACTTAATTTTTATAATATTTTATTTTGAAATGACTTTAAAGTTATTTAAGCTTATTAAAGTTATTTAAGAAAATTAAATTATTCTATTCTATTTAATTTAATAAATTAAATTAAAGTTATTTAAGAGAATTAAAGTTATTTAATCTTTAATAAGAGAAGTGGCAGGAAGAATATAAGGAATTCTAGAAAATTCTTCACCCAATTTCCCAGGATTTCCTAAAAACAAGATAATTTTCTTATATAACCAGAGTTACAACAATAAAAAATAAATTAATGGCGATTCAATACCATTGTTTAATCTACAGACTTTATTCAATTTATGACCATTGTCCCAATGGTATTCTTCACATGGATGGATAGCTGGATAGCTGGATAGATGGACAGAGAGATATGCAGACATGAAGAAACTACATCAGGATTCAAATTTTAGCTCACATATTGCATTTAGTCGTCATATTTAATATCTAATCTCCTTTATTCTGAAACAGAGTTTCCTCAGTTTGGATTTGTCTAGTGTTTCTTCGTGATTAGACTCATTCTGTGCAGCAATATTTCGGTGTGATGTTGCATTACTTCTCGGTGCATCTTCTAATAAGATCTGTATTTCCATGTGCACAAGTAATAGTTAAAAGGATTTTGCACTCTAGCAAAGAGGACATTAAAGTATCAATTTATACTTTAGGAAAAAAAAAATAGTTGCTGAATGAAACTCCCTTAATCTGTTCCTGCTGCGTTCTGTTGGTTTGATAAGAATGTCGGTTTCTGGGTGTGATGAGCGCTGTCCAAGGGCCCTTGCAGTAGTTGTAATTAATAAATACTTTATTTTGATAATACCTTTCCTGTCTCCGGAGCCTCACACAACAGCAAGCAGCTGCTCACAGAAGGTGTGTGCGTGTGTGTGTGCAAGTGTGTTCAGGGGAAGAGGGATGAAATTGATATTAAACTGCTCACTAATGAACCAAAGCCATTGCTTTAAGTACTGTTTTTCATGTCTTTAAGTTTTGTCTTTTTTCTGAATTTAATCATTTCTGTATTAATTTCATAACGTCACTTAATAAAATCAGGGTTGTTGATTATTTAGTAAGTGCTTTTTCAGCTTTTTCATCATGTTATATGCCAGACGTTGTGGTACTTGCTGTGAATACAAAAGGAATAAGATCTAATTTCTTTCTCTGTAGACCTTGCAATGCAGTAAGACCAGACGGCCGAGTCAAATGCAGGGCAGAGTGTTGTAATAGGGGAAGTACAGAGGCCCTGAGAGCACATGGAGCGGATCTTCCGACCATCTGGAGGGAACTGATTTATGAACTGAGCCCTCGGTGTGAGTGTGGAGTTGTCAAGGCAGACGCAGCCTCTAGAACAGGAGACGGGCACTGCTAGGGGGGAGGGAGGGCTTCCATCCGTGGCTCTCCCCCTACAGACCCTGGCCTACTCACAGGCAGCTCTCACAAAAAATTGCAGGCCACTTACTGGCTCTTCTTAGAAAGAAACCACCCCCCAAATGTGAAGCTTTGAACACTCAGTGACGATGCTGATCCTCTGGCAAATATAGTGTGTTGCCCATTTCTTTTTTATCATCACTGTCACTAGTGCTATTAATATAATTATGGGTATGACGGTTCATTTTCTAAAAGCTCGGAAAAGAATAAGCAGCTGCCAACACAGCTAATGAATGGATTTTTTTACCACAGTGTTTTGTTCTAACACATTCAAATTCTCAACAAACGTGAACGACCAAGGCATCGAGTGCTCTGAGTCAGAGAAGCGCTCAACAGGGACCGCAGAGTTGGGTGACCGGTCACAGCTCTGACCTCAGCACGACAGCTTCTACCCAAGAAATCAGTCTCAAAGGCTGCTATTCTCAACTCACAGCCCTCTGGCCTCCTCAGCACTCACTGCTAAGCCAATAGTCAGGAGAACACAACTTTATTACTCTCCTACCCCAGCTCCCATCCCATGTTTGCTCCCCCACCTGCTCTACATCCAACCTGGGTACCATCGCCTATAACGCTCATCTGGTAGAAACTTCTAGAATAGGTTAAGTTAAAGAAGATCCTGTAGGAATAAAATGACTCTATGTCTCTTTATGGAGCCATTCTTAATTCTCATACACCGTTGAGAACATCTTCACGGCTTTGAAATCTGTCTCTTTTCTCCCTTCCTTTTTTTCCTTCCTCCTGTCCTTTTCTTCTTAGCAGCTGGTATAGTTCTAATTACAAATAGGATTCCTTCTGAGTATAGTGGAGTATGAAAAAGAAAGTAAAAATTATCCCTCATCTCACTATCCAGAGGTGAAGGCTGTTAAGGTTCTGACAGATTTTATTCCAATCCTGTGTGCTGTGTGTACGTTATAATTTTATGTCCTGGGTATTTCCCCTCCTGTTGTGTTGTCGGTGTTTCTTAACATCCATCAGTACTTAGGGGAGCCTGGGTGGCTCAGTGGTTAAGCATCCAACTCTTGGTTTCAGCTCATATTATCTCAGGGTCCTGAGAAGGAGCCCCGCATCAGGCTCCTACTCAGTGGGGAGTCTGCTTATCTTCCTCTCCCTCTGCCCCACCCTCCCCATCCCCCACCCCACTTGCTCAAGCACACTCTCATAAATAAATAAATAAATAAATAAATAAATAAATAAATAATATCAGTGAGCACTTCTATTTAGTGATTGCCCTATCAGCATTTCTATTTCCACCTTCACTTGCATCTATGAAGTATTCCAACATATAACTTCGCCTCATTACCTGAATCATTGCAGAAATCTCCTTAGTGATTGAACCTCAAGCTTTCCCCTCGCACTCACTTTTGTTAAGTGAACTTTCTAAAATATGACCTTGGTCATGTCTTTTCCCAGCTTTAGTCTCCAGTGTCTACCCACTTGCTGTGGTCTTTGGGATACAGTTTACATTCTCACCCTGATGGAAGTATTTCTTTACTTGACCTCTTCCAGGCTCTCCAGATTCCTCTTCGGATCTGTCTCTTCTCCCAGCCTCAGCTTCAATCTTTTAAATTCTCATACCTCCGAGTCTTGGCTTACACTCTTTTCTTGGTTTAGGATACCTTTTCCATTTCTTTGCATGACAAAACCCTTAAAAAAAAATCAACCCAGATAGCACTACGGCTTGGAAAGTTCCTGAAAGTCCTTCAACCTCCACCTTACCAAATGGGTTAAGATCTCAAGGTATTCTCTTCTCTGACTGTAAGAGCTGACTGCACCATTTCCTAAGGGACTTCTTGGGTTTTTCCCCCTTAACAATGGGAGCTAGAATTGAATCCCAAGCACCTCACACAGAGTGAACACTCAAGACAATTCTTTTGAAAGAGGAAATCTTTCAAAGTTCTTCTGGCTCAGCAGCCAAGAGTTCCTGAGTCTGAGGCCAGTTTCCTTCTGTTGACCCCATTCCAATGTCATATGCCTGATGCATGACTCACAAATTCCTGGACAATGTCGTTTGTCCACACAGCTATGAAGCCTTGTCCACTTGTGGAATTTCCCAAGGATTTCAGAATCTCCCTTTAAAATCCCTTTCTCCAATATTTCTGTCACAGATGCCTCTAGAGATACAGAGTAATAGGGCATTATTCCTCTGAGCATAAGTCACCTATTTTAAAAAAAAACACATTAATTTTGCTTTAAGGAACTACAAAAAAGGAAACCAAATCAGGGTTTGTTTAAAAATATGATGAATTAAAATTTTAACATGCAAGTTTTCATGTAGTAGATGTGAAAGTGGTTTGAGTGGAGATCCAGAAAGATAGAAATCCATGTGAGTAGTTCCAAACACCACGGTATAACAGAATCTTCTTAAATTTGTCACTGTTACCAGTTACTAGGGGCACAGTTATTACCCTAAACATAAGGATAAACATTTGTACATCCTTTTTAAGGAGTGATATCACTCACATAGATGAGAACTTTATCACAACCATAGATGGATGTATCATGAAGCTACTTAACTTGAGCTCCAGGACCTGTCGTTAAGTCAGCTTTTTTTCAAGGCCTTGGCAGGGGCCCTAGCAAGACATATTTTTTAAAATTAACTGTTGTGTTTTAAACAAATTGATTAAGACTGCTTTTTTTCCCACTCCCACTTCCCTTCTTTACACTTCTTGTATTGGAGAATGTTGATGGAGTTGTGCTTTTGATAACTGGCTAAGCAGAAGTTGAGATGAGGAAATTAGTTCAGATTTAGTGATACATGTTTACTATTCATAATCATATTATAAAAGGTTCTGTTTTTACTGGGCATCCTGGCATGAGAATAGCTTCTAGGAATATTCCTCTGCTCACTGTGCTTACTCACCTGGATTCCTGATGTGGAGAATGGGTATGAAGGTACCCAACACCAAAATGATGCAAGTATGATGAAAGAAGGTTGAAATACACAGCGGCAGAGCTAGTCTGGGGAAAATTCTTCCAGTCATCAGAATGGAAAGTCGCACCAGAGGATTCGGTTCACATCAATCCTAGACAAAATAAACCCTCTCCCTCATTTCAGGAATATCTTAATAATGCAGAGTATATGGTCAGAAAAGTTTCATATCTTTTTTTCTATTTGACTGGAATCATGTGTTATAGAATCTATTAGAATTCTTGTACTTGTAAAGCATGCAACCGTAGTAGTATGACAAATAGTAAGTATATCTATACACGAAGTCACATGCTTCATGCATCCAACGATCTACAATGAAAACAAACTTTGATCAACCATCCTAAGAGAAAGAAAAAGTTATATTTCTATCATTTGTATAAATGATTATCTTAAATACCCTTGTTATGTGAAAAAGATGTAAAAAGTATTATAACCACAAATGTAGGGTCAAAGTGTTTTAGAGATATTGCCAGCAGTTACATAATAAGCATTTTCTGTTTTACTGGATTTCCTCTTTGTGGTATTTTTCAGCTTTATAAATTTATAATTTGTTAGGATTACTTTTCTTATTTAAAGTAAATTTTTATTTTTACACTGTAATTTGTATTCTTTCTTTTAGAGCATCTCTATAATTGCCTTACAAAACCTGAATCTACCTAATTAATGATTTTTTTAAAAAACAGTTTCATGTGCATCTTGCCCTTTGCTGTATTCCATAGATTAGCCCTTGTCCCCTCACTTGGAGTTACATGGCATTACCCAGTACTCAACAGCAGCACACACAAAAGGTAGTTCTCCCTAGGGTTTGAACCACAGCCACTGCTTACTCGCCATATAAATAAATAAATAAATAAGTAAATAAATAAATAAACAAACAAACTCGCCATATATTATATAATGCATATATATTTTTGGAAGACTTAGAGCTAAAGTTTTATCCTAAACTCAATCTTAAATCTATTAATGGAATTAGTCTTGTGGTCTTTCTTATGTTTAAAAGTAACCAGAATAACTAAAGAACATTTTTATACCAGATAAATATTTGAAGAAGAAAAGGTCCAGAGAATCTAACACATCACCTAGTGATCATAGTGATAACATTCTGCTATATATAACTAAGATTTACTGAGGGACTAGAATATAAATGCTCTCACAAAATAAAAAAAAAAAAAGATACATATGTGAGGTCATAAATATGTAACTAGATATGAGAAATCTTTTTCACAATGCATATATCAAATCATCACAATGTACACTTTAAAAATCTTACAATTTAACAAAATTTAAAAATAATAAAAATCTTACAATTTTGTTTACCAATCATATCTTAATAAAGGTGAAAATCCAAAAATGCCATTATATTCATAATCCAATAAGTTGCTTTAAAAAAAGATTTAAAGAAAAGAAATGTCCTTCATATGTATTTAAATATGCTCAAAATATCACCTCTGGGGAGGAAAAAAAAAGTGGTTTTCTCTATCAGTCCAGTGAGAACAAACTCCTAAGTATCCTCTGTGCCTGCAAGTTCTCTAAATAGTGAAGCCCAAGAAAAATCAAGAATGAAAGAGAAAACCAACTAAAGGAGAAAAAACTGTCCAAGGGATCTGAGCAGAGGGCAGTTGGATAGCAGATAGAGGCTATGGGAAGAGGGAGGGAATCGAGGAGAGCACTTAAACAGAGTGGAGAAGGATTATATGTGGTAGGGTGTTTTTTGAAAGCAGCTTTCAAAACATAAAGCCAAGATTTGTAGCATTTGCTGATTTCCATGGTGCAAACACTTCCTGATGGCCAATTTTACGCTACCAAAAATTAACAGAGTTTTTGACAATTTAACACTCAGCCCTTGGAATGGCATGAGCTGATTTGAGCACAGCAGTGATTGTAAACGACACTGGGAAACACTCGCTGACTAAGAATGAGCTCCTATAGGACCCTTGGGAAGATTACAGAAGACTTAACTTCTTCCACGTTCTTCTTCTAATGAAACTATGACTATGTTTTACTCTAAGGCATCGATGTGCATATCCTGTGCCTCAAGAAGAGTGTTTTGAGTGAGAGCTTGAATAAAATGTTTTTTTGGTTTTACCCAAGTGCCAGGCACCTCTGTTCTCTGGTTTTATTTATTTTTTTAGTTTTTAAAGATTTTATTTATTTATTCATAAGAGGCAGAGAGAGAGGCAGAGACACAGGCAGAGGGAGAAGCAGGCTCCATGCAGGAAGCCTGACGTGGGACTTGATCCTGGGTTTCCAGGATCACACCCTGGGCTGAGGGTGGTGCTAAACCGCTGAGCCACCGGGGCTGCCCTGTTCTCTGGTTTTAATGACAACTGCCACTCCTTTGGTGAACTCTAACCATTCTGAGGTGGGAGGAAGAGTGAGAGAATGAAATGGAGTAGCAGGAAAAGCACCCTGTGTTCTCACCCTGCCCTTTGCCTCACACCCCACCTCCTTACTCCCAGCCCTACTTGTAAAGCCTTGGCCTTTCTGTGAAATAAACATTACTTGGCTCTGGCTGGGAGGAAAATTAGAAGAGCTAGGCTCTAAAATAAGCTAATATTATTCACGGTCTAGGACAAAAAAAAAAAAAAAACCACAGGAAACATTTGGCACAAAGAAATTGTCTTTGAGAAATTATTTTCCATGTTGTATTTGCATAAATTTGTCACGGGCCTGCCATTTCAATGGAAGAGGAAAAATGGCCTGACCTTGAGTTGGCTGGCATCCTGTTGCCCTTTGCAGCTGACCAAAGTTAGGCTACTTCACCTCTTACTTTATTTCTGTTCTTCTAGTGGACTCAAGACTGACAAATCTGAGGCTGCAGACTGAATCCTATGATTTCCCCCAATACTGTGTGGTCTAAGTAATGCATATTGCACAACAAAATTTCATTTTGCTGATTCTTGGTTTGTTGAGCCATGAGTCTGACAAGTTGTTCAAACCATGAAGTAGCATTTCCTGTAACAGTCAGAGAGAAGCTGTGGCCAAAGATCAAGCACCAATGATGCACTTAGCAAGACCATCTGACTCCACATTCTTGCTCTAAAATCTAAATTCTTCCCTACTTAATAGTGTCCCTATGCATTTCACATGAGGATCAGTCAACTACAACATATTCCAAGACAAGGTATCCTGTTCAGATTTCTGCCCTAACTGTGAAAGTCTTCCACCAGGAAATGACAATTATTGTCCTGCTATTAAAGCATGAGGAATTTGAAGCCTCTTGAGTAATAAGAAGTTGAGAAATGAATTTCCTGCTGTTGAAGTTACTACACCTTGAAGTACTTCAATAAACGGAAGTAACTAGTGGTTTTTACTTTCATAATGAAAAGAGATTTGCTTAAAACAAGCCCAACTCACAAGTTAGTAGAATCAATTAGATTCTTCGACCACTGAAAAAATAGGCCTGTCTCTCATTGCTCAAGTTTTCAAGGATAGCTTGAAGAACCACTGAAGACAAGATGGTGTATCTTTGCTTTTCCTTATAATGTTATATTATGTTATCAAAATTGATTATAGCTCAAATAGCATTTTATTATTCAGTCAAGACATTCTACTTGGAGAAAAACATGCACTTCATCCCTTAGCATGACTTTCCCCATCTGAGGTCTTACCCATTAAAATTTTTAATATACACTCCATTTCTCTTCCTTCCCAAGAACATTTGTTTTAAGTTATTAAGCACTATTGGATTCCAAGCACTAGAAAATGAACTCTATGTGTAGCAAACTTAAAAAGAAAATATATAATTCTTGTTTCCAAAAAGCAATAAATCCTCTGAGGGATTATCAAAATAAGCACAAATTTAGATACATTATAAAAATACTTTTTTTTCCATAATTCATTTCACAGTTACGTGTTTTAGGATGCCTTTCCAAAACTCCTTCCCCAAAGGAGAGATAAGGAGTGGGTAATATCATAGGGGGAGACAGAACATGAGAGACTCCTAACTCTGGGAAATGAACAAGAGGTAGTGGAAGGGGAGGTGGGCAAGGGAATGGGGTGACTGGGTGACAGGCACTCAGGGGAGCACTTGATGGGACGAGCACTGGGTGTTATACTATATGTTGGCAAATTGAACTCCAATTAAAAAAATACCAAAAAAAAAAAAAAAAACCCTCCTTCCCCAAATGCAGATGCACGCCTCCAATATCTATGCACTCAGGCCCATATAACAGTTGTGAGGGCCTGAGGGAGAGTTCAAAGAGTGACCCACATTTTTCTAAATGTTTAAATTTTTTTTAAAAATTTATTTATTTATTTATTTATTTATTTATTTATAAATGAGAGAAACAGAGAGAGAGGGACAGAAACACAGGCAGAGGAGAAGCAGGCTCCTCGCGGGGAGCCTGATACAGGACTTGATCCCTGGACCCTGAGATCACACCCTGAGCCAAAGGCAGATGCTCAACCATGGAGCCATGCAGACATCCCTAAATGTTTAAAATTTTGTAAACAAGCTAACAAAAGGTTAAAAGAATAGTTCTACCTTTCCTACCTTGACAATTATATATTAATAACATTTTAGAAATATGTAAAACTATTGATTTTATATGATTAAAGTAAGCAAAAGATGGAAGATAACTAAATTTAATTACTCCACACATCTGGATATTTTGTTATTATGAAAGCCATATTTGGATGCACACAAAATACAGACCTACATACTTTATGATTAATGATTAATTAATGATTAATTTATAGTATAAAATCCATTTTTCCTGGCTACATTCAGTTTAGCAAAATTAATTCTTAAGTTTTCATAATTGAAATTTGTGTTCTATAGACAGTCATACAAAATTAGATATTATTTGAATTATTTATCTTTAGATAATTTTATTATTAACTTAAATGTGGAGGCTTCACTCTGATAAAGTAGTGATTTGAATTGTTAATAAGATTCCTGAAACATTACTTAGATTCAGAAATGAACCATGAATTTCACATCATGTTCATACATTATAATGGGTTGCCTATGATAAACTATCTAGACACTGAGAATAAGAAAACTTACAGTGGATGGATTCCTGACAGTTTTTTAACTGATCTCTGAATGAGAGGACAGGGAAATTATTGGTCATAAGGGTACGTGGCTCTCCTGACTTCATCCAAACTTCTTAAGTCAAGTCCCCTGTAAATATTCTGGGTTGTTTTTGTTGTTGTTGTTGTTTTTCTTTTTGTTTCTTTAATACACTTCCAGCTCCTAATAGGAGTTCCAGGGCAGAAGAGACTAGAAGAAAGCCTGACACCTTTATTATTTATTCGTGTCTCCAGTGCTTGAGACATTAAGCCTTGGAACTAAATTTTGTTAGTCAAGAGAATAGATATTTAGGGTTAAGGATCTTTAAAGTGTTAAAGGTCATTTGATACCCACACAGGTCTCTGATTCCTCCTGTGGCAGAGGTGCTCACATGTTCTTCAGTACCTTTACTTTTCCCTATGCTTGTAATAGGGAGATCTTCTCATGCTTTGGCAAAGGAGATAGGGCCCTTATTCTTCCAAGTCTAAGGGCATGTAGAATTTACCTGTTATACTTTTTTTTTTCTTTGTCTATTCTATCTTTTAGAATTTAAGCCCTGTAAGAATAAGGACAGTATTTTACTCCTCTTTCTATCTTTACTTCTTTGCATACATAATATCTGGCATATGTATTGTGTTATTATTGCCTGTTGACATCCCTATAGCTCTTGAGAAGGAAAGAATAGATGTTTTGATTTCTGAATCTCAGTGCATCACCCAGTACTGGAAACATGGTTGCTCCTTAATAAATAAGTCAATTGATTAATGTGTGTATAACCTTAGAACTATATCCTTACTGTGGAGGGGGTGTGGGACAGTATAGTCCATGTCCCACGTGGTGTGTATTAGTTCAGCAAGCATCCAAATAAAGCAAAATATATATATATATATATAGGAGAAGAAGGGCATTAGAATATAGAAGTGGATCCATTCCACCATTTTTGCTACCTCCAATTCCACTTTCTGTTTTATAGTCACCATTCTTGAATCTTTTATTCTTTTTCTCACCTTCTTTTTGAATTGATGATCAACCCTTCATCTCCACCTAGTTTCATACTAGCTACCACAGAGATGGAGAGTGGAAAGGGAAAGTGTTGTCACAGTGTTTATATACTGCCATGATCAACTCTTTTGTTCCTTCTCTCAGTTCTCTCTTTCCAGGAAAGCAACAGGACTACAGAAGAATAGCTATAATCTGTACTTGGAAGACTAGTAAGTCCTGGTATTACCAACTTTAGTAACAATTGCTGTGCAAGAGAACAGAAAAAAGTAACTCAGTGCTGCATCTCAAATGACCATGCCAATATTTGTCCTGTTATAGAAAATAAGCCTAAGCCAAAGTCCAGAGGGACACTCCTAGATGTTTTGTTTTGCATAAATCCTTGCACTACAAAGAATTATGGTCAAGGAGCCATAATAAAAAATGAGATTAAATAATTTTCGCCATGGTGGAATGAAAGTATAAGGTCAAATTTAATCAGTTTTAAAGAAAATAAATTTAAATATTCCTGAACACCTGACTTTATAAAGCAAAATTCAGACTCACTGTCTAATATTTGAAGACTCAAAAAAATTACTTGAAGGACAGTAGAAAGTGATTTTTTTGTATAAGGACAGCTCAGAATTTAAAATGTAACCACTGACTTTGACTTTGTTTTAATTGTTATTATCATAAGCATACACCAGAGCAAATTGCCCCTTACCTCATAAAGATTTGCCTATTTTTCATATATTTTTATGATGGATATGCATGCAAGATACAGGAAAAATAGCTATACAAATGTGACAGAAAGAAATTTCACCCTAAATAAACATATTACTAAAGAAATTCTTCTGTAATCCAAAGATTCTCAACTTGTTTCCAATGACAATTTATGTATAATTATAAAGTTCTATAATAAATAGAGAATATCAACATATTTATTATTTTATGGCATTAAAATTTGTTCTGAAGAATTCAAAGCACAACTTAGGCTCAGAGGTAGAATTCTCACAACGGTATTGCTTCAGTGCAAATTAATCCTCGCTTAAAGGATATTCTGAATCCATGCTAAGAAAGTTTAAAATCAAGCCTTGAAAGCATCAAACTGATCCTATGTAGTGTAATTGCATCCCAGAGCAAGTGCAAAAATATTTAAAGTAATATACAAATACATAATTTTAAAATCCATTCCCGACATAAAGTTCACAATATTTGACATCCAATCAAAAATTACTAAATAATCAGAGGAGCAAGAAACTATCACCATAGGAGAGGAGAAAGACATAGGAATGGCACAGATAGGATCCCTGGGTGGCGCAGCGGTTTGGCGCCTGCCTTTGGCCCAGGGCGCGATCCTGGAGACCCATGATCGAGTCCCACGTCGGGCTCCCGGTGCATGGAGCCTGCTTCTCCCTCTGCCTGTGTCTCTGCCTCTCTGTCTCTCTCTCTGTGTGTGACTATCATGAATAAATAAATAAAATCTTTAAAAAAAAAAAAAAGGAATGGCACAGATAATCAATTAGTAGACAAAGATGTTAAAACAGTTATTATTAATATAATACATGTTTCTTTTTTAAGATTTTATTTATTTATTCATGAGAGACACAGAAAGAGAGACAAAGACACAAGCAGAGGGAGAAGCAGGCTACCTGCAGGGAGCCCAATGTAGGACTCAATCCCAGGACCCAGGACCACACCATGAGCCAAAGGAAGACCCTCAACCAGGCATCCTTATAATTTATTTTTCAAGAAAAAAAAGATGAGCATAATGAGGACAGAAATGGAAAAAATAAAAAACAGCCAAAACAAACATTTAGAAATTAAAAATACAATAGCTGAAGTAAAAAAAAAAAAAAAAAAAAAAAAAAAAAAAAACACTGGATGAATTACTAGCAGATTAACACTGCGGATGAAAAAAATCATGAACTTGAAGACATAGCAATACCAATTACAAAGTGAATTACAGAAAAGAGACTTTTGAAAAACAAAGACATCATCAGTGAGCTGTGGGATAATGTCAAGCAGCCTAAAATACATAGACTTGGAGTCTCAGAAAATGGTGAGGAGTAAAGAGAGCCAGAAAAAAATATTCCAAATATGATAAAATTTCTATCAAGAAATCTAATAACCCCCAACTAGAAAAAAACAAACCAAGACACATTATAATCAAATTGTACAAAATAAAAAGTGACAAAGAGTAAATTTTAAAACAACCAGAGGAGAAAAAGATACACTATGAAGAGAAAAACAAAGGTAATATAACAGCAGACCTATCATCAGAAACCATGCAGCCCAGAAGACAATGAAATAACATCTTTACAATTCTGAAAGATAGTCATTAATCTCAAATTCTAAACTCAAAGAGACTTTTAAAAACGATGAAATAAAGATTTTTTTCAGACATATAAGAAAATGAAAAAAAGCTATCCCCAGATCAGTAATGCTAAAAGAAGTCCTCCAAGTAGAAGTAAAGTAATGCCAGACAAAAACTTGGATTTGTGCAAAGAATGAACATCTAGAATAAGAAGTATGTACCTGAATATAAAATTTGTTATTTAAGTCTACTAATAGAAAATTGACTATTCAAGCAAAACAGCAACATATTGTAGAGTTATAACATATGAAGAAGTAAAATGTATGACAATATACATAAAGGCAAGGGGAGGGAAATGGAACTATATACTATTGTAAGATTATTCACTATATGTGTGAGGTTATCATACTAAGATAGAGATTGATAAATCCTAGAGCAATAAAAAAAAGAGAGATAGCTAATAAGGCAAAATAGGAGGTAAAATGAAAGAATATAGTAATATTGAATTAATCCAAAAGACAGCAAGCTCTAAAGGAAGTAAAAAGAAAAGAGAACAGATGAGGTAAATAAGAAAGAATAGCCCAATGGTAAATATAAACTCAATCATATTGAGAATCATATTAAATGTAAATGGACTAAACACCCAAATTAAAGATCTAGATTATCAGACTATTTTAAAATGCAAAATCCAAAAATATGCTTTATAAAATAACTCACTTTAAATATGAAGAGTCAAATAGTTTAAAAGTAAAAGGATTGAAGATTTACAATATTAACAGTAATCAAATAAAACTGGATGGATAGACCTATAGATTTCAGAGCAAGAAATATTACTAGGAGTAAAAGGAGTCAATTTGTAATGATCAAAGGTCAACTATTCAAGAGAATATAACAATCTTAAATGTATAATGACAGTTTAAAAATACATTTTTGTTAAAAGTCATAAAATCTTTTATTTTATTTATTTGTTTGTTTATTCATGAGAGACACAGAGGGAGGGGTAGAGACATAGGCAGAAGAAGAAGCACGCTCCCTGCAGGGAGCCCGATTCAGGACTTGATCCCAAGACCCTGGGATCACAACCTGAGCCAAAGGCAGACACTCAATAACTGAGCCATCCAGGTGCCCCAAAGTCACAAAATATTATGCTTCAAATTGGTCAGTGTCCACTATGTAAATAAAATGAAAAAATCCACAATCCACTGATCATAATGCCATTTACATGCAATGTTGAATTTGTCCTATGTTCTTTCTAAAAGCTAAATAAACATAATGCTCAGTGAAGCTTATTGTGTTTCATCAGTTTGATTTTCATTCAGAGCATCAGACTACTCCTGCTGATTTGACAGTGTTAGACTCATCAAGTCCTATAGGTCTGCCCATAAAATTTTCAGATATTTACCCATTCTCTCTATCACTACCCCCAGGATAGGTCCACATGATTCATTTCAACAAAGAGTCAATGGAGGACATCTCTCTCAGTGTCAGACATTGTGCTGTATACTGGGATTCAAAATGAGCCTCTGCCCCTGCTCATGGGCTAATATAATTCAATCTAATGTGTCAGATGTTTGTGTAGATTAGAAAGAATATGCCATAAGAAGATGGAGAAGAGAGTGATTCACTCTGGGTGATTTTGAAAAAGCATAATCTTTAATGGTATCAGCGCTGGGGCTCCTGACTGGCTCAGTCAGTTAAGCCTCCAACTCTTGATTTTGGCTCGGATCATCATCTCATGATCGTGAGACTGAGCCCTAGGTCAGGCTCCAAGTTCAATGAGGAGTCTGCTTGAGATTCTCTCTCTCTCTCTCTCTCTCTCTCTCCCCTCCTTGTCCCTCCTCCTATTCATTTATTCATTTTCTCTCTTAGCTCTTCTAAAATTAATAAATAAAATATTTTAAATAAATAGAATGGTACCATCATGTAAGTACTTATTAGATGCCAGTGATTATAGCTAGTCTTCCCAATAACTCTTCAAGGTAGAATATTATTTTCATTTTACAACTGAGGAAGCAACCACAACAACCCTTAAGAAACTTGTTCAAAGTCACGCATATAAGAGGCAGAGAAAATCTGGCTGATTCCCAACTCCTAGTTTTTTTATATATTATGCTATTCGTACAGGCAAATAATATGGGAGTAATTGCTTCATAAAGGAACCAACATGAGCTCGATCTTGAAAACAGGATTGTAATTTACAAGTCATCAAGGGAAGAACAGAACTTTAAAAAGAGAGAGACAAACATCCTCAGTCTGAAGAATCATTGCATATTTAAAGAAGAGCTTATCGTTCTGTGTAGGGGGAATATATCTGTGGGGTAGGGCGGAGATACACTGGAGACAGTAGACAATCATTTCTTGAAGAGCTTTGCCCCCATTTTGTGTTTCCCTCTTAGCATTTCCTTCAATGCCACAAGAAGCATCTTGCTAAAATACAGATATAATGGTATCACTCACCTATGTACAAACATTCAAGGTTTCTCTTTTTCCCCCAGTGTAAGGTCCAAATTTATAAGGATGGCATACATGCCTTGTTTTCCTAATTTTTGAAATGGATATATTTTGAATAATTTCTTAGGTCTTCTATATGGAGATTTTACACATAAACACACACACACACATACACAATCTCAGTCCCATGTCATATATAAAAACATATAAAATGGTGCATTCTTACTAAATGGTTATTAATAATTATGATTGTTATGTTATTATTATCACTATTCTTTGTACTATCAGAGTGTGGTGGGTAAGACATTTAGCTCAGATATTTCAGTGAAAATGAGCAAAAAGTGTTGAAATTGAAATGGAAGTACTTCAACAAATTTTTTAAAAAGTTAACATAAGAGGAAGTGGGGTACAAGTAGTAAGGTGTCATGGTTTTACTTTTTTCTTTATTTCTCTTCTGACGCTTGCCACAAACATCTTTAATTGGGTATAACAATCAGTAAGTATGACCCAACAGGCCAAAAGACCAAAATATGTTCTGCTCATGTTACTCTTTGTTTTGGACTAACTCTGCTGAGAGCATTGTAAGGCTGTCGCCTTATCAGCAAGAACATCTAAAGCTGGCATTTCTGTCGGGAAAAGCACAGGTTGTATTGTAATTTACTGTAGCTTCCTGTTACGCAAACTTTCAGGGAGTGATGAAATTACGGTGGCATTACTTCAACTTTTTTTTTTTTCTGACTGAAAATTCTTAGCAAATAGTATCTACAAACTGAGAACTAGTATAGACACAACCTGGATTAATGAAACAGAAGGGATGTTTTTGCTTGTGGACGTCCATTTCCTATATTTTGCGCATTGAAGATTTAGTTTTATGGTTACTCATTTATAAAGAGCAAAAGTTTCATGATATAAGACAAACTAATTATGTATGATGCATTATGGTACTTTTATTCTATCCTATTGTATTTAATTCCATTATATTTTCAAATATTAGCTACAACCCACAGGATTGATTCTACAACCTACTAATGCATCATGACTTATAATTTAAAAGCATCACTATAGTCTCTTAATAACAGAGGCAAGCTTTGACAGTCCATGTAGAGTCAATATCCTTGTTAGTGTGGCCCAAGATCTTAGAAGAGCCAGTAGAGGTAGAATCCTTAAGCTGGCTAGGCCCTTTGCACACCCTAGTTATCATCTCCCTCCAGATTTGTAGGATTTTTATTTATTTTTTAAAAGATTTTATTTATTTATTCATGAGAGACACACAGAGAGAGGCAGAGACAGAGACAGAGACAGAGGGAGAGACAGAGGGAGAAGCAGGCTCCATGCAGGGAGCCAGATGTGGGACTCAATCCCGGGACCCGTTGATCATGACCTGATCTAAAGGCAGATGCGGAGCTACCAAGACGTCCCAGATTATAGGATTTTAAGATCTTAACCTAGTGTTGGAAGTCTCTGGGCACTCCATGGGGCAAAGTATTTGGAGTTGAGATGGCATGATAAGTAGGAGAATCTCTGGGCTGCTGAAACTCTGGAGGCTAGTAGTTGTCATTGCCCCAACATTTCTATTTGGTTCCTAGTACAGACTAGACTGAGCATTTAAAAATGCATTGTTTTCAGGATGCCTGGCTGGCTCAGTCAGAAGAGCATGCAACTCTTGACCTCAGGGTCATGAGTTCCAGACCCATGTTGGCTGTAGAGATCACTAAGAAATAAAAAAAATAAACTAGAAAAAAAGGCTTATAAGTAAACTGTTAAAAAAATAAATAAAAGTGCAATGTTTTCTAAGAAGGTTTATTAAATGAAATACACTCAATAGACAATTACATGGTCTCCTTCTTCCCAATAGATTCTTTCTTTGTGCAGACGAAAGACTCACTTTGAGTCAGTGGGCTTCTAAGTTAGAAGGTCTTGAGTTTTACTTTTAACTCCACTTTTAAGATCTTCCTTGTCTATAAAATGAGAATAAATAATATCAACTCCATAGTATTCTTGAAATAATTAAAAGGACATTATAAAGAGCTCACACAGCATCCGATTTAGAATTGGGGCCTAAGAAATATTACTCTCCTTCTCCCCCCTTGACGCTTACTCCCAGAATCCATTTTCAAGCAGCAATGACCACATCCCCGAGCCAGTAAGCAGCCCACTGGTACGCCACCAGCAAGCAAGATTTTTTTCTTCAGCAGAACCACAACCCAAAGCTAGGGTGCTACAGTCAGGAAAGAAAAATGTAGCACAATGAATATAAACCACATTTTCAAAAAAATCAACTAAAAAATCCTGCAAAGCTTGTCAACCACTATGTTTATAATACTATGAAGTATACAGAGTGCCTGATGTTTGAGATTTGGTCTTAACTTTCTCTTTGGTGAAAAAACATAGGAAGAAATAAACATACTATGTAATCATGTTCATTATTTATTTCTTCACTGAGTCAGACTATAGCAGTCTACCAGCGTCCAGTTTTATGTGGGTGGCAATAAAGCTTGAAAGCAAAAGGAGTCACCAAACCTAAACAGGGTTAGGACTATCAAGTCTTAATTATGAATAGTATTGGGTAATTTGTCTTTTACTCTGTGATTCCAAAGTACCATATCCCAATTTCCATCAGCTCTAACTCCAAAATCTATTATAATTATTTGTTTGTCCTTCTGATTTGTTCCTCTGAGGAGCAAACTTTACCCCCTCTAGTATATCTACATTCTAGAAAAGGCCAACCACAATAAATGCTAAAAACTATTTTTCAAATCTTAACCTCAGGGAGAAGAAAAATGTGATTACTATAAAAGTTTTGGATAAGGATTTTTTTTATTGCTGGGATAAGCAAACTAACCAAGAATAACACAAAATGTCCTCACTAAATGATATTTAGTTGTATAAGTACATAGTTAATGTAGAG
This sequence comes from Canis aureus, assembly GCF_053574225.1. Lineage (NCBI taxonomy): Eukaryota > Metazoa > Chordata > Mammalia > Carnivora > Canidae > Canis > Canis aureus. The sequence goes on from NC_135624.1 coordinate 66,158,881, forward strand.
TGTATCAGATGTGATACAAAACCAAGCCATCCTCCCTCCCCTTTTCTTCCTTATTTTCCACCCATCTGTCATAATGGGATCTCATGATTCTGTAACCTCCTCTACTTCAGAACATTCAGATGGCACCAGCTCATCATCCACAGGTGGAACTTTGCCTTTGACATCATCACATTCAGAACAATGCCACAAGAGTATGGATGGTAAAAGGCCGTTCTGAGATCACAAGGTTTTGTCCTTCTAACTTTCCCACTTTCAAACTTCTATTAGACATGCTCAGCATTCCATGGGGACGGAAAATCCCTAAAAAATCCCATCACCATCATTTCTTTTCAGTTTCTCACATTTTATCCTGCTTCATTCATCTTCCAGCTCAGCCTGGGCTCCGTAGTTAGTCATCTCTGCAAATTACTCTCTACACGGTTCATATCAGGTTAATCTTACTTCCATTGTCTTTCTGTTTTGTCCCTGAGCTACAAAATATTGCTGAAGAAATGAAATGTGAGTTGGTATCAGGGAAATTCAATGCTTTCTGGTTCTAGGTGAGCTTTTCTGATATTTTACAATGCTTTTGTTCTTTAAATTGAACTATCTTGGGACTTCCACAAACTATGGTTCCAGATCCTCATCACTTCCATTAAATATCCAGTCCTGCCTTTAGCCCTGGCCACTCAAGAAATGTCCTGTCCTCACACTTTACTACGATGATCCCTAAACTTAGCTCTCTTCATCTTCAATATCTATAGATCTTTACCTTTTTTCTCCTTCTACTTCCTTGGTATTAAAAGATGTTAACCCCACCCTGACCCCACTTGCTAAATATAAGCAGTCAATAGTACTGATTACTTAACCTTAACTATGGAAGTACACATTTTCGCACAACTTACCCACTTTTTTTTAAAAGCTATTTTTAATTTTAATTATTTAATTATTTTATTATTTTTTCTTTATTTAACAATATTTTAAATAGAATTTACTTTCTGGCAAGTTTTATGTATGCAAACTGATTTGCTTTTCATAATAATCCTATAAGGACTATTTTTCAAGGTCTTAGAAGGAATACAAACGTTTAGTTTGGCTAAGCTAGTGGGACACAGAATAGACAAAATATGAAGTAGACACCGAGAGAAACACCATAATGAGAGATTGCATGGTCCATGAATAACAGAATAAGCTCTATCCCTGAATTTCTATTTCTCAGTTCCAGCCCCATGTAATAACTTGCTATTTCCTGCCCAGGCCAACAGTTGACTGCCTTTTGGCCTGCAGTTTATACCAAATAAATACTAAATACCACCACCACCCTGGCATACAAGGTTTGTTTTGTTTTGTTAACTTATGTAGGTTTAGTAAGGTTTCAACTACTTGTAAGCAATCATATATATGTATGCACATCTCTGCATGCCTCTATAAAAAATGCACGCACAGAGTCAAGAAAAATAAAAACAAAAATCAAAGTATTTCTGGTGAAAAATATATGAAGGTGTAGTGAAAAATGTTGAAGAAATGTCCTATGGACAACATTTAAAAATCAAGTTTTTTTATTCTTTGTTCGTAATTCTTCCAGTCAATACATAGCACTCTGTATGACTCTTTTATTAGTTGTTTATACAGTCGTCTATCAACTTCCTAAATTTCGCTTCCATAATGCCAAAGTCATCATGTCTTTATTCTTCAAAAAGGTCTTGTTATAACATAAACTATTTCCGTGGGGAAGTAAACATTTCCTGTGTTTACTTCCCTTTTATAAATGTGTCATACCACCATTTCTTCGTGTTGCATTATATGATCACAGCAGTATTTACCTAATCAGGATGATTATCATAAACATTTAGAAATCAGTTTTAAGAAAATCGAGGTGAAAAACTACTTTAGAGCATTGTTAAAAATCCTTTAAAAACTGTCCCAAATCAATATATTTTTAATGTCTCTTAGTGTAACTCAAAATGATTTTAAATAATTGTGAGTTGCTCGAATCATCAGGATCTTCACTATATGTGCAGCAACAATAGAAGTTAATTAAGGGAACATTAAATATAAAGAGTATAAAGATATTAAAGAATGTCAGGTCAAGAGTCTGGCATTTACCAATTGTACATCTCTTATAAAACCTGTCAGCACGTTATACAGCACGAGTGCATGGTAAAGGCCTATTGAATTAATATCCACATTTCATCTCCTCATTTCCTACCATACCTATGACTTCCATTCACTCTGCATCTCACACCACTTAGTAAATGGCAAATTTGTGCACACAGTCATGGAAACACCTTCAGATGGATTTAAAACCATTTCAATGGAGGTAACACCTGAACTGGTTTCTGAACAAGTAGGGTCTACACACAGCCTTCATTGACTGGGTCCTGCCTCCATCACTCCCCTCTCCCTGCCTCACAGGTGAAACTCTAGATGTATAAATTGCCGGGTGCTCCCAGTAGACACAGTGCTCATTCTAGCCTCTACGATGCTGTGTGTTTTGTTACCTCCTTCTAGAATGTTTTGCCCACCCTTAATCTCCCCATTCACTTGGGAAAATGCATCCTTTCAGACTCAGTTTGGAGGCACACTTTCCCTAGAGAGATTTCTCCAAAGATCTCTGAGAATTCAGCCCACTCCATTGAGAAACAATGTTAGGGGTTCCATTTCCACATTCCTATCGTATCCTGGGCATACTATATCATGTCATTTACCAGTCCACTTCATAATATTCTATTTATTTATATGTCTACTTCTCCTATTAGACTGAAAATTTGGTGGTAGTCCAATGCATCTTACTTTATTGTATTCCTGGGACCTAGCTTGATTCCAAATTCATAAATGCTAACTTATAAATGAAAAGATGGAGAAAGGGAAGGATTTAAAAATGAAGAAATCAATCTGTATTAAATAATTTTAGCAGCAAGATGAGAGAGAGAGACGGATTTTTCAGGACTTTTATTGTAAGTAATGGCAACATGACTCAAATTAGCTTTATAAGGAAAAGAGAATCAACTGCTATCTCACAATGAAGTCAGTGGATTAGGTTGGGCAAAGCTAGATTCAGTTGCTCCAACAATGCCCCAAATAACCATAGGCCTGTGGGCCTGTGCCTTCCTCTGTGACAGCTCCGCTCTCAGGCAGGCTCCCCCAAGCACTGGCAGGTCTCCAGGCTTCTATTTTACCAGTTTAGCAATCCCAGAAAGAAACAAGAGCCTCTCAATTCCCTTTGTTCCAGCACAACTGGAGTCTTCTCTGACTTGGCCAATCTTAAATCACAGGCTCCACTCAGAACCCATAGTGGCCTGGGCAAGGCCACGGGCACGCAGGAGAGACCCCCACTGCCATAGGGTCCCAAACTCCCCTCTTGAGCTCAAAAGTGAAGTCATCTAACCTTGATCATGGAGATTGATTGGTAAAGGCAGAGATGAAGATTTCCGAAGGAAAATTAGGGTTCTGTTTTAAGGAACAACGGGTGCCGGACGGATGTAGAAACAACAGATGTAGGAGAGATTGGAAGGGGAAGTTAGCACAGATGTACAACTTAGACAACAAGATAGACGATCTTGGGATTTAGTGACATGCTCAAGCATCTTGATCTTCTCCCTTCAGAGCAGAACCATTATACAACAAACTAACGCTGTTAGGAAATGGGAGGGAGGTGGGTGGCAATTATGCCAGCAAAGCTCTTAAGGCGAGCCAGGACAAAGTGGAGCCACATCATTCATTCTTGCTGGCCCATGAACAAGATCAGTGCTCAGCACAGAAGAGCAACCCAAGGTTTTGCGGGCTTGTTACAATGTATCGTAATAAGTCAAGTCTGAAAGATACAGTAACAATTACAAGGTAAAATCGACTTCGGTAAACTGAATATATATTTTAGAGATAACTTCATTGGGTTAGTGATTGCATGGATTTACAGCTTGCACATAGAAAAGTAGCTTTCAGCACATTTTAAGCCCAGAAGCAATTTGTTTATCATGGTGGGCTTTATAACCCTGGCGCTCTTAAAATTTTCTGAAACTTAGTATGGGCTGAAGTAAAATGAATTAAATAACGGAAAATGGTACATTAGGAAAGGAAAAAATACCTTTCTACTTACTTCTGAAAGCCCGTAATTCAGATCAAACAAGTCTTAGGATAATCGTAGATAATTCCACAGATAATGGGTTAATTCGTGAATGTCTCATCCTTTTGGCCGCTACTATAAGTCAGTTGAAATTCTACTCTTCCTGAATATTTGCTAACGTCAATACTTTGGGTTGGGTCTGGGAATCATTACAGCTAATACCTTCTATTGTTTGAGCAGCCAGCTGTTAATGCCCAAGGCATAGAAACATTCATCACCGAAATACTTTCCCATAAATGAATTAGGGAGAATTTTTACTCTTATTCCCATTTTATACTGGAAACTAAAATTTCAAACAAACACTGGATTTTAAAAATATGTTCTAAGATCTCTAAGGAATATAGATGCACCCTCCTTTCACAATTCCCCGATGCTGACAATTTTAAAAGACAAAGCAAAATATTTCCCCCCCTATTTACATGAAGATTCACCACAGAGTGTTCTTGTTCAAGTGTCTTCATCAGTTCAGGCTGCTAAAACAAAATACCATCATTGGCTGGCTTCAATAATAAACATTTCTTTTTATTTGTTCTGAAGGCTGGGAAATCTAAGATCAAGGTATCTGCAGAGTCAGTATCTGGTTGAGAACCCCCTTCCTGGTTTGCAGACAGGGAAGTTCTTGCTGTACCCTCACATGACATCACGCCCTCTGGGTGTCTCCTCTTAGAAAAGAACTTAATTCCATTCTGAGACTCCCACCTTCATGACCCCATAGAGACTTTATTACCCCTCACGCCCCATGTCCTAATACATCATCACAATGGGATATAGAGCTTCAGAATTTGAATTTATGGACGGCATATTCAACCCCTACTAGTAAGGTCTTAAAACACTACTTCTATTTTACTTAACAAATATTTATATAACACAACACCTGCTGATACTTTACAAGCATTAACACATTTAGTACTCTCAACCAACCTGTAGGGCAGGCATTACTTGCTCTTTTACAGAGGAAAAATAGGAGTCCAGAGAGAGTAGGTAAGTTGCCCACAATCAGAGGGTCTTGGGGCAGGAGGGCAGCGTAGCTAAGGTCCAAGCCTTCAGGGCTTTACCACACTGTGTCTGTTCCAGAGGGAGAGCGGCTGCTTCCACCTCCAGGCCTTGTCAGACCACTGCCAGGACATCTCCCGCATCCCTGAGGACCGATGAGGTCCCAGAGGTCCCTGGAGAATCTATTGAATCTACTCAGTTTGGCCCAAGGAGAGATACCGAAACTGATGCTGTAAAGTGAGGTCACTCCGGGAGGAAGTCCTCAACTATGCGCGGCCTGGAGTGCCTTATTGGGATTCATAGAAAACTGAGGTGCTTGGCAGTGGTCTCCCACGAGGATCTCTTCCAGGAGGCAGGTAAATGCAGGTGAGGTGCCCTGGGATGTCCTAGTGGTCTAGTATTTGCATATTTGGAAACACATCTGTTTGCGACTTAGAGGAGTAAAGGTCCCAGTGGCTGGGGCCTGGCTCTGGGTGCCCGCGGTCCTTGCTGCCAGGGCCAGAGAAGGTGGGGACCCCCCAATCCCAGCACGGCCCTCACTGCTCCCCGTGACTGTCCTGAATGGAAACACAGTTTCCTACACAACCGATAACGGGGCTCCAGGAATCACCGGAGTGTGGGAAGTTCCAGAATTTGGAAGAGAAGAAATAGGAGAGGTTTAGACTCTATCCTAAAATGAACAGCGAGTGGACCTGAGGGGTGCTCCGTCCCCTTCCCCCCCCTCCCTGCCCCACACTGCCCAAGCCTGCGACTGAGCTGCTGACACACCACAAGCAAGACCAACGGTCTTGGCGTGATCAGTCGGAGCCCACAGATGCTTTCAAGGGGCGCGTTTATGCCGGAGATAAAGGCGGTGTCCGGGGGTCCCCGGGGGCGGCGGGCTGGCGCCTGCCTTAGGCCCAGGAGACCCGGGGTCGAGGCCCGCGTCCGGCTCCCTGCGTGGAGCCTGCTGCTCCCTCTGCCTGGGTCTCTGCCTCTGTGTGTGTGTGTGTGTGTGTGTGTGTGTGTGTGTGACTATCATAAATAAATTTTAAAAATTCAAAAAAATAAATAAATACAATCTGCAAAACCCAATTTAGAGTGAAAGGGTAGATAGGGAAGAGGCTGCCGTGCGTCCTTCCACCTTCCCAGTTCCAGCAGCTCAAATGTCCTTTTTAAGGATTAATTCTCTTTTCTAAAGGCTCTAACTGGCGGGTGGGACCAACCCTGCCCGGAGATCGCGGACCGCGGGGCGCCCCCGCCCCCACCCCGGGGGCTCCGCAGGGAGGAGGTGGCTCCGCGGCACGGCCTGGCGGGAGGCCCGGGGGAGGCCGGGGGAGGGGGGGCCCTGTCCTCTGCCCTCCCCTGCCCTCCCCTGCCCTCCCCTTCCGGACCCGGGAATCCCCGTCCCCCGCCGGCCGCGGATAAAAGGGCTTCCCCGGCTCCGGGAGCCCCAGAGGCCGCGCCGCCCGCCCCGGCTCCCCGGCTCCCCGACCCCCCGGCCCCCGGCTCCCGCGCCGCCCGCCCCTCCGAGCGAGCCCATGGCCCCCGCCGCGCCCCGCGCCCCCCGCGCCCCCCGCGCCCCCCGGCCCCTCGGCGCCGCGCGGCTGCTGCTGCTCCTGCTCCTGCTCCTGCTCCTGGGCCCCGCCGGCCGCCGCGCCGCAGGTGAGACTCCGCGCCCCGGGGCCACGGGCGGGACGCGGGCCGGTGGGCGCCCCCGGGGCCAGCGCGCCCACCCAGGCTGCTCCCCGTCCCCGCAGGGGCGCCCGTGGTCGCCGAGCTGCGCTGCCAGTGCTTGCAGACCCTGCAGGGCATCCACCTCAGGAACATCCAGAACGTCCAGGTGACGCCCTCGGGCCCCCACTGCGCCCGAACCGAGGTCGTGTAAGTGACGCCCCGCCGCCCGCCGCCTCCGGCCCCAGCCCAGCCCCAGCCCAGCCCCAGCCCAGCCCCAGCTCCTGCTCCAGCCCCAGCCCCGGCCCCAGCCCAGCCCCAGCTCCTGCCCCAGCTCCTGCCCCAGCCCCAGCTCCTGCCCCGGCCCCAGCCCAGCCCCAGCTCCTGCCCCAGCTCCTGCCCCAGCCCCAGCTCCTGCCCCAGCCCCAGCCCCCTGCCCCAGCTCAGCCCCAGCTCCTGCCCCAGCCCCAGCTCCAACCCCAGCCCCAGCCCCAGCTCCAACCCCCAGCCCCAGCCCCTGTCCCAGCCCCAGCCCCTGCCCCAGCCCCAGCCCCAGCCCCAGCCCCCAGCCCCGCCTCCTGCCCACCGGGACGCTGCCCTCCTTCCGCAGAGCCACTCTCAAGGACGGACGGGAGGTGTGTCTCAACCCCGAGGCCCCGCTGGTCAAGAGAATGATCCAGAAGATGCTGAGCAAGTGAGTTGTGCCTTTCATCCGCGCCTGGGACTAGCGCTGCTGGTCACAGACACCTGCAGGGCATTTGTAAACCCAGGGTTTAGCTGAAGGACTGGAAAGGGTTATTCGTTCAGAGTTAAATTTGCTGCTAAGATCATTCATCTGTTCAGGTGCCAGATCCCCAGTGCCCTCCATCCCCATGCAAACGGATAAACATGTGTTCCTAAAAGATGAAGTAGATTTGGCCAATGATGCTGAAATAACCATTAAAGAACAAAAAGTATTGACCCTCCATCGCTGGTGGGCTTCAGCCCTGGAAAATGGAATGATTGGTTTGGGGCAACTTGAGCCTCTGAAGTTGAGCTTGAAGAGCAAGGACTTTGCAGTGAGAGCTCCCTAAGCTCAAGTCTAGGATCCCCATGAAAATTCTCTAATCCCTTTGAGCCTCAGCACAATGGGATAGATAATAATAGCTATTTCGTGGGCTGTAGGAGGTTTCAGCGAGGTGTTCCATGTAAAATTTTAACTCAGTGTGACTGTGAGTGCTATGTTTTAGCACTTTCAAGTCAATAATAGAGTTCCACAGCCATGCCCCTCCTCAGTAAAGAAGCAACCTCTCTGCTGTGCAGGGCAGTGGGTACTAGGGGACCTTCTGAGTGCAGAGCTGGGCCAGGTCTACATACAAAAACCCTCCAGCCTCAGGGGCCAGTGTGAGAGAAGAGCAGCATTCCTGAACACCTGTAACAGTAACCCTGCTCTCCTCATAGGGGCAGCACCAACTGACCTCGAGACAAGTAAGAAGCTATTCTGGTGGTGGTTCCTGAAAGACTTACAGGAACTGAAAATGAAGAAGAGAGCAGCTGGTTTCTGCAGACATCTAGAAAGGCCTTAATGTGTTTGACTATCAAGAGTTCTATTTATTTATGTTTGTATTATTTATGTTTCAAAGCTCATATTTAATATTTTACTTGTTAGTATTTAAAGATGTGAATGTGTTTAATCAAACATAATTCAGTCCTGATTGTCTTTTAATCTGAAGATGATGGGTTTTAAATGTCTCATTAAACCAGTGTTTATTGGGAGATCATCAAGTGCCTGGGCACAGTGATGGGGAGGGGGATGAAAGAAGGGAATCAAAGCAGGTAGACAGTGTGTACACATCTATTTTTGGGCTTGTTTAAAAGAATGTCAGTTGTTATTTATTGAAACTATTTCACATTATGTGGTCAACATTTTTATGTTGAAGCTTCCCTTGGACATTTTATGTCTTGCTTGTAGGGCATAATGCCTTGTTTAATGTTCATTATGCAATGTTCTTCTGTTTTGGAACAGAGAAGTTAAAACTACTGTTATGTTTTTACAAATGATATGACAATAAACGTTTTGCAAAAAATAACATGCTCAGGTCTCATTCTTCTCTTCTGGTTCCTATTGAGTGCCCAAGGTACTACACAGTTAAACTCTAAGTCACACTTAACTTTATGCTTGCTCCTGGTTGTTACTTTCCTTACCTTTCTCTTACTCATGGGATATTTGACACACTAACCTACCCAACTGCCTTGAGAATCCTAATTTTACACAAAATATTGCTGCTTTTCACACTGATTCATCATTCAAAACTAGTTCTTTATAAACTTCTGGATTTTTATAAATATTGTAACAAGAGCTCCTATTAAATACTTTGGGTAAGCGGTTTTCAAACAATTATGCAATTCCTTCCCTTTTGATGAGGCTGGGACCAAAAGGTGGAAAAGTGGATTCTGCCTAAGAACTTGAATAATTTGTGTCATTTGATAAGAATAATGATCTATGTTAATACTCACTAAAGCAAAAAAAAAAAAAAAAAGAAGAAGAAGAAGAAGAAGAATGATCTATGGAGATAAGTACATGCTGTAAAGTGTAATACCAAAAATAATGAAGGATAGGTAGGAAGAGAAGTGAATTTAGAATATAATATATATCTTGGATTGTTGGAGAAAGTATTAATTGAAGGAAAATTTTAATGTGGCAGGAATATATATAGCAATTTTTAAGGTAACCACTAAAAAGGAAATGAAAATTCTGGATTTAAAAATCTGAAAAGGGGCAGCCCAGGTGGCTCAGCAGTTTAGTGCCGCCTTCAGCCCAGGATGTGTGATCCTGGAGACCCCGGATCGAGTCCCACGTCAGGCTCCCTGCGTGGAGCCTGCTTCTCCCTCTTCATGTGTCTCTGCCTCTCTCTCTCTCTCTCTGTGTGTGTCTCTCATGAATAAATAAATAAAATATTTTTTAAAATAAAAAATAAAAATCTGAAAAGGAGAGACGCCTGAGTGGCTCAGTGGTTGAGCGTCTGTCTTTGGCTCAGGGTGTGATCCCAGAGTCCCGGATTGAGTCCCACATCAGGCTTCCTGCATGGAGCCTGCTTCTCTCTCTGCCTGTGTCTCTGCCTCTTTCTCTCTGTGTGTCTCATGAATAAATAAATAAAATCTTTTCTAAACATCTGAAAAGTACATAAAATAGAATAAAAGAAAATATCTGAATGATACAAAAGAAATTAAGGAATAAAGAAACAAAACAGCCAAAGGAGAAGGGAAAACTCTTTCTCAAGAAGAAGGCCTAATAATACAAGTCTTTCTCCTTTTTTTCTTTTTTTTAAAGATTTTATTTATTTCTTCATGAGAGACAGAGAGACAGGCAGAGACATATGCAGAGGGATAAGCAGGTTTCATGCAGGGAACCTGATGCAGAGCTTGATCCCTGGACCCCTGGACCCCGGGAACTGAGCCAAAGGCAGAAGCTCAACCACTGAGCCACCCAGGTGCCCCAAGTCTTTCTCTCTCTGAAGGTGAGTTTTAATTTCACTTGCCACATTGAGTTGTGGGCTGCGTTTTGTGACTGTCTTCCAAAGAACGGTGTAAGAAAAGGGGAAAACAACATTACAGGGAAGAATCTGGCAGATCCCACCTTAACTAAGTGATGAAGGTTATTATGACCAGTTGTGTCATATGAATATCAGGAACACCCCCCCACACACATGATATGGCAAGAAGGGTGCTTTGTCTCCATCATATTCTTCCCCAAAACCCATAAGCCCAGTAGTATATCATGAGAAAACCATCATAAGAATCCAAATTCAGAAACATTCTACAAAATACTTAACAAGATTCTTCAGATCTGTCGAAATCATGAAAATTAAGGCAATAACGAGACTCTGTCACAGATCAGAGCAGACCAAGGAGACACAATGACTAAACCCAATGTGGGGCTTAAACTCATGACCCTGAGATCAAGACCTGAGCTGATCAAGAGTTGGATGCTTAACCAACTGAACCACCCAGGTGCCCCCAAAATTGACTTTTTTATAGAAAGATTGTATAACTAAGACCAAAAAAAGCCTATGCCTCTTAAAAGAGACACACTTTAAATACTGGGACCTAGGTAGCTTGAAGTTAAAAGAACTCAGAGTGTTATATCATGCTAAAACTAACTTAAAGAAACCTAGTGTGGATATACTAATGTATCACTTTTAATAAGTATTAATGTATCATTAATATAAGTTTTTAATACATTAATGTAAGTTTTTAATAATTGATAGGTTAATAAAGGCTTAGTGAATATATTAGGACTTAAGGAAAGAAGTATGCTTAGAGATGGAAAAAAAAAAAAAAAAGACTGATTCAAAATATAAAAGGGATGGGACCCCTGGGTGGTTCAGCAGTTGAGTATCGCCTTTGGCTCAGGGTGTGATCCTGGAGACCCGGGATCGAGTCCCGCGTCGGGCTCCCTGCATGGAGCCTGCTTCTCCCTCTGCCTGTGTCTCTGCCTCTCTGTGTCTCTCATGAATAAATAAAATCTTTGTAAAATATCAAAATATATTAAAAGATAAACTAAAAGGAACCATGGATGACAACTTAATCATAGTTAAAGATTCTAACAGGACTCTCTCAGTACTTAAGAGGCACAGCAGTAAAGAATCAGTAATAGTATAGAAGAATAAAGCAACAGGATCCCCAACTTGGCCGGAGTGTAGTAATACAGACACTTCACCCAACAACTGTGTAAATCATATATATTTTTTCAAAACACAAGGGAGGGACATTTTATAAAAGAGGCTACATATGAGCCATAAAGAATGTGTTAATATATTTCAAAATGTTGAAATGTTATAGAGGATATTCTCTAATCACCCATTATTTTATGATTTGTCACGTTTCTAGGTATGTATCCACACACTGTGCGTAATGTGTTTGCTGTGGTTTATAGTTCATCTCTTAACTTCCCAAATTTCACTTCCATAATACAGGAAGCATCAAAACAGGGTCATCATGCTGTTTTCATGCCTGTTAGAGCCAAGTGTGATAAACGACATTTCTGTGAAGATATTTCCACATTTTCTCGACATACCCTTTTGTAACTTTGGCATTTCTGTATTTCTTTGATTTATATTATATGTAATGTAATTTGATGACTCAGTACTACTCACACAAAAAAAATGTTTTAAATCTGAAGAAAGTGGGGCACCTGCGTGGCTCAGTCAGTTAAGTGTCTGCCTCTTCATTTCAGCTCAGGTCATGGTCTCAGGGTCATGGGATGGCGCCCCTCTTCAAGCTTTGTGCTAAGCAGGTATAGTCTGCTTGAGATTCTTCTCCCTCTGCCCCTTCTCTCTCCCTCTTCCCCCACCCCAGGTAAATAAAACAATCTTTTGTGTTTTTCTTTTATTGAAACAATCTTAAGAAAATGGAAATACAAAGTTTATATTGAAATTTATCATTTTTAAAGCCCAAATCTAATATATTGGATGGTTCTCAGAGTTAATTGAAATGAGTTTAAATAATTATAGATGGTTCAAAGCATCAGGATGGCCTTACCATGAGAACAGAAGGAAAGACTATCTGTGTTCTGTGTTCCAAAAGGAAGAAGTATGCGGGTAAATACTGAAGAACTTCACATTGGGAGTTTCACTGTTCTCCCCATACATCTTTTGCAAAACTGACCACAGGGCCTTGTATCTTGCATGAGCCTAGTAAATGTCTTTTAATTTAATATCTATGAGCCCCTCAATTTTTGCCCACATCCTGAATCCTAGGTTATACCCCACCCACCCTATGGTAGATAGCCAGTGAAGGTCACAGTGTGGTCTCTGTGGTAGGGCCATGGAAACATGTGCTGCCTTCAGAAGCCTCCGGGTTGAGACACCAACCATCCTGGATCCTGACTGACAAATAGGATCCTACCAACCCAAATCTTCTATTTGTACATTCATTTCCCCTATTGCATTCAGAGTTAGAGAGCAGCAGAGCCTTATCCCTCTCCAGATCCCTGGCCACACCTCATTCCCACCTCATAGCCCCTCAGTAAATGATCAATGACAACACTGAAAGAAACGGAAAAAGAAAGGAATTCAATTCGTGCTAGAGAGAAAACTAACAATACGTGGAATCAGTAACAAAAACTCAACTCAGGGATGCCTGGGTGGCTCAGCAGTTGAGCGTTTGCCTTCAGCTCGGGACATGATCCTGGAGACCTGAGATCGGGTCCCACGTCGGGCTCCCTGCATGGAGCCTGCTTCTCCCCCTGCCTGTATCTCTGCTTCTCTCTCTGTGTCTCTCATGAATAAATAAATAAAATCTTAAAAAAAACTCAAAATGGCTTCATGAAAAGGCAAATCATTCAACCTGTAAAAGACTGATGAGTAGATAAGGTGAAACCGGATGCTGCAGTTCAAAAAATGTCTCTAGTAATTAGTGTCACTCCGTATCAGGCTGCTGTTCTCTGTGCTCCCTTGCACAAGCTCCCCTCAAGTACTAACAAAGTTTTAAGTTTCTGTTCTAGTAGGTACAACCCCACAGGAAACAAGGACTTGTTTTTCCAACCATTTCCTGATAAAAAAGATTCCAGGAAATTTTTCTGACTTGGCTGGGCTTACTTAGGTCACTTGCCCACAGGAATGTACCTAACAGAACAGGGGTGGGGGTTAGACCCAGACTGGAAGGGGTGACCAATCAGCCCACTCAGGGGAGTCACTAGCCCACTCCCGAGCTTTGGGGCAGCATCACCCTATGTGAACTGCCAGATTGGAAGGGAGAAGGGACGGTCCCAAAAGAAAAGCAGGATTCTATAACCAGAAGGAGGACGCTCAAGCCAGCTAGAAATGGCCAATGCATTAGAGACTGGATCAGGTTTACGATGTTAACATTGGACAAAATGCTCTGGATTGAAGAAGTGGGTTTTAACGTCACATTCAGACATCTTCATTCTTCTCCCCTCAGCGCCATTCTTTTTTTTTTTTTTTAAGATTTTTTATTTATAGTCATGAGAGACACACACACATAGAGAGAGAGAGAGGCAGAGACAGGCAGAGGGAGAAGCAGGCTCCATGCAGGGAGCCTGATGTGGGACTTGATCCCAGGACTCCAGGATCATGCCCTGGGCTGAAGGCAAGCTCTAAACTGCTGAGCCACCCGGGCATCCCAGCATCAGTCATTCCATCAGAAGTAGTAATTGCAACAAAATAGAGGTGACAGTTGTGATGTCATACTTTCTCCGAGGCCAGAGTGGGGACAGCAGCACTCTACCACCCATTTCTTTGGCCCCATCATCTCAGGAGGCAGCACCAGGTCTGGATTGCAAAGGCAGATTAGATAATGTCCATCAGATCTGCAAGATGTAGTAAATATGGTAGCTCACAATGGGACTTAGTCACCAATGTTTTTATTTTAGGGATGCTCTATTAAGATTGGTGATTGCATTAAAGTTTGGGCATAGAAATCTGTCATTCAGCTCAAAATGAATACATAGCTGGGGAAGACACTTGCAAAAACATCAAATTGGATTATTTTTTAGGTTTTAGAACACCATTGCTCTTTAAATTGTCTGAAAAAAACAAATATGGGACTGTTAGGGATTGAATTAGGAGAATTGATATATTCAGGTAGAAAGACCCTTTCTTTTGTACTTCATTTTGTAAGCAACTGATGCTTATCAAGAAAGTCTTAGATGTAAAATGATAGATAGTTCTGTAAATATGAGGCTGCTTCTTGGCCTTGGCCACTAGTATATATTTTTTGATGCTCTATTCATTCACCCTTCTTATTTGCTTATGTCAATACTTTGGACTGGATCTGGAAAGCATTAGAACAATATTTTACTGTTTTTTTTTTAACTTTAAAGAGAATAAAGTTCTGGATAGCCTCCTGCTAATGCTGGAGGCAAAATATTTCCATAATAAAATATGATAAAGTACCCAAACTGCATCAAGCAGAAAACTGTGATCCTTATTTCAGCAAATGAGAGCTAAAATGCCCAGTTCCCTTCTGGGAAGCTCTGAGTAGAGTGTTCATCCCACTGACCTGATTTTGGAAGCATAAATCCATTGATGTGGAAAATCAGAGAGATAGATAAATGTAGATTTTATTGAATTTAAGTATAGCTTATTCATTCCACAAAAGAAACTTCTCACCAGTGAAATAAAACACTGGAGACTTCTGAGCAGTTAGCAATTTTTAAGCCTTAGGAAAGGTGAAGTTGAACTATTTAGCCTTGAGAATAGCAAACATTTAAACCAACTAAAACAAAACAAATCTGCTCTCCTGGTTATCTAATACTTGTCTTAATTTTTTCTTTCTTTTTTTTTTTAAGATGCAGTGGCTAACACAGCACTGGCTTGAGCTCAAATTGTGAATTTTGTTAACTACAAGACCTCGGCAAATTACCTGAGCCAAAGGCAAATGCTTAGCAGATGGAGCCACCCAGGTGCCTCTGAAAAAGTCTTCATAACAATCTCTTAGTGTTTTCTGTCCTTCATAATTTATCTATAATAAGCAGATACACAACTAAAATCAGAAATATAAAACCATATTTTTAAAATATAAAGAATAGTTATTATAATTCTGAGCTACTAATTATCTTAAAAACCCCACAAAACCCCCACAGTATTTTCAATTGAGAATCCTAGAAAAATGAGGATAACACTAGACACAGATTCTCAAAGATTGCTAAGTTACTAATATTTTATAAATATGTTAGGTCATCTTTCATTTCCTACTTCTTTTTAAAAAAATTAGATTTCTTGTGGCTTTTTCTGCAGGATTGATGATTACTGAAAAAAATGTAAAGACAAATCTTTATCTGTAATTTAGCCATTTGTAATCTTTTCTAGTAAGATGGATCATCTTTATTTTTATTCTCATTTTTTGTTGAAATTACTGAAATTAGAATTATGAGATTACTGAACAATGAAAATTATGGGACAAACTAGCCCACAAAAAAATTCATTTTGAGTTTTCTCTTAAGGAAAAAGCATAGTACAAAAATCATATATTGATTGAAGGCGGTGTTTTTCTTTTTTAAATGTCATTTCTCTTTGTACAGGGTTTTTTTTTTTTTTTATCTCCAAGTGAGTTTCAGTTTAGTAGTGTCAAAAAAAGCAATTTCTATTTCATTTATTTAAAAACTGGCTTAAAGCATATTGTATGTACTGGTGTCTTACGAATGTTAACACATTTATTTATTCATCATCACAACCTGTTGAGGCAGATGCTACTTTTAATCTGCATTTTACAGGCGAGAGAGGGAAGCAAAGAGCAGTTAAATGTCTGATACCTGTGGAGGGCAGAGGGCACTTCCCGCCGTGGCAGCGAGGAGCACGGAGCAAAGCGCTGCGCTGCGGCCCTGAGCACCCCGAGCGCTCCTCCCTCCTCCCTCTGGTCTCCGTCCCCGCCGCAGCCGGTGCAGTGCGCAGCCCCAGAGCACTCGCACCTGCATCCAGGATCACCCCTGAGTCACCTGGAACCCACGTACAGCCCAACAGCGAACATGAAGACTAAGGGCGAAGCATGAGCTACTGAACGACAAGGGCCAGAGTTAGGGCTTGAAACGTCTGATCGGGAATCAGTAAAAAACCAAATACGACTGCGGTTATTTCTCTAGAGGGGACATCGAATCCCGGGGGGCGGGAAAGTCCACCGACGAAATGAGATCCGTGAGCATGAAACAAGGAAGCGTCATTAGATTCGTGATCTAGCACTTCGGTATTTCACCCGTCTTTGCTATTCGGGGAGCAAAGGATGCTGCTCGCCCTGGGCTTCGGCTCCTGGTTCCTCTGAGCAGTTCTGTGCTTGGACGAAACCAGCCACTGCGGACGGCGGGAGCCCGAGGCCGAGTCCCTTCCCCGCCGCCCTCTGAGCTGAGCCCTAAGCCGCTTGCCTCGCGGATCCATCCGGGCTGTCTACACCGAAAAGGTGGTATTCGTGGATCACACGGATTTCCAGCTCTGGAAGTTCCAGAATTGCGTAGAGGAGGGGGGCGCTCCGCCTCGAGCACCGGGTTCAGCTCCGGACGCGGTCATCGCCTCGTCCCCTCAGGATGTGACACAGACTCTGATTTATCTGATTGTCAAGTGCCAGGAACACGGACATCCCCGCGCCCACTGCGCGATGACAAAGGGGCCTTAACACTGTCGGCTCCTGCGACCCGAGCGAGATCCCAGGCGGGAGGCACCGGTGCGCTAAGTGACACAGACACAGACACGTGCGTCATCCCCCCCCCCCCGGCCTCCCCCGTGCGGGTAACTGACCCCCAGGAAGCCTGACCCTGGTTCCAGGCGCGGACGCAGCGGGGCCCGGCCCGCCCCCACCCCGGGGGCTCCGCAGGGAGGAGGTGGCTCCGCGGCACGGCCTGGCGGGAGGCCCGGGGGAGGCCGGGGGAGGCCGAGGGGGGCGGGGGGGGCCTGTCCTCTGCCCTCCCCTGCCCTCCCCTTCCGGACCCGGGAATCCCCGTCCCCCGCCGGCCGCGGATAAAAGGGCTTCCCCGGCTCCGGGAGCCCCAGAGGCCGCGCCGCCCGCCCCGGCTCCCCGGCTCCCCGACCCCCCGGCCCCCGGCTCCCGCGCCGCCCGCCCCTCCGAGCGAGCCCATGGCCCCCGCCGCGCCCCGCGCCCCCCGCGCCCCCCGCGCCCCCCGGCCCCTCGGCGCCGCGCGGCTGCTGCTGCTCCTGCTCCTGCTCCTGCTCCTGGGCCCCGCCGGCCGCCGCGCCGCAGGTGAGACTCCGCGCCCCGGGGCCACGGGCGGGACGCGGGCCGGTGGGCGCCCCCGGGGCCAGCGCGCCCACCCAGGCTGCTCCCCGTCCCCGCAGGCGCGCCCGTGGTCGCCGAGCTGCGCTGCCAGTGCTTGCAGACCCTGCAGGGCATCCACCTCAGGAACATCCAGAACGTCCAGGTGACGCCCTCGGGCCCCCACTGCGCCCGAACCGAGGTCGTGTAAGTGACGCCCCGCCGCCCGCCGCCCGCGGCCCCAGCCCAGCCCCAGCCCAGCCCCAGCTCCTGCCCCAGCTCCTGCCCCAGCCCCAGCCCCAGCTCCTGCCCCAGCCCCAACCCCCAGCCCCAGCCCCAGCTCCTGCCCCAGCTCAGCCCCAGCTCCAACCCCAGCCCCAGCCCCAGCTCCAACCCCCAGCCCCAGCCCCTGCCCCAGCCCCAGCCCCTGCCCCACCCCCAGCTCCTGCTCCAGCCCCAGCCCCCAGCCCCTGCCCCAGTCCCAGCCCCAGCCCCTGCCCCAGCCCCTGCCCCTGCCCCAGCCCCTGCCCCCAGCCCCGCCTCCTGCCCACCGGGACGCTGCCCTCCCTCCGCAGAGCCACTCTCAAGGACGGACGGGAGGTGTGTCTCAACCCCGAGGCCCCGCTGGTCAAGAGAATGATCCAGAAGATGCTGAGCAAGTGAGTTGTGCCTTTCATCCGCGCCTGGGACTAGCGCTGCTGGTCACAGACACCTGCAGGGCATTTGTAAACCCAGGGTTTAGCTGAAGGACTGGAAAGCGGGGACTTTGCAGTGAATCCCTGCCCTTAACATGATTTTATTACTTCTATAACTCCAGCGAAAGCATCGAGTCTCTTTAAGTCTCAATAATATAGAATAGTAAAAATAGCCATTTCGAGGTGTTTGCTGTGAGGTTTAAGTGACGACCCGAATGTTCTCCTTAGTGACGTTACAAGCTGGCTGTTTGAAGCTAGTAATATAGCTGCGATCACAGGCCCTTAATAGGCCCTTAATTCCTAATTAAACAGCATCCGGGACCCTGGCATTTTCTGCCACAAAAGACAGTGATGTAGATGGTGACTGCGAGGCGCAGACTCTGCAGTTCATTTATGAAGCCCTATTAACGCGATCATTTTCTCCTCGCAGGGCCTCGCAACCTGAGCTAGAGAGAATGCAGCAGCCTGCGGCCTAACCGCAGCAGCCTGAGTGCAACGGAAGCAAGAGAAGAGAGACAAAAACCTCCTGAGACCACCTGGACTGTTTAATGCCATTTGGTTATTTCCTATGAGTATTCATTATTTTTTGACATATGTATTTATTTATTTATTTATTTTCTCAAAGTTGACACATATTAACGTCCCAGCTCGTGGATTTGCTGATGTGCTGTGCTATTATTTCTAAAAGGTATTTTTGATGTTCCATCAAAGTTGGTTCGGTTTTGTTATTTAGTTTGTAGATGATAAGTCTTAAATATTCTTCGTTAAGTTCTGGGGGAGTGGTGGTGGGGGTAACCATGCCGTATGGTGATTCACCATGATAAAGGCTGGAGATAGTGTGGGATCCAGGCAAATATATCACTGTTAAGGTTGTGGAATGTATGCATCTGTCTTTGTACTGTTGAGAACAAAGCCAGTTGTTATTTATTGAGACAGTTTCACAGTTATGTGGTCAACATTTCTGATGTTGAAGCTTTAAAAACTCCAATGTTTTAAATATCCCTTGGACATTTTATGTCTTCCTTGTAAGGCATAATGCCTTGTTTAGTGTTCATTATATGGTATTTCTCTATATCTTGGAATAGAGATGTTTAAATATTTATTGATGTATTTTTACAAAGAGCATGAAAATAAAAGCTTTTTACAAAAGTTCCTTGCTTCGTTTTTTTCTTCTTGATCTGCTGTTCCTCCTGAATACCCAAGCACTGTCAATTTAGGACAGATTGTAGGTCACATCCACCTGGAGACTGCCACTAGTGGACACTTCTTAGTACCACTTCTGTTCATGAAGGCCTATCTGATGCTTTTTCCAGGTCCTTGCAGTCCCCCATCTTGAGAATCTGTTTTACATAAAATTCCCATTTTGTTTCAGCATAACCAACCATTATTCAATGGTAGCTCTTTGAAATTTTGCGAATGTTTATAAATATCTTAAAAAGAGATCTTATTTAAATTTTCTTCTTAAATGGTTTTTCAATTATACATTCTTTTCCCTCTTAATGGTGCTAGGAGCTAAACTGTAAATTGCATTCTTCTTTAGAACTCAAACAATTGTGTAATGGGAAAAAGGGAGCTGGTAAGTGTTTCATCTGAAGGTCTAAATGTGAAGGTCTTTGTTTTCTTATCTTCATGGCAAGATAACAATCGCCAAGTGTAAGGCTGTTCAGGTGCTTCACGAGTCTGGTGATGGTTTAAATGGTTCTAAATCTGCAAACTTTAATTTAAATGGTCCCAGGGCACATCTGGAATACATCCAGATTTCACAATAGAAACAAAGGCATATCCTGATGTGGAAAGATCTGAGGCATCTGGAAGAGAATGTGTTCTAAATTTGAAAGGGAAGAGACTTTGTGCACCTGTGGGAAAGGCCAGCTACAGTGTGGGCTTGTCTCTGATTCAGGACCTGTTCCTGGGCACGTGGATAGCTTTTAGCAGGAGGAAAGGGGTGGCACATGCCCACCCTTGTTAAGTAGCTGGGTAACTATGGACAAGAAACAGCTATTATGAGCCTCTGTGTCCTCCCCTGAAAATTAAGTCTAATAGTCTCTTCCTAACTTCAGTGATACGTGCTCAGAACAAATGAGATAAGAAAGAACAGCAATCTTTAAGTTGTATAGAGGTAAACACATGCAAACCATTCTGGCAGCTCCAGACATGCCAGCATGACACCTTCCTTATCCCCCAGTAGGGAGCAATATATTTTAGGCTGTGGGAATTGAAACTCTTTGGATTTCTCAGTGTTCTTATTTCTCAGTGTCCTTGCCTCTTCACAGATCATGAGTATCAAATCTGACATTTGTCTAGTTAATTGCTCTGATCCTAACAGTAAAATTTTTCTAATATCCTGAAAGAGGACCCAGTGGTTTACATCCAGGTGTCAGGATAACCTGGGGGTGCTGGGGAGACTGGAATGCTATCTCTCTGGGTATTTACATGTCAAAAGAGATAAAGCCATAGAATTTAGATATATCCATAGGCCTTACCAGAGGAGATTAGGGGCAATCTGATCCTTGGAAAGGTTTACTTACACCATAAGAGGTTAGAGTTGGGATTTAGGCTTACTGCTTTTTGAAGGAGACCCTTTTAGGAGGGCAATAGAACAAAGTCTTCCTTCCCCTTTATAAGCAGAACTGCTTGTTTTCCTCCCAGTAACCATCCCCACACCTTTGAAGTGGGACAACTGATCTGGTTCTCATCACATTACCCCAGGCATCAGGCCAGAGGCAAGCAGAGAGTGACACTCATTTACTGGGAGGTAATTACTAAGAAATCTGTCTGATGCATTCAGGATAAAATGTTAAAGTATGAATATTAAATTTCCACATAGGCCATGTTAACTTGGTGAATGAAAAGAAAGATGAAGTTTCGAGTGGTTCATATGTTGATCGAGAACAGTGGCTGTGAAGAATTAGACTGGTCTGGGGACGCCTGGGTGGCTCAGTGGTTGAGTGTCTGCCTTTGGCTCAGGTCATGATCTCAGGGTCCCGAGATCGAGTCTGTATCAGGCTCCCTCTGCCTGAAGGGAGCTTGCTTCTCCCTCTGCCTATGTCCCTGCCTCTCTGCCTGTGTCTCTAATGAATAAATGAATAAAACTTAAAAAAAAAAGAATTAGACTGGTTTCACAATGGCTTTCTAGCCCTAACACTTTCTATGTGATTCACGGTCAAAATTCTTAATTCATGGAAATCCCATTTCTCCTATCACAACTTCAGCAGCTTAAAACAAACACAAACTTATTCTCTTACAGTCCTGGAGGTTAGAAGACCTAAGTTAGTTCAACCAGGCAAAAGTCAAGGTGGCTTCAGTACTGGTTCCGTCTGAAAACCGCAGGAGAGAGGATCCATTGATTTGATCCTTCCAACTTCCAGAGGCCATCAGTCTTCCGAAGCTCATGACCATCCTCCTGCAACTTCCCAGCCGTCAGCATAGGCTTTTCAATCTCTTTCTTCCTGTCCTTCTGACTTCTCTCACAACCCTTTTATAAGAATCTTTGTGATTCTTCCAGGCCTAGTCAGGATTCTCCAGGATACTCCAGAATAATGGATCTTCCCATTGTAAGATCCTTAATGTAATCATATCAACAAAGTTTATTTTACAATGAAGGTAAAGGCTATCTACAAATTGCATAGGTTCTGGGGAGAGGGGGTGGACATCTTCCAGGAACCATTAGGCAGCCTTCCACAAGAGGCTTGAATTTCAGTGTTCAGAGCACTTTTCATGAGGCTAACACAACACACATATTGTAGAAGAGAAGTTGGAAGTTGTGGGAGAAGCCAAAATGGTGCCAACACTGGCTAATGTTCAATAAATGCAGCTACTGTTAATGTTTCTAAGGTTAACAAAAGGAAATTTAAGTCATTTCTCCAGACTGCTACTACTGGAAAGCTTCGAAGTGAACCAAAATATATTTATCACATAACTGGAAGGAAGACATGAATGACTGGAAGAGCAAGAGGAGGGTCTCCATCTGCATTAAGCATTGGTCCTCCGGCTTGCTCTTGAGAGACTATACAATTTCTGAACACGAGCAACTCTGTTTGGAAGCTACATTTTCCTTTCTCATGAACTTTCCAACTGGACAAAATGAACTTTTAAACTGGGCCAGTCAGAGTGATTGTTTTGCAAGCAGTTGCTCTGAAAACCAACAGGGCAGTTGGCAGGCAGACCATAAAACTGCCAGTACGTACTTTCTGAGAGCAGAGTAGTTAATTAGTGCATACCACAAGTGGCCTCATTAGACAACACCAACATATGAGTTGATCAAAGTGTCAACAAAGGTGGCTCAATCTATTAGTACCAGTCATGACTTATTTTTCCTCCTCCTCCCCAATTCAAGTCCTGTGGCTACCCTCTCTTCTTCCTCTCATAAAAACTGCCGTCTCAGCTCTGGTGTGACACTTTTCTGGTTATATTGGAAACTGTGCTCCTAGAATTGCAATTCTGAGACTTCAAATAAAGGCCTTTGTTTTTCAGTTTCATCTCCTTTTCTCTCGGCTGACACTCTCATAGATATGAAAGCTTTCTTGGAGCAAACAGAAAAGGCAAGAGAGGGTATCACATTAAATTGTCTACATGAAGTTGAGATTTGGAGTATGAGACAGCCTTCCATTGGGAATACCAAGGTATGAAGTGGTGGAAAGAGTAATTGGGAGGATGGTCACATGATGAGGGCAGGAAAGATGTTCTTTCTTCAGATCAGTCTTAGAACAGTGAGATGCAGTATGACCATTGACTTTGAGAAGCCATCAGGAAACAGTGATGGCAGCAGTGCCTGAGGTTTCCTGGGGAAAAGAAGCCAGAGCAAAAGAAGAGGAATGATGGATGATCCCACTCTTGTGAACATGATTCCTTACTTGAGAGTTCTGAGTTATCTCTAGAGACTTCCAGAAATGGACAGGCTGTGAGACATAAGAGAGACGGCGGTAGGGCAATACTAATACGGGGTAATGTTTTCTCTGCTGGAACAGAGAAATTATAAGAGGAGAGTCCTGCTTTATCTAAAGTTTTCCATAGGGGGTCCCTGGGTGGCTCGGTGGTTTAGCGCCTGCCTTGGGCCCAGGGCGTGGGCCTGAGGTCCCAGGATCTGGTCCCCGGATCAGGTCCCGTGTCGGTCTCCCTGCGTGGAGCCTGCTTCTCCCTCTGCCTGTGTCTCTGCCTCTGTGTGTTTGTCTCTCTCGTGAGTGAATAGATAGAATCTTTAAAAAAAAATAAATAGAATAAAGTTTTCCCTAAACCAGAGCCTGAGGCCGAAGTCTTCCTGTTAGCACTGTATTAAGTTCTCTAGCTCACATCTGGAACCTTATCTTCACCTGTGCATGTGGTATTCCCAGGGAAACATTTTACCCTCTGCCTTCAAAGCGACAGAGACAGGTGACTGGGATTGTACCTTTTACTTTTAGCAGTCCTCTGAAAAGAAAATGAGGCTGGCCTGGGCAGTCGTGAACAAATCAAATGGACCCGGACCTGTAGCAGCCAATTAGAACTCAGAATTCTGCTCTTTGGGCCACAAGACACACACCATGACACAGACTGCCTAACTCAGCACCCTCAGAGCTATCTAAGTACAAAACAAGAAGGAGAACCAAGGTTTTTGAATATTAGTCCAATTCGCACGACTGTCAAAGAGGCCTGTGGGTTGACTGTGACGCTAGCATCCTCTGTGAACACATGGTAAAGCCACCATTTCCCTTGGCTTCTCCAGATTCCCCTTAGACCCTTCTCCATGAGCCACTGCAGTGTGGGGTGAAGAAAAGTTATGGGCCTTGTGGCCACACACACTTGAAAGAAAAAACAATCTCTTCCTCTTCTCGGGACCTTGCCAAATTACTTACCTCATCTGAGTTTCAATGTCCTCATTGGCAAAATAAAAACAATCCTTGCATCATCATTGTAAGGTTTCAGGATAATACACTAAAATTGTGTCGAGTAGTACTGGCATAAGACAATTCTCAACAGGGGCACCTGGGCATCTGCCTTCGGCTCAGGTTGTGATCCCGGAGTTGAGTCCCACATCGGGCTCCCCGCAGTGAGCCTGCTTCTCCCTCTGCCTGTGTCTCTGCCTCTCTCTGTATGTCTCTCATGAATAAATAAATAAAATCTTTTTAAAAAAACTCTTAAAAAATCCCAACTAAACAAATGGTTGTTACTATTAGTATAGTATATGGTTCCTGTGTCAGAATACATTATTATTTCTGAGGAGTGAAAAGGATGACGCAGTTCAAAATGGACTATTTGATGTGACTTAGAAACTTGTATAGCCCTCACAGCAGCTTGAAGACCATGGTAAAATGTGAGAATTTGATCATCTTAGAATATTAAGAGTCTAGAATTCACTGCAAATGAAATGTACTATTAATCTGGCATTGGGTCAAAGTTCTCAAGTTAGAGATCCATATTTGAAAGTAAAAGGTCCCTGAAAACCTAACCATGATGACTTTGACAAATTCCATAATAATTCATTTTAATTCCATTAAATCCTGAACTGTAATTTCATGTTAGAAACTCCTTTTATTTTGATTCCCCACATATTTTTTTATCTTATGTTTGTACATGTATTTTCTTATCACGGTGACTACAAAATGCTCGTAACCCACAATATAATCACCATTACTTCAACATAGAGAATTGAGACTCATGATTATATCTTAGTGTTTCTGATTCATTGAGGTTGCTTTTCTTTTGGCATAAAGTCCAAGAACCCAGTAATCAGTTGAAAGTTATAAATTCATTCCATCTTATTTTATGTTGAGATTTTTCCCTAATAAGCCAACCCTGTCAAAAGCTGTGCCTCTTGGAGCATGAGTACAATGTTTATCAGCCTTTTTTCAGTATCCTGAGCTTTTATTTGTCTTTGTAGACACAACTCAATGACACTTTTCCTGTAAAAACAAATGAGATATTCTGATTATTGAGGTTATGTGTATAGTGGCATTGTATCAATAACTGAATTATTTAAACGGTTTGATTTATTGATGCAGAAAATGTGTTAAATGTCACACAACCAAGGCCATTTAACAAAACAATGAGTAGAATTTGATCTAATATGCCACTGTCAGTAATTCAGTTTTGAGAACTTTGTAGTTTTTGTTTTGTTTTTTAAAGGATTTTATTTATTTATTCATGAGAGACACACAGAGAGAGGCAGAGACACAGGCAGAGGGAGAAGCAGGCTCCCTGTGGAGAGCCCAATGTGGGACTGACTCTGGGATCACGCCCTGAGCCAAAGGCAGACACCCAACTGCTGAGCCACCCTGGCGTCCCAGTTTTGAGAACTTTAAACCTAAACACACTGCTCTTGACAAGACAAGAATTTTTAATTTATCAACTGATGGTAGATTCCAATAAGACCTTAAATATGATTGGGCAAATAGACAAAGGCAAAGATACATTAAAGTATATTCATTTCCTGCTTTGTGCAAACATGATTTTTAAAAAGATGCACAGACTTTCTCATGATGATATTCTCTAAATCATCATTAACTGAAAATGGCATTGGATCTGCTAAATTTGAAGATCTGATTGGCTTCATTAAATGATTAATGAATTAGGTAGAATTCCATCTAGCAGGTAGAAGGGAGCTCCACTGAGCCAAGCAACAACAACAACAAAAAAATTATTTATGTATTTATTTTAGAGAAAGGAAGAGAGCCTTCAACATGCAAGGGCACACAGGGAGAGAAGCAGCAGGGGGGAGGGAGTGGGAGAGAATCCCAGGTACACTGTCCTGAGTGCAGAACCCAACTCAGAGCTCAAACTCACGAACCTGAGATCTTGACCTGAGCCAGCTGAACAGAAGAATCCAAAGTTCCATCTACTGAGCCACCCAGGTGCCCCCAACAAAAAAGGTTGTTAAAGGTAGAGAGGCGGCATTTTAAAAATAAATAAATAAAAGGAAGGAAGAGAAAGGAAGGGCTATATTAGCAAGGAATGCATTGTTAAGACAAAGCAGTCCTCCTAAGGAAAATGGAAGGGGTCTATCAGTAAATTTCCTAGTACTGACCAGGAGATTCCATCTTGAATGGCTAAAGTGTGCAATCTTTGAGGAGTACAATTGAAACTGCAGTTAGATAAGGTAGTAAGTCTTGGTTTACTGACTTGGGGCTTTAATCCAAGGGATGTCTTGTAGGGGTTTTCTAAATTTCTTTTGTTTTTTTTCATGCTTTTTGTTTTATAGATCTTTCAAGGTTGCATAGTTCCATTCCCAGAAAGTAATAAAGCAAAAAGTTTATAACTCTGTTAACAAATTTATTACATTTCTTGCTCCCCATCCCTTCCAAATAAACAAACTAGAAAAATAGATTATACTTCCTTATTGACTTGTAACTAATAAATACCCCTTTGAGAATCTTCTCCTTTCATTCTTCAACAGGGAAAGGGAAAGCAATAAAAATTAATCTCCAGATTGCGGTGCATAAAGAACATTATAATGCTGAATCCACCCAGGTCTGAAATCAAAAGTGCCTACTGAGAGCTTACAAACTTTTTATATTTTTTTCCTTTTATCCACTGGAAAGTTTCATAAAAAAGAAACTATATCTAAAGAGAATTTTTTTCTTTTGCTTTAAGCAAAACAAAAACTGAAGTATCTACAATTAAACCACACATACATGCAGATTGTCAAGAAGTCTAAGTAGAGGCAGAATAAAATCTATTTAATTACCTTGATATACGGACTACGATGGCTTGTACTTCTCTTACTAAGGATGATAGTAGTCATAAGACTTAAAGTCAATCTCGGACGTTTATTTTAATGTTGGGTTGCGGATGAAATTATTATATTCGTGAGGTCTCACAATTAATTACCATATTAATAAATTTTCAGAATGAGGGACGCCTGGGGGCTCAGTGGTTGAGCATCTGCCTTCCGCCCAGGGCGTGATCCGGGGTCCTGGGATCAAGTCCCACATCTCCCACATCCCACTTCCCCATGGGGAGCCTGCTTCTCCCTCTGCCTATGTCTCTGCCTCTCTCTCTGTCTCTCATGAATAAATAAATATTTTAAAAAAAGATTATCCCTGAAATAGTTGACTTTATGCTTATATTGGTTATCTTGATGAAACTATAGGAGCCAAGGGCAGGCTGTCCCAAAATGTGCCACTTTGGCACATTGATTAGTTTAAGTAAAAACTACTTAGGAAACAGCTTATGTAAGGACATTCAGACTCCCCTCTGTCCCCCTGAAAGCAGAGAAAAAAAACTCCCACGTGAAAGGTACTCATCCTGCATCAGGAAGTGAAGACATATATATCCTCATCACCAGAGATGGGAATCTAGGGGCAGAGAAGGCTGTATACACCTCTTCAACTTCATCAAATAATGCTATTTTCCAAAGGGTTGTACAGACTTAGTCCACCTACAATCAATTTCTGAATGTTCCTCCTCCTCCCCCTACTGGCCAACACTTGCATTCGGCCGACTTTTTGAATTGTTGACTAATGTAAAATGATTATCTTACTGTCGTTTTATATGCCTTTCCCTTATCACAAATGAGACCGAATATCTTTTTGCATAATTATACGTGTATTTGAATATCGTTTTGCACAATTATAAGTGTATTTGACCCTATGTGAAGTGTTTTTTGCTCATTTGTTTTGCTATTTCATAAAAGTTTTTAAAAACATGTCTTGTGTACTGCTGCTCTTCTTTAGGAGTGTCTTAGCTCTTCATTAAAATATATCTTAGAGTCAACTTGCCAGTATGGGAATATTGAGTGCAAGAGCATTGGATTTATAAATCATTTCGGGTAAGAGTAGTTGATGCATCTTTAAAATAGCAACTCTTGAGACACCTGGATGGCTCAGTGCTTGAGTGTCTGCCTTTAGTTCAGGTCGTGATCCCTGATCCTGGGATCAAGTCCTGAATTGGGCTCTCCGCGGGGAGTCTGTTTGTGTCTCTGCCTCTCTCTGGGTCTCTCATGAATAAATAAAATATTTTTTAAAAACTAAAAATAAATAAAATAGGAAATCTTCCATATTGTGACCTTGAGAGGGTTCATAAATTGAGATCTTTAAATAACATTTAAACTTCTTGAACATTTTGGGCAGCCCTGGTGGCCCAGTGGTTTAGCGCCGCCTTCAGCCCAGGGTGTAACCCTGGAGACCTGTGATCGAGTCCCGTAGGCCTCCCTGCATGGAGCCTGCTTCTCCCTGTGTCTGTGCCATTCTCTCTCTCTCTGTGTCTCTCATGAATAAATAAATAAAATATTTTTTAAAAATAAATATAAGTAAACTTCTTGAACATTATACGTTAAGCTTATTTCTAGGGACTTTTGCATTCTGATGCTAATTACTGTAAGTGCTGTCTATCAAATTGCATTTCCTGATTTTTTTAATTCTGTATCCAACAGTCTCCTAATTATGTATTTTTTAATTATTTTGAATCTTTCACATAGACAATTATACCATCTGCTCTTAATGGCAGGTTTTTTTTTCCATTCTTTATAAATTTTTATGTTTTTTTTTCTAGTCTTACTGCATTGGCTCAAATTTTCAGCACAAGCTTAATAGAAGTGATGATAGCAGGTACTTTGTTCTCAACAAACCTCTTATACTTTTCACCACTGAGTATACTACTTATCACAGATGTTTTTTAGCTTTCTAAGTTCAAGGAAGTCACCTGCTATTAATCATTTCTAAAGAGTTTTTTTTTAAACCAGAAGTGAACGTTGAATATATTATGTTTAAATCCTGGAATTTCCACACTGAGTTCAAACTATGGTGAGACGGTCATGTCTGAACTTAATGAACTTCTGGACTCTGGAGATGCAAGTAGAGCCCTTTGGTCTGTGAACAGCAGTGGAGACTTCAGAACTAATTTAAATGGAACTTCAGTAGAACATGTTCACTTCACAGAACACGTTCCTTGTGATTTAGACAACACAACCTCTCCCTACTCCATAATAAATGAGATTTTAGTGAGATTCTGAGAGCAGAACAAACATAATAGGCCCCAAAAAAGACTGCTAAACAATACACAAAAGGATATCCTCTGGTGGCAGCTTGGGACATCTACGTGTAAATGATCAGACCTAACACAAAACCTTGTGCATAGAGCTACATGTACTATATATATTACATACACAGTAATAAGTGCTTTCTGATTGGTTTATTGCGCAATGGATTCTACCTTATATTTTAGCTGACATTATTCATAGTCAATGGTAGAAAATTGTGGTAGTACATACAGAACACTGTATCCTAAATACCTGGTTGGTGCAATGTCTGAGACAAATTTATTTTGAAATATGTTTATTGGGGATCCCTGGGTGGCGCAGCGGTTTGGCGCCTGCCTTTGGCCCAGGGCACGATCCTGGAGACCCGGGATCGAATCCCACATCTGGCTCCCGGTGCATGGAGCCTGCTTCTTCCTCTGCCTATGTCTCTGCCTCTCTCTCTCTCTCTCTCTCTCTCTCTGTGACTATCATAAATAAATAAAAATTTAAAAAAATTTAAAAAAAGAAATATGCTTATTTTGTAGTTTTTAAAAATAAATAACATTAAATCATTTTAGAATTTTAAGTAAAACACTTTTTAAAAGGAAGTACTCTCATTTTTAGTAACCCAAATGTTCTCCTTTCAGAGTTGCATTGAAAGATGGAAAATTGGGATGCCTGGGTGGCTCAGTGGTTTAGCGCCTGCCTTTGGCCCAGAGTGTGATCCTGGAGTCCTGGGATCAAGTCCCACATCGGGCTCCCTGCATGGAGCCTGCTTCTCCCTCTGCCTGTGTCTCTGCCTCTCTCTCGCTCTCTATGTCTCTCATGAATAAATAAACAAATATTTTTTTAAAAAAAAAGAAAGACGGAAAATGAATTTGCTTTATTCCTGAGGATGTATTATTAAAAAGATTGAAGACAGGTATACTACATGCCAAATGTCCTGAGGCAAAGATTTTTCTTCTTAAGTAGACTGATATTTAAATAAAGGCTCTGCTATAGATTTTAGTGAATTCTGACTATACTTTTTATATAATGTGGCAAGTCCTGTTATAATTATGTCCACTAAACATGTAAGTGATTAAAATGGTCATAAATTATCTTATGCAGATCAAAGCATAGGTATTTGAGCTATGAGGAATTTTGAGCAAAATTTCCCTCCCCCCACCGGCCCACCTTAGGAGGAAGTCCTTTATAAGAAGGGAGTCCAACTTCAAGCACAGTTGACAAATCACTGGGTACAACTAGGAAAATAAGGAAAGCCTCAGGGTTGAACTGTAAGTATGCATTTGGGAGGTACAGGGGTAGTCAGCAGAGAAGTGTATGAAAACAACACTGAAATGAGAACACCACTAAAAAAGGTGCCAGCTGCCACCCTGGGACATCAGCTGAGCTCCTCCAGCAGGTGCTTTTGGAGGAAGATCTGAGTGATACATCCCCATGGTCATCAAACAACAAGCATCAGATTTAGGAATCCCACCAAATCATATGCAGGACAAACAAAAATAATTCTACAACTTAGCACTTCATGGCAAAACATTAGAACATGGAGGACAAAAAGACCTTATAATCAACATGTGTAATCTTCTGTGATCAATGCTCCAGGGAAGAGGTATAGACAGACCAGTTCATCCAGTCTCTGGAGAGTATGTAACACAACCACCCAACTGCTAAGTTCATTATAAAACTGGAGGGAAAAAAACAAAAAAAAAAAACAAAAAAAAACTGGAGGGATCTGGATCTAGGTTTTGTAAAATAAATGCAACTATTGTGGCTTTTTAGACCTCATTTTCTATTTAATGAATGGTAGTATACAATAGAAAACTAATCATCAAACTCTTGTGTTAGTCACAAAATCCATTTTGAGACGGTTTCTATATTTTCTGGAAGACTAGAGTAGAAGCAAGGACTAGTAGGCTGTTGGTTGAATTATTTGACTAAGTTTAGCTTACTTGCTTTGTGGCCTAATTCTGTATAACTGACACTGTTTCTAACATTCTCATCAGGATTTTTCTATTTAAGCTCAAGTGAACATTCCCTCTGTAATTTTCTAAACACATTGAGAAATATTAAGTTTGTATCACCCTTGGCAGCGGTCTTTTTGTATAGTGCTGTAGGGAGGTTGTATAGAAATAATAGTTTAAAGATTTATTTATTTGAATGAGAGAGAGAAAGACAGAGAGCATGGCAGGGGAAGGAGCAGAGGGAGAGAGTCCTCAAGCAGACTCTGGGCTGAGCCTGGAGCCTGATTCAGGGCTCAATGTGGGGCTTGATCCTAAGATCCTGAAATCATGACCTGAGCCCAAGTCCAGAGTTGGACGGACACTTAACCGACTGAGCTGCCTAGGCACCTCCAGGATGTTACTGTTAAGTTTAAATGTAAGTCCTGCTGCAGGCATGCTTAATTCACAGATCAGACCCTTAGTGCTATGCGACCTTGAACAAATTACTACGCTGCTTCAATTTCTATTTTCTCATTTCATCCCGATGGAACTCTTATGTTCTCATTATATCACATCACTTCTTGGTTCTCTGAAAAATACCATTTTCTGTTTGGGCTCAGGGTCTTACAGATGCTGTTCCCTGTCACCAGCACATCTTTCACTTCCACACCTCCTAGCCATTTTATCTGGCTTATTTTTAACTCATTCTTCAGCTCTTAGTTTATAAATTACCTCCAGGAGGTTTTTTCTGACCCTCTAAGTATTAATTAGCTAATGAAGTGTTATTATTACAATCACTTCATTTTTGCCCTGATTTGCTAGTGCAAGGGAATGAGGCCAAGAGAAGTCAACTGACTTGCCCAAGGTTATAAAGCCTGTCAAGGGCAGAGCCAAGGAATGATGCCAGGATTGTTATATTCCTTTTCTGTCATTACTTCTGCTTCAGTTATGGCCAGCTCCACCCTGACTGCACCCAGCCTCTTGGAATGCTGAGCCTTCCCTCCACAAAGAGACCCTCTGTGTGTTTCTGGGTGAGGTTCATTTCTTCTCCATGACATGGTAAGTCATCAGGCGTCTCAAACATCCTGACTGCTACCGCTTGCCAGCTCTATGAGCCTTCCCCTCACTGGGTCATCAAATGCTTTGATCTTAATCTGGATTGATGCCTATCTCCCGTAGTTTCTCCTTGCTGCCAGTGTTAACATGTCACTGCTGCAATTTAGTTAGCTCTCCCCAGAGTTCACGTGGGGAGCCCACTGCTCCTGTTTGTTCCATTTTACTTTATAAACAATTCACTTAGCTGCTTAACCCAGGGATGTAGGTTTCATCACAGGCTGACCCTCTCTGTTTTGCACCCAAATGGTCTCTGGATCCTGTAACTTCTATCCTGTTAACAAATCTCACAGATAATTCCTCCTTTCAATTTCCTGTGAAATTGCCTGAATTATGCCTCTCATCAGCTTTCACTGCATCATGGATGTAGCTTCCTAGCAAGTCCCCCAGACCCCTGGTTATCCCTTCCAATCAATCTTATTCATTGCAAAGCCATTGTTCTAATGAGCAGATCTTAAAAGGTCATTCTTCTCCTTGAGATTCTTCGATGGCTGCCTATCACCTGCAGCCAAAATTGCTGAGTTTAGGTTGAGTACTGCTTTGCTCCGGCTGCCAAAACAAAGGGGCTGAGGGACTTGAACAACAGAAATTTGTTTTTCTCATAGCTCAGGAGGCTAGAAGCCCAAGATCAAGGTGTCCTCAGGGTTTTCTTCTGAAGCCTCTCTCCTTGACTTGCCTATGGTCATAATTTCCCCGTAGGTTCATGTGGTCTTCCCCCTGTACACGGGTCTGTCCTTAATCTCCTTTTTTTATGAGACCACAAGTCATCGTGGATTAGGCCCACCCCAATGACACTATTTCAACCTTATTACTTTTTAAAATAGCCTATCTCCAAATAAGGTCCCATTCTGAGGTACTGACACCACTTCAGCCTATAAATTTTAGGGGGCAAAATAACAAGTGGCTTACTCTTTTGATTTTCTATAAAAATTCTTATTTATACTCATGATATGCCTTAAAATACACAAAATATACAGTAGTTGGCCCCAAAACTAGGCCAGTCTTCCTTGAACCTTTCAAAATTTAATATTCCTCTGGCAGAAAGAGATCTAAATTCCAAACTGCTTTTATAATCATTCCATAATTACTTAACTCAACATGCTATTAATCACTCAGAAGCTAAAGTTTACACCATTGAGTAGGTAAACTGGCTATATTTATTTGTTGAAGAAAAAATATATGTGTTACAAAAATTCAATGGGTAAAAAGGGTTATACAGTAGAAAACAAACAAAAACAAAAAATCCCCACAATCAACCCCAAATCTCTCCTTCCTATTACAGATCTTTGTTTCTCCTTCTGAGAGCCTATTAGGATTACTAATTTTTTTTAATATTCTTAAAATTTATTTATTCATGAGACACACAGAGATAAAAAGAGGCAGAGACACAGACAGAGGGAGAAGCAGGCTCCATGCAGGGAGCTGGACATGAGACTCGATCCCAGGTCTCCAGGATCATGCCCTGGGCTGAAGGCAGTGCTAAACCGCTGAGCCACCCGGGCTGCCCGATTACTCATTTTCTATGTGTAGATATCTTTGAAAAAATAGTCCAGGGGACTCCTGGATGGCTCTCCGGTTGAGTGTCTGCTTTCGTCTCAGGGTGTGATCCTGGGATTCGGGTTGAGTCCCACATCGGGCTCCCTGAGGGGAGCCTGCTTCTTCTTCTGCCTATGCCTCTGCCTCTCTCTCTCTCTGTTTCTCATGAATAAATAAATAAAATCTTTAAAAAGGAAAAAATAGTGTCTACCAGCATACATGTTTGCGTGTGTGCATGTAGATATGCACACACACACACACACACACACACACTTCTTCTATGATACACATTGGGAAATACCATGCATACTGTTCTGCACCTTGCTTGCTTTGTGTACAAACACGTTTTGGTGAATGGTGAATTTCAGTGAATATTTTCAAGTATTTCCCTACAGGTAGAGAGACATGAGACATAGTGTTTTATTGTTGGAAGCATCATTATTTACTTAAAAAGTTTTATATTGATAAAATTGTGGAGCTTCTAGGCTTTTGCTCTCATTACCCTCTCATTAATTTCCCCTGTCTAATTGCATTATCTGGTCCTGAAAAGGAAAGGTAATGCATGTAACATAGTACCTACAGTACCAGGAATATAATAAGTTTCCAATAAATATTAGTAAATACTACTTATTTTAAATATAATTGTTGACATTCACATTAACTCTCTTCCCTTTATTCCTCTCATCAGCTAAAATCTACATACAACTCTTTGTGCCAAGTGGATTTTAATAAAAATACAGGTAATTCCACAAATGGTTCAAGACTTATGCTTACTGTCCATTTCATTGTCCTTTCCACCTAAACATAAGCATGTTATTGTTATGTGGCAAGCTGAGTTGCAATGTAGGTACAGTTTCTTTTTTCCTTGGAAATGTACAATAGTATAGTATGTAAATTGTTTTTTTAAATGTTCATCTGAGACTTTTTACTGCTCATATATTACATTTTCTTCTCCTCTGACAACTTCAGTGGAGATCATTTGGCCATCCCTTTTCAGTTGTGATGACTCAAGTAGATGTTCCTACATAGGGGAGGTAGAGCCACCAGAGAAATAGGACAATTTTATGTGACTACTAAATATTAATAACATTTTAACTTTTCTAGTTGAGTACTATTAAAAGCACTTCAAAGGAACATAACCAATTAATTATGAACATTTTACATTATGAATAAGTATTTAATTTATACTTATTTTTTTAAGTATTTTATTTATTCACTTGACAGAGATAGAGAGGAGTGAGCACAAGCAGGGTAGCGGCAGGGAGAGGGAGAGGGAGAAGCAGGCTCTCCACTGAGCAGGGAGCCTGCTTCAGAGCTAGATTACCAGACCCTGGGATCATGACATGAGCCAAAAGCAGATGCTTCACTGATTGAGCCACCCAGAAGCCCCTATACTTCATTTTCATGGCCAGATATCAAAGGGTGCTTACATTCTAACATTTTGATACATGTGATTAAAATCAAGTAAAAATAATGTATAAATGAAATCTCTGGGGGCAATATGCCCAAAAGTTGACAGCCTTCGTATTATGA
This sequence comes from Canis aureus, assembly GCF_053574225.1. NCBI lineage: Eukaryota > Metazoa > Chordata > Mammalia > Carnivora > Canidae > Canis > Canis aureus. The sequence goes on from NC_135624.1 coordinate 66,194,077, forward strand.
CAATAGTGCCTTCTACTGATTCTTCTTCTCCTCTTCTTCTGTCATTCAGTTTTTCTGTAACTTTCACATTTTCTATAATGATCATGTATAATTTTTGTAACCAAGAATAGAAGCTTTATTTTAAAAGAATTCCAAGGTTATGGTGAAAGTCAACAGAGTCCACTATTTAAATACACTGATGAAACAAGCTTCATCTCTTTTACAAGCAACATTTTTATTTTCAGTTTTATGGTCATAAAAAGCTTTTAGCAAATTTTATTACTAAATTCTTACAAGTCTACTGAAAATTTTTCATACTTATTATTCTTTTCTGTGCGTTTACAAGCATAAATGATGCACTTTTTAAATCATTCGCAAGCTTTTGAGTTCATGAATTATGGGTGCCCTCTAGAGGCCAACATAATTACAGAAAATCAAACAGATGCACAGTACTCTTAGAAGAGGGTCTTAGGTGCCTTTGTGGCTCAGTGGTTGAGCTTCCTTCCACCTTTAGCTCAGAGTGTGATCCCAGGGTCCTGGGATTGAGTCCCACATCGGGCTCCCTGCATAGAGCCTGCTTCTCCCTCTGCCTATGTCTCTGCCTTTCTGCATCTCTCAAGAATAAATAAAATCTTTAAAAAGGGGGGGGGGGCTTCTTCGTGAGAGAGGGATGTGGATTACATCTAAAGAAAACCAACAAATGTTTTTAACAATTTTGATTCACCATAATTTACGCATAATAAAACATTCTTTTTTAAATGTGTAATTTGATGTTTTCACAATGTATAGACCATGATCAAAATACAGAACATTTTGTGTTCTGTTCCATCAACCTCAAAAGTTCTTTTGTACCCCTTTCATTCAGTCACAGACAGTAGCACAATATGAAATAGAAATGGTGAGAAAAGACATCCTTGCCCTGTTCTTAATCTTAGGAGTCTTTCATCATGAAGTATAACCTACGTGGTGGGTTATTCCTGGATGTCCTTTATCAGCTTGATGAATACCCCTATACTTCTAGTTTTATGAGAGTTCCTTTTATCATGAATAAATATCTAATTCTATCAAATACTTTTTCTATATCTATTGAGAACATCATTGTTTTTTCTTCTTTAATTTGTTGCTATGGCCAATTACATTGATTGTTTTGTTTTGTTTTTTAAAGATTTATTTATTTATTCATTCAGAGAGAGCGAGAGAGAGGCAGAGACACAGGCAGAGGGAGAAGCAGGCTCCATGCAGGGAGCCGGACGCGGGACTCCATCCCGGGTCTCCAGGATCACGCCCCGGGCTGCAGGCGGCGCTAAACCGCTGCGCCACTGGGGCTGCCCACATTGATTGTTCTTTTAATGTTGAACCAGACTTACATTTCCAGAATAAGCCCCTCTTAAACATGATACATTACATATATTTATACATATTGCTATTAAATTTGCTATTGTTTTAAATATTCTTGTTACTCTGTAGTTGACCTTTCTTGTAATGTTTTGATATCAGGGCAACAGTGGCCTCATATGGTGAGTTGGGAAGTGTTCCTTCTTCTGTTGTCTGAGAGATTTACATAGGGTTATTATTGCTCTCTTAAATGTTTGAGAGAATTGGCCAGTGAAGTCCCCTGGCCGAAGTTCCTTTGTCAGATGGTTATTAATTACTAATTTGTTTTTTAAAATCTATATGGAGCTATTACGTTTTTAAATTTCTTTTTGGGTCAGTTTTAGATGATTTGTGTTTTTAAATAAACTTGTCTATTTTATTTCAATAGTCACATAGACTGCATTAAAGCTGTTTATATTATTTTTAATAATATAAACTGTTTTTTTATATTATTACTTTATTAATATTTTAATGTCTTCAGCAGCTGTAGTGATATTTCCTCTTTCACTCATTATCATAACAACTTGTGAGCTTGTGAGGGAGTTAATTTGCCCTACCTACATTCTACTAAATTAGCCTTCCACAGTTTTATGAACACTTACAGAAGACAGAGACAAAGAAACTTGTTATAGCAAAAGTAGTTGCCAAAAATGACCAATCCAGAAGGGAAATGAAGGAAAAATTCCATTTATAATAGCACCAAAAGTTCATATGAAATTGATAGTAATAAACCTAACCAAGGAGGACTTGTATACTGAAAACTACAAAATGCTGCTGAAAGAAATTAGAGACACAAATTAAACAGAAAGACATCCTGTGTTCATGGATTGGAGGACTTAATATTTCTAAGATACCAATATACCCAAAGCAGTTTACATTACTAGATTTAATGCAATGCCTATCAAAGTCCTAAAGGTGATTTTTGCAGAAATAGAATAGAAAAACCTATCCCCGAATTCGTAGAGTCTCAAGGGACCCTGAATAGTCAAATAATGTTGAAAAGAAAAAAGGGGGGGATCCCTGGGTGGCTCAGCAGTTTAGCGCCTGCCTTTGGCCCAGGGCACGATCCTGGAGTCCCAGGATCGAGGCCTGCGTCGGGCTCCCGGAATAGAGCCTGCTTCTCCCTCTGCCTGTGTCTCTGCCTCTCTCTATCTCTCTCCCTCTATGTCTATCATAAATAAATAAATCTTAAAAAAGAAAAAAAAAGAACAAAGTTGGAGGTCTCACACTTTCTGATTTCAAAACTTATTACATGGCATATTGCTAATATGGATTTGAGTATATTGTTTTATATCCTACTACTGTGCTAAATTGTTGAGAAACCTGCTGTTCTTATCTACTTCCTCTGTACTTACAGTGTTTTTTCTCCATCTGGCTGCTTAATTATTTTATTTTATTTTATTTTATTTTGTCACTGGTTTTGAGCAATTTGATTATATGGTTTGGTATAGTTTTCTTCATGTTTCCTCTGCTTTGGGTTCACTGAGCTTCTTATCTGTGGGTTTATACTTTTCACCAAATTTGGAAAATATTTTACCATTACTTCTTTGAAAAGATTTTTCTATTTTTTTGTATATTTTTTTATTGGAGTTCAATTTGGCAACATATAGTATAACACCAGTGCTCATCCTGTCAGTGCCCCCCTCGGTGCCTGTCACCCAGTCATCCCAACCCCCCTCCTACCTCCTCTTCCACTACCCCTTGTTCATTTCCCAGAGTTAGAAGTCTCTCATGTTTTGTCTCCATCTCTGATTTTTCCCACTCATTTGCTCTTCTTTCCCCTTTAATCTCTTTCGCTATTTTTTATATTCCCCAAATGAATGAAATCCTATGTTTGTCCTTTTCTGATTGACTTACTTCACTCAGCATAATGCCCTCCAGTTCCATCCACGTGGAAGCAAATGGTGGGTATTTGTTTCTAATGGCTGAGGAATATTCCATTGTATACATAGACCACATCTTCTCTATCCATTCATCTTTCAATGGACACCGAGGCTCCTTCCACAGTTTGGCTATTGTGGACATTGCTGCTAGAAACATCGGGGTGCAGGTGTCCCTGCATTTCACTGCATCTGTATCTTTGGGGTAAATCTCCAGTAGTGAATTGCTGGGTCATAGGGCAGGTCTATTTTTAACTCTTTGAGGAACCTCCACACAGTTTTCCAGAGTGGCTGCACCAGTTCACATTCCCACCAACAGTGCAAGAGGGTTCCCCTTTCTCCAAAACCTCTCCAACATTTGTGGTTTCCTGTCTTGTTAATTTTCACCATTCTCACTGGTGTGAGGTGGGATCTCACTGTAGTTTTGATTTGTATTTCCGTGATGATAAGTGATGCAGAGCATTTTCTCATGTGCTTGTTGGCCATGTCTATGTCTTCCTCTGTGAGATTTCTCTTCATGTCTTTTGCCCATTTCATGATTGGATTGTTTGTTTCTTTGCTGTTGAATGTAATAAGTTTTTTATAGATCTCGGATACTAGCCCTTTATCTGATATGTCATTTGCAAATATCTCCTCCCATTCTGTAGGTTGTCTTTTAGTTTTGTTGACTGTTTCTTTTGCTGTGCAGAAGCTTTTTATCTTAATCAAGTCCCAATAGTTCATTTTTTCTTTGTTTCCCTTTCCTTCATAGACGTGTCTTGCAAGAAGTTGCTGTGGCCAAGTTCAAAAAGGGTGTTGCCTGTGTTCTCCTCTAGGATTTCGATGGATTCTTGTCTCACATTTAGATCTTTCATCCACTTTGAGTTTATCTTTGTGTATGGTGTAAAAGAATGGTCTAGTTTCATTCTTCTGCATGTGGCTGTCTAATTTTCCCAGCACATTTATTGAAGAGACTGTCTTTGTTCCAGTGGATAGTCTTTCCTACTTTGTCGAATATTAGTGGACCATAGAGTTGAGTGCCCATTTCTGGGTTCTCTGTTCTGTTCCATTGATCTATGTGTCTGTTTTTGTGCCAGTACCACACTGTCTTGATGATCACAGCTTTGTAGGACAACTTGAAATCTGGCATTGTGATGCCCCCAGCTCTGGCTTTCTTTTTCAATATTCCCCTGGCTATTTAGGGTCTTTTCTGATTTCACACAAATCTTAAGATGACTTGTTCCAACTCTCTAAAGAAAGCCCATGGTATTTTGATAGGGATTGCATTGAATGTGTAAATTGTCCTGGGTAGCATTGACATTTTCACAATATTAATTCTTCCAATCCATGAGCATGGAATATTTTTCCATCTCTTTGTGTCTTCCTCAATTTCTTTCAGAAGTGTTCTGTAGTTTTTAGGGTATAGATCCTTTACCTCTTTGGCTAGGTATATTCCTCGGTATCTTATGCTTCTGGGTGCAATTGTAAATGGGATTGACTCCTTAACTTCTCTTTCTTCAGTATCATTGTTAGTGTATAGAAATGTCATTGATTTGATTTCTGGGCATTGAGTTTGTATCCTGCCACACTGCCAAATTGCTGTATGAGTTCTACCAATCTTGGGGTGGAGTCTTTGGGTGTTCTATGTATAGTATTATGTCATCTGCAAAGAGGGAGAGTTTGACTTCTTCTTTACCAATTTTAATGCCATTTATTTCTTTTTGTTGCCTGATTGCTGAGGCTAGGACTTCTAGTCCTATGTTGAATAGCAGTGTTGAGAGTGGACATCTCTGTTGTGTTCCTCATCTTAGGGGAAAGGCTCCCAGTGTTTCCCCATTGAGAATGATATTTGCGGGGATCCCTGGGTGGTGCAGCAGTTTGGCGCCTGCCTTTGGCCCAGGGCGCGATCCTGGAGACCCAGGATCGAATCCCACGTCGGGCTCCCGGTGCATGGAGCCTGCTTCTCCCTCTGCTTGTGTCTCTGCCTCTCTCTCTCTCTGTGACTATCATAAATAAATTTTTAAAAAAAGAGAGAATGATATTTGCTGTGGGCTTTTTGTGGATGGCTTTTAAGATGCTGAGGAATGTTTCCTCTATGCCTACACTCTGAAGAGTTTTGATCAGGAATGGATGCTGTATTTTGTCAAATGCTTTCTCTGCATCTATTGAGAGGATCATATGGCTCTTGTTTTCTCTCTTGTTAATATGATCTATCACGTTGATTGTTTTATGAGTGTTGAACCAGCCTTGCATCCCAGGGATAAATCCCACTTGGTCATGGTGAATAATCTTCTTAATGTATTGTTGGATCCTATTGGCTAGTATCTTGTTGAGAGTTTTTGCATCTGTGTTCATCAGGGATATTGGTCTATAATTCTCCTTTTCGGTGGAGTCTTTGGTTTTGGAATTAAGGTGATGTTGGCCTCATAAAACGAGTTTGGAAGTATTCTGTCCCTTTCTATCTTTTGGAACAGCTTTAGTAGAATAGGTATTGTTTCTTCTTTAAACGTTTGATAAAATTCCCCTGGGAAGCCATCCGGCCCTGGACTTTTGTCTTGGGAGGTTTTTTGATGACTGCTTCAATTTCCTCCCTGGTTATTGGCCTGTTCAGGTTTTCTATTTCTTCCTGTTCCAGTTTTGGTAGTTTGTGGTTTTCCAGAAATGCGTCCATTTCTTCTAGATTGCCTAATTTATTGGTGTATAGCTGCTCATAATATGTTTTTAAAATCATCTTTATTTCGATGTGGGAATTGACCCCGGGACCCCAGGACCACGCCCCGGCCAAAGGCAGGCACCAAACCCCTGAGTCACCCAGGGATCCCCTCCTCGTGGTCTTTTGTTTTTCTCTTTTTTCCTCAGCTTCCTTCCTTGCCATCAACTTGTCTTCTATGTCACTCACTCTTCCTTCTACCTCATTGACCCTCGTCATTAGGACCTTCAGTTTGGATTGCATCTCATTTAATTGATTTTTTAATTTTGGCCTGATCAGATCTAAATTCTGCAGTCATGAAGTCTCTTGATTCCTTTATGCTTTTTTCCAGAGCCACCAGTAGCTTTATAATCGTGCTTCTGAATTGGCTTTCTGACATTGAATTGTAGTCCAAATTCTGTAACTGTGTCAGAGAGTACTGTTTCGAATTCTTTCTTTTGTGGTGAGTTCTTCTTTCTAGTCATTTTGCTCAGTGCAGAGTGGCTGTATGAGCGGGCTGAGTCAAGAATATCAACCATGACCTAAGTAAATTTCACCCTAGATGATTCTGCCCAGGTCAGAGACCAGAAATTGAAAACAAAGATCAGAATGAAACAAGAAAGGACCACTAAAGTGACAACCATATTTTAAAACAAAGTAGTAAAAAATAAAAGGCCAGGAATCCCAAAGAAGAAGAGGAAAAAAAAAAAAAAAAAGAAAAATGAAAAAAAGGAGAAGAAAATATAAAGGGAGGGGTACTGGGAGATGGTGGTGGTTATGAAGTTTAGTGGAGGGAGAATTATTCTACCTGAGGGGTTCTAGATTGTGATCCTCTTGTTTCTAAGTATATTAAGTTCTCTATGTTAGAAAATGCTTAATCCCAAACTTATACAAACCTGAAACACTTGTAGAAGGCCCCAACATTGACCACCAAAACATAAATGAGATAAAAGAGGGGACTGAATGGGAATGAGGAATCTCACAGAACGAACCAACATGGTATTCCACTTGGTTCTGGGCGCATGCTGGTCATGTTTTAGAAGGTATTAACTTCTGCCATTGGAGAATAAAATGAGGCAGAGAAAACAAAAAAACACAAAACAAACAAACAAACAAAACCCCATATCTTGTATATCTCCCCAAATTAAGTTGAGTATGTTGAAGGGAATCTAGAAGTGGAAAAATTATCTAGGACTTGTAATTGTAGAAATATGAAAGTCAAAAAGGAAGAATCTTAAAAATGAAAACGTACATTTTTTAAAGAAGTTTTCTCTCTACTTCACACTTTACATGGTAATAATTAATTAGGGACTCAAATGTGAAAGTCAAAACTATAAAAGCTCTAGAGTAAATTAGTAAGACTACATCTCTATAATCTGGAAATATGAAAGGATTGCTTGAACATTAAACTCTGACCACAAAAGAATAGATTGGTAAATCTATTTGTTACACATGCAAGTGACAAAAAAGTACTGACATTGAAAATATAAGTAATCCCTATATCAATAAAAAATACACCCTTTGAAAAAGAAAGTTAAAATGGCTAATAAGTAAATAGATGTCTCACACATTAGTGGTCAAGAAAATATAAATTAATACCTCAATGAATATTATTTGTTGCAAACTAAACTGCCTCAAATTTGAAAGACTGAGAATATAAAACTTTGCTAAGGTTGTGACTCAATAATTTATTCACTGCCATTTGGGACTGAAAATTCCCAAGTTAACAATAAGATATTTTTCACTAATTTTTACATTAAATTTTTTTAAATGGTGGTGTATATACATAACAAAATTCACCATCTTATCCATTTTTTTCTAAGATTTTATTTATTCATGACAGGCACAGAGAGAAGACAGACGCTTAACCAATTGAGTCACCCAGGCACCTTCATAAATTAATTTTCAAGAAATTACTGAACACCCACTCTTTGCCCAATGCTATGCTAGGTATAACGGGTGTTAGGGTTTCTTTTAATGATCGGCGGAGAAAATTTTTTTTTTTAATTTTCATTTATTTATGATAGTCACACAGAAAAGAGAGAGAGAGGCAGAGACACAGGCAGGGGGAGAAGCAGGCTCCATGCACCGGGAGCCCGACGTGGGATCCGATCCCGGGTCTCCAGGATCGCGCCCTGGGCCAAAGGCAGGCGCCAAACCGCTGCGCCACCCAGGGATCCCTGATCCGCGGAGAAAATTAAAGACAGTAGAGCAAGGTGGTAAGTTGAGAGTGCTTTAATGAGGAGCGCTCCTGGGCGAGGTTTCGTGACTCGGAGAGGAGGCCCAAGTCAGGGAAACCGCAGGGGGGGCTTATAAGGAGTTTTCAGAGGGAAGATGGGGGTGGGGCATTCCGATTAAGGGTTACAGGTCTTTGTAAACTAAGTTGGATAGGGCGGCCAGGTGGCGTAGGCGGGGAAGATGGGGGTGGGGCGGCAAGGCGCGTAATTGCGAGGTTGCTGGCCTCGGGTCGGCCATTCTGAGGTCCCCAATCTCACCAGCCCAACAACGGGGATGTAAAAGAAGTGGACTATGTGGTACCTGACTTCATGAAGGGCATGTCTTCCTCCATCCCACATAGAGCAGAGAATACTGCCTACTTTGCTAGACTGATAACTACTCCTGAGCTGGAATCCCTTCTGTAGGATGATCACTCCTGGCTGCTAATCAGACTACACAACTGCCGGGGACAAATCTATAGCAAGATGAAATTAGGATAACTGGTTCCTTGCAATGAGGGAGATTGCACTGCAGAATCCAGAAGTGTCTCATCAATTAGAGAGAGCTATAAAGTTATTATCAGATTTGGGAAGGGCAAAGGTTAGGTGGAATCTAAATAAAGCAATATTTTGGTAGGCTCAAAGCAGAAAAGAGCTGTGTGTAAAGAGATCAATATTAGGTTGGACTGTAAAGTGGACCCAGGGGCCTATTCCTTGGAATTGATAAAGTTAAGATAGATGCTGAATATGTTCAGAAAGCCTTTATTAGAGGCTTTTTAGGTAAAATGGAGATAAAGGCTGCTTCTTTGAAATTCACTTAGATCATGCAAAATAGGAAGAACAGGATGTTTCATTCTTATTGATACGACTTTAAACAGTAAGTTTTCTGACACATGATTTTAGAGAACAAGGATTCTAAGTAAGAAAGCGGTGGTCAAAGGGATTGTGAGGACACTTCGCAGCTGCAGCCTGTGGTAGAAATATTGTTTCCTTCGGATCCCTGGGTGGCGCAGCGGTTTGGCGCCTGCCTTTGGCCCAGGGCCTGATCCTGGAGACCCGGGATCGAATCCCACGTCGGGCTCCCGGTGCGTGGAGCCTGCTTCTCCCTCTGCCTGTGTCTCTGCCTCTCCCTCTCTCTCTGTGACTATCATCAATAAATAAAAATAAAAAAAAAAGAAATATTGTTTCCTTTACCTTTGCAGCTGGTTTTATCTGTCTCTTATCTGTGTCTGTTATTTGTCAAAAAACAAAACAAAACAAAAAAAAAAAAAACAAGACAATGGGTCCTAAATGAAGTTGCTTAGGTTAAGCCTCACTTCACCAAACTGAGAATTAGTGTAGGGGCCAATGGCAGATCGCCCCAAGATAAGCCGCTTTGGCATGAACATCATTTTGAGTTAAAAACAATCCAAACCCAGCAGATCCAGAAAAAACTTCTTACTTCCCCCTCAACTGCAGGCCTTACTAGGAAGTGAGCTATTCATAGAGCTGCCTCTTTACCTAAGAAACTTGTTTGCATAATAGGTCACCTTTGTTTTCCAAACCTCTCTCTCCTTCACCTTCCCAGTAGTGGTCTCCCTCCCTTTGTATCCTCAGACCCCCAGCCCTCTCCTAAGCTCATATAAGCATCCTGCTTCCTGCCTTTGGAATTTCCATGTCTGTGCAGATTCCCCCATATGCACACTATTACTCTTGGATTTGATTCCCTGTACGTGGTGTTAAATTTGGTTTTCTCCTGTTAACCTGCCTCATGTCCATTTGATTCTCGTCTAGCTAGAAGGACCTTCCTAATTCTTCCTCCCCGTGAGTTTCATTTGTCCCAGACAGAACCTTGCACCACCCGATCAAGCACTAGTTAGGTGTCTGCGTGACAAGATCCCCGCCACCCCCTAAAGGTAAGTAACTTGGCAATCGACAGACTCACTTTCTCACTTCGTGGCTAGTCTGACTTTCTCGTTCCCACTCCCTGATGCCCCGAAGTCCTTCATTTTGCACAGCTCCCGTGAACGCCATTCTGGCCGCCGGGCTGGATGCTGCCTCATCCAAATCGGTGTTTTTTTTTTTGTTCAAAGAAACTCTTGAATATCCGAAAATACGCTTCGGTCTATCTTTTCACATACCCCAGCATGGCAAATGGCCAGTCTGATTCTCACTTCTTCAGAGGGGGTGGATGCTTTGCTCCCTCCTTAGCTGTCCATTCGCCACACGATGCAGGTTCCTCGGCTGCGCCGACCTGGTCATCGGCTCTGGAAAATGACGGACATCGATCAGCCTTTCCTTCCAAAAGTGGAGGCAGGGTAGGGCCACAGAAACCCTAAAGCTCGCGCCTTCTAGGGTTGGTCCGCCTCCGCCCTCCGCACGCTCCCTCCGGCTTCCCTCCGGCTTCTCTCCGGCTTCTCTCCGGCTTCTCTCCGGCTTCCCTCCGGCTTCCCTCCGGCTCCCAGGTGTCCCAAGAGGGATGGATGCCCGGGGACGCCCTCCGGGCTTTGAGTCCGTTCCCCAGAGCCCTGGAGGCGGCAGGACAGGGCTCCGGCTGCAGAAACAGGAGGCATGCTGCTTGGACTGGTTGACCTACACACTTGACCCGCGTCCTGGCTCCAGGAAGGTCCGCGGTGTATGGGGCTGAGAGTCGCAGCGCCAGCCGCGGGCCCCAGGGCCGCGCCCCCGGCAGCCATACTGCGCTCGGCCTGCGGCTTACGTCCTGGCCCCGCCCCCGGCGTCCCCTCGGCCCCGCCCCCGGCGAGTCCCCCTGCTCCACCCCCCCCGCCCCGCCCCCGGCGTCCCCCTCGGCCCCTGCGTCCCACTTGGCCCCGTTACCCCGGCATCACCCCCCCCCCGGCTCCGCCCTGCCCCCGCCGTCGTCCCCCTCGGCCCCGCCCCCGGCGTCCCTCGGCCCCGCCCCCCCCGTCGTCCCCCTCGGCCCCGCCCCCGGCGTCCCTCGGCCCCGCCCCCCGGCGTCCCCCGGCTCCGCCCCCGGCGTCCCCCTCGGCCCCGCCCCCTGCGTCCCACTTGGCCCCGTTACCCCGGCATCACCCCCCCCCCCGGCTCCGCCCCGCCCCCCCCGTCGTCCCCCTCGGCCCCGCCCCCCCCGTCGTCCCCCTCGGCCCCGCCCCCGGCGTCCCTCGGCCCCGCCCCCCGGCGTCCCCCGGCTCCGCCCCCGGCGTCCCCCTCGGCCCCGCCCCCTGCGTCCCACTTGGCCCCGTTACCCCGGCATCACCCCCCCCCCCGGCTCCGCCCCGCCCCCCCCGTCGTCCCCCTCGGCCCCGCCCCCGGCGTCCCTCGGCCCCGCCCCCCCGTCGTCCCCCTCGGCCCCGCCCCCGGCGTCCCTCGGCCCCGCCCCACGGCGTCCCCCGGCTCCGCCCCCGGCGTCCCCCTCGGCCCCGCCCCCAGGCCCGAGCTTGGCGCGCGAAGCTGCAGGGACCGGCGGGGGGTGGAGCCTCCGTCCGGAAGCCGGCGAGTCGCTGTCATGGCGGTGCCGGGCCGCGGCGTCTCCCTGGTCGGCGGCCGCCTGAGCCGCGCGCGGGCGCTGGCGGGGGGCCCCGCGCTGCCCCTGGGGGCGTCGGCGGCCGCGGGGCGCGTGTCCCGGGGCCTTCGGAGCAGCGGCGTGAGGTAGGCGCCCGGGACGCTCCCGTGCTGGTGCCGGTGCCCGGCGAGCGGGACCGCGGGCGGGGGGAGGGGCGGGGGCCGCTGGCGAGCTCCCCGGGGGGGCCCGAGGCCGGGGCTGCGGGCGGGGCCCTGCGGGCGGGTCGCGAGGGCCTCGTTCGGGCGCAGCGTGCACGTGGCCGGCTCCGGGCTGCGGCGCAGGGCGCTCGGGGCAGGCGGCCGTCGGGCGGGTGCGGGGGCTCGGGCGACCCGCGCGCCTCGAGGAGCTGCTGCGCTCGGGCGGTGGTTGCGTCGCGGGCGGAGCGGGCCGCGTGGTCCGCCCGGGAGCACAGGCGCCGGCGTTTCCGGACTCGGCCGTTGGCCGTGCGAGGTCTTCTCCGGCCCCGAGGTCAGCCTTGGTCTCCCGGGGCCTTGAGCGCCGCAGCCCCCGAACCTCTGGGCCGAGAGTGAAGCGACCCGCCCCGGCCCCGCATCCTCGCATCTCCGGGCCGCGGGGGCCGGCGCCCTGCGCGCTGCGAACAACGAGCCGCGGTTTCGACCCTGCGGCTCCGGACTCTTCACTTTTCCGCCCTCTTGTTGGGGTTACAGACCCAAATCTAAAGAATCTTTATTTTTATGTTTATTTTATTTATTTATGAGAGTCACAGAGAGAGAGAGAGAGAGAGGCAGAGACCCAGGCAGAGGGAGCCCGACCTGGGCCTCGATCCCGGGACCCCAGGGTCACGCCCTGGGCCAAAGGCAGGCGCCAAACCATTGAGCCACCCAGGGATCCCCGATACAGGTCATAATCACAAAAATAAATTATTATTTAGCTTTTATTTTCTCAAGGCAGCACTAATCAAGTCAGGACAGGGCGGTGTGTTTGACCTCTTGTCACTCAACACCGTATACGAAGGTGACGTTAGCATCAGGTCGAGGGACACCTGTGGACTGCTGGGTCTCGTGGGGAGGAATTCGGACAGTGTTGATGCTTATTGGTGTCTCTTTTCTCTTCTAGGACCAGCAGAGAGAAGAGATTCCATCTTCCAGAGGTCGCCACTGTCTGCCTCCCCACTTGCCCCCATCCTCAGTCATCTTTTTGAATGTGTAGTTACACGCCAGTTGTCTGGTTCTTCATAGTGAGTGTAGTTTAATCTGACGACACTCTTACTGACTTGAAATTTGAGCCTTAGTGTTATTTTTACTGAAAATTATCTTGAGTTTGGTAAACTCTCCCCGGTATGGACTGTGTTAAATTAACAGGTTTATTACCAGTTTCTGAGCTATATATATAGAGAGAGGCTTAAATGCAAAACGAAAAAGCATTTTTGATTATTTTTCATATATTTTTTTTGATGATTTTATTCATTCACCCATGAGAGACACACACAGAGAGAGAGAGAGAGGCAGAGACGCAGGCAAAGGGAGAAGCAGGCTCCATGCAGGGAGCCCGATGTGGGACTCGATCCCGGGTCTCCAGGATCAGGCCCTGGGCTGAAGGTAGCACTAAACTGGTGAGCTACCCAGGCTGCCCTATTTTTCATATTTTTGATTAGATACCTACGATAATGGAACATATAAGTACTTCTTCAATGAAGTATTTTTTTTTTATTAGAATTTCAAAAAGTAATCTTTTTTTTTTTTTTTTTTTAGATTTTATTTATTTATTCATGAGACAGAGAGAGAGAGGCAGAGACACAGGCAGAGGGAGAAGCAGGCTCCATGCAGGGAGCCCAACCTGGGACTGGATCCCAGGTCTCCAGGATCAGGCCCTGGGCTGAAGGCGGTGCTAAACCACTGAGCCACCTGGGCTGCCCTCAAAAAGTAATGTTTGACGGGATTTGAAAATTATAAAATCTTGAAGTATTTAAGTTTTCTCTCATTTTTTAGATTTACAGTGAGATTTTTTTCTTATTTTATGAGAAATTTCATGAGAAATTAGTCTTATTAATTTGAAGAAAATATATTTAATGTCAGAGATTATTTAAGCCCTTATATTTGTTGCGGCTTATTATTTCTTGAAATATCTAAAGCGCCAAAAGGTTAAAAATTTAAAAGAAAAAGTAGTGATTAAATTTGTATTGTTTTGCCTTTCTGTGTGAATTTACAAATCAAAATTTCTTTGGATTATAAATATCACATGAATCTTTGGCCCAGTGCTTTCAACGTATGGAGGTAGGCAGCAGCATTTCCCATTTGGAGGGGAGGTTCTGCACCTTGTACGTTAATGCCAAGGTCAAAGCAGATTTGCAGGTATCCTGCAAGAAGAGCTCAAATGCAGCTTTTGATCATCCCACCTGAACTCATTTTCAATAATTAAATGGATCTCTTAAGCTTTGGTTCCACGTTTATCCTGTTGCAAAGTGATTCCTAAAATAATTTATTTGGCAGATTTTCTTTTGTTCCCTGCTCCTGCTGTGATGCCTTTTAATATTTAAAAATTTAATTCCAGTCTATAGCTCTTAATAGAAGCCTCACCTTACTTTATGTCTCATTGCCAATGGCGTTACAATTTTGCAGCTAGATCAGCATTTAAAAAAAAAAAAAAAAACGGGTTGCCTGGGTGGCTCAGTCCAGTACGCAGCTGCATCAGGCTCCCTGGTCAGATTCTCCCTCTGCCCCTTATTCCTGAGCTCTCTCTCCCTCTCTCTCTCTCTCTCTCTCATAAATCAAATCTTAACAACAACAAACACCACTACAGTTTTGGAGCTAGTAAAAGATACTGGTTTATGTTATTTAAATATTCATGTCTTATAGAGGGAGTAGTTGAATTTTATAATTGAGAAAAGCCCAAATTTGGCAAGTAAGGCTGTTCATTTTTATTCATACTCTCCCTGTTAGTATTTATGCAACATTTCTGTCTCTACGAAAGAAGTACTTGATTTAAAAATCCTTTTATCATGTGAAGCTTGAGGGACTCAGACTCCACTTAGGACCCTGACTAAAGCTGGTTTTCCATAGACTGATTTCAACCAAGATACGAGTTCCAATGACTAGCAAAAGCAGTTTCTCAAAATCATATTTTGTTGGGAAATGTGATAGTGTGGTTTTCCTATCTTAATGCTTTATCAATCTAATGAGATAGCTGTCTGGCTACAATGTTGATTTTATAAGCAGTTCTTAATGTCATTTTAAATGTGGAACCTAAATGTTTTACCTTTTAGTATCTATATCTGAGTTTTATGTCCTCGTCCCAGCTGTTTACAGATAATGTGTTCAATGTAATGTCTCTAAAATCAAGTTTCCTGATTAAAATAGATCAATAGATGAAAAAAGACTGGCATTAATCTCAGATCTTGTTACTCAGTCATGGTGTTAGGAATATTTAGCAGTTTCTTTAATGATCTGACCTTGTTTTTCAAATGTTATCTTTTCATGTTAATACCTTGATTGGATGATTAAAAACAGCAGGAGAAAACCAAGCACCACATAATTTTCCACGATCACATACTTTCTGGAATTCTCTGGAGCCCGATGACAGGTTTTAAAATAGTTTGGCTTGGAGATGATTAAGTTGTAGAGGGAGGTTTAAAGAGCTTGGAACTTGGGAGGAATTTGAACTGTCCGTGGGATAAATTAAAGATTAGTAGTAAATGAGATTCGCTATTAAGTGCCATTTGGACCAGAAAAAAAAAAAAAAAAACAACCCTAAAAGAAAACTTTGTGGTCATAATGGAACATAATCTAAGCCTAAATTAATGTCAAAGAACTCATGGTTGGGGATTATCCAAGAATGCTTATCCAAGCTGTTCCACTTAACATTACATCATGTCCATTTTCTGTGTTGCTGTTGTCTTTAGTAACATTTTATTGGCTGCATTATATTACATTAAGTCAGTTGGTCATAACATAACCATCTTGGCATTGTTCAGTGTCTAGTTCTTAGAACATACGAAATAATTTACTCTCAGATTCAGGTCATGTTCTTGTCAACATTGTACCAATGAGATTCGTTCACTTAATGATCTGAAAGTGATCAATGATGTGTGTAGATTTCTGTGATTACAATAAAGAGTGTGCCTAGAACCAAAAGACTAAAGATTCATAATTTTAAAGTTAGGACATTTATAGTTTAAAATAGATGTCTTTCTCTTTCCCTATGATCCTCTGTTTTGTTTCTTAAATTTCACATGAGTGAGATGATATAAAGTGATGAAATCAGGGAGGGAGACCAAACATAAAGAGACTTTTTAACCATAGAAAACAACCTGAGGATTGCTGAGGGGAGGAGGTAGAGGGATGGGGTAACTGGGTGAAGGACATTAAGGAGGATGTGATGTAATGAGCAATGGGTATAACGTATAGCTGATGAATCACCTCTACCTCTGAAACCAATAATACATTAATATGTTATTACATTATATATTTTTGAATATAAATTTAAAAATGAAAAATTTTAAATATAATTTTTAATTTTATATATTTTTAAAATTTTAACCCCCTTTGGTTATGAATAGCTGGAATGAATATCATCTTGCCTTTAATCCAGTTGTGTTGAAAAATAAAATTTTTTTTTTAATTTTTTTTTTTTAATTTTTTTTTAATTTATTTATGATAGTCACACACACAGAGAGAGAGAGAGAGGCAGAGACACAAGCAGAGGGAGAAGCAGGCTCCATGCACCGGGAGCCTGACGTGGGATTCGATCCCGGGTCTCCAGGATCGCGCCCTGAGCCAAAGACAGGCGCCAGACCGCTGCGCCACCCAGGGATCCCTGAAAAATAAATTTTTACTGGTGTTCAGTGAACCTTTGTGCTAAGCACTTTGCTGAGATTTTTTGTTGTAAGTATATCCTTTTATTCTCAGAACAGCTGAAATAGACTATTCTTAATAGATTGGGTAATTGAGGCTTAGAGAAACTAAATAACTTGCCTAGATTAATAGTAAATAAATAGTGAAGACAGGGTTTGGCTCTATCTATAAGCAATTTATAATTGTTGACATACCTATTTTCCTCTTTTTGAAAATTTATTAAATTTCATAGAAGTTTTGTGAAACAAGAAAGCTTATTTTGCATATAAATCTTAAAAGTTATTGTGTCAGATTCCCTTAATGAAGGGTATTTTTTAACTTGAGACTTTATGGATAGATTACTCGCCTGTAACAAACTTAGCATATTCTTCAGTTGTGAATGTTGGCAACAAATCACGGTAATATTAGCATTAGTTGAGATATTGCCAGTAAAAACCACAGATACTTAAGTATTACAGTATTTGATGTAGAGATATCAAAATATCATATACACTTACCACTACTTTGTTGTTGTGGTAGTTATTAGACCTGCCACTGGATGATCCTCTTAATGCTTTAGAAAAAAAAAGTGATAGCAATATTTCAATAAAACTGACTGCCTTGTAAACCTGTGTATTTTACATTAAATATTCAAAAGATTATTTTGAGAAGCTGTCCATATGATTCAGCAGACTGCCCAGGGGTTCTAATGGTACAAAACTTAGCATCTAAGATTCTGAAAAAAGCGGAAATATTTAGGTAGCTAATGTTCTATTTTACAGGTTAAGGGACCTGAAAGAGAAATTGCAAAATTGAGTCACAGAATTATGCATAATGAAAAGAACTTGTTTTTAGGTTATGCTTCTGGTTACAAAAGTATAATTTCTGGTAAAATAACGTTAAAGTATAAGTATAGAAATTATGTGAAATGAAATGTTTTTAAAATTCCATAAACTTCACATTCCTAAATATTAGTCACTTTCAAAAAATTTATTTACTTCAGAAGGCTCCCTAGTACTAGAGTAGAGACATTTCTACTCTTTAATTCAGACTCAGAATCTCCAAGTGAGGCCCTAAAATACACAGTGATTAAGCGATGGTATGACCTGCAGAGAAATTTGAATTGCTAATGATCATATTAGACTTTTTTATCTTGATAGATCATAAACCAGTCCATTGCAGCCCTAATTTAAAAAAGTTGTGGTTGAAAATGAGATTGAGGGGATCCCTGGGTGGCTCCGTGGTTTAGCGCCTGCCTTCGGCCCTGGGGTCCCAGGATCAGGTCCCACATCGGGCTTCTTGCATGGAGCCTGCTTCTCCCTCTGCCTGTGTCTCTGCCTCCCCCTCTCTCTGTGTCTCTCATGAATAAATAAATCTTTAAAAAAAAATGAGATTGAAACCTAGATGCAGAAGCAAGATACCAAGAATACAAATTAAATATACTGCTGATCCTGGGTATATTTTATTTGTTGTTATTTTACTATTTTACGAAGGAATATTTTGATACCCCAGAAAAGTAGTGATTTTTTTCATCTCTTTACTCCTTTACTATAGTTAAATACATTTTGTTCTAATAACCATAGATTAGAATGATTACAGTTTATTTCCTGGAAAATATGGAGAAATCAACAACCTCATGGAAACAACACTAAGTGAGGTTTCTGGTCTCATTTGCTCCTGGTTATTTGAGTATATCACCATCTGTCACTTAAAAGAGCCATTTTTGCAAATCAGCCAGTGAACTTTTAGCCAAATCCTTTTCTGTAAATTAAACAGAACATTATGTAGATAAGGAAATTGCATTCAGAGCAGTTAAGTGTCCAGCCTCATTACAGCTCCCATCTACTAAGAAAGACTCCACTGGAAATGTAAGCAAACAGGCATTTATTTGGGCAATTAGAATTGCAATTTGGGAAACCCAGATTCAGGTAGAAAGCTGACTCCTGAGAAAGACACAGAGGGGACAGAATTATAAAGGCTAAAGGTTACGAGTGTAGTTCTCATTTAAGTCATCAATGCAAAACAGATTGAAACTAGGTTAACTCGGATTGGCTGGGTTAATACTCAAATGAGGGATTTGAGGTGAGGAGGTTAAGTCTAGGCTGAGGGCTGTAGCTGGCAATAAAGTTGAGTTCCTCCAGTGAGGGCTTGCATAAATTCCTCCTTCCTACAGCCTTTCCACCCAATTTAAAAGAGACTTTTTTAGACTTGCAGGCTCCATTTTAAAATCTCCTTTTACACTATTAATGGTAAAGTCAGGGCTGACTTACGGCTTAGAATAAATAATTTGTAATGCATTATCCTGCCCTAATACTCCCTGCTCCCCAAACTCCCAAAACTGATTTATTGCTTTTTAATGAAGCCACATTTAGTGCCAGCCAGGCAATGGGGGGAGAATACTGAAAGGGAGAGCTCTTTGTCCTGCAGCTTTTGGGGGTCACTTGCAATATTACCTATTCAGAAGATGTCACCTGAGCAAGTAATGACAGGGTGCATTGTGTGAGTAATATCTAAAGGGTCAGCAGTCCAACTGGCTCAGCGATTGGCGCCGTCTTCAGCCCAGGGTGTGATCCTGGGGACCTGGGATGAGTCCTGTGTGGGGTTCCCTGCATGGAGCCTGCATCTCCCTCTGCCTGTGTCTCTGCCTCTCTCTCCGTTTCTCATGAATAAATAAATAAAATCTTAAAAAAAAATCTAAGGGATCAAATTGCACTCTTGGTGTATATTAATGGCAATATGACTATAATTTTTTGATCAAAAAACATTTTTAAGAGTAAAATGAGACATTAAAATAATGAAAATTACATATTTGGAATATTTTACTGACTTACAAATATTTTAGGCCCTATAAAAGAGTCCTGTTCAAAACTTTTTCAACATTAACATTTTAAAAGGTAATTTATATCCTTATACATTAAAACCATTGAAAAATTTTGATCTTAGTTTTGTATTAATTTTTTAATGTTAATTATGTGACTACTAACTTTCAACATGCTGAATTCTTGGTACTTATTGAATCAGTTTCTTAGCTGTTTAATACCTTGACATTGATCATTTCCTGGAGAAAATCTTTTTTTAAATTTTTTTTTTAAGATTTTTTATTTATTCATAGAGACAGAGAGAGAGAGGCAGAGACAGAAGCAGGCTCCATGCAGGGAGCCCGATGTGGGACTCATCCAGGGTCTCCAGGATCACGCCCTGGGCTGAAGGCGCTAAACCGCTGCGCCACCGGGGCTGCCCTCCTGGAGAAAATCTTATGCTTAATTTAAAAATTAAATATGCTACAGTTTTTTTCTTAAGTTGGAAATTATTCTTTAGACAATGTAGTTTTAGTTTTCAGAGTACTTTTTCTACAGATACTAAAGCACCTATTAAGCTCAGAGCAAACTTCTAAGTGGAACATCATTTCAATTCTAGTTTTTTAAATATTGAAATAAGATATTTTAGCGTAAATATTTTCACCATTACTGTCTTTGTGTCTCCTTTCTGAATACTTCTCTTTGACAAATACTTATGTTAAATGTCATCACATAAGTTGTTTCTATCTATGCCTTTTAAAATATTTTGCCGTGTTTAGATGTGCTAAAATTATAGGTCTTTTTAATTATATGCCATTACATTCCCAAATATAAATGTATTCAGTGAAAAGTAGCTCCATCAAAAGATTCTTCCCACAAATTGGTATATTTTATTTAGTTTTATTTTTTAAAGATTTTATTTATTCATGAGAGACAGAGAGAGAGAGAGAGAGAGAGAGAGAGAGGCAGGACACAGGCAGAGGGAGAAGCAGGCTCCCTGCAGGGAGCCCGACGGGGGACCGCGTCTCCAGGATCATGCCCTGGGCTGAAGGCGGCGCTAAACCGCTGAGCCACCAGGGCTGCCTAAATTGGTATATTTTAAATTAGGATTATAGATGTATTTGTTTACTAAGGTACCCTAAACTAGATGGTTTAAAACAATGGAAAATTAGCCTCACACTTCTGGAAGCTAGAAAACTGAAATCGGGATAGTGTGGAGCTTTGTTCTCTCCTCTTCTTGCTGGCAATCTTTAGTTTTCCTTGGTTTGTAGTTTCATAAACTCCCAATCTCTGCCTCTGTGGTCGCAGGGCCATCTTCCCTGTGTGTCTTCAAATGGAGTTCTCTGTGAATATCTCTGTGTCTTTTCTGATAGGGACGGCAGGCATATTGGATTAAGGGCTCACTTTACTTCGTATGGCCTCATCTTCATCCTACATCTTGATTATATTTGCAAATATCTTATTTTGAATAAGGTCACAGTCACAGGTACAGAGGATTCAAATTTGAACACATGTTTTTGGGAGACATAATTCAGCCCACAGTAGACTTTCAGAATTGCTTTTATGTTGTTCAAGCCTTTGTTCAGTTCTTATATTGCTTCTCATACTTTTGAAGGGATACATTTCTTCCCTTGCTTTTGAAGGGACACATTTCTTTTTATAAGCTTTGGTTTCAGGGATTACGATTCACTAAAAGTTTCAGATCTCAAGTCCCCTTTCCACTTGGTGTTTTCTTTGAATGTGTTGATTAGCAATTTCCAACAGATTTTGACCAAAATGCAACACTTTTCGGACTTTAGATTAATTTACAAAGTAAAATTTCAAACATTTATTTCTAAAATCTGACATAGGCAGTGAGGAGAGTAAATTCTGCCATAGTAAAATAATTTTTTTATATTCAAAATATAATAAGGCTTGCAGTTTAGTTACAGTAACTGGATTTATGTGTACGGTATTTGCTAATTTTGGTTTTGATTTACATTTTAGATAATAGTAGCTTATGACTTGTTTGCACATAGCTATAATTTGTGCCGTGACCCATTTCGGGCATATATGTTTCACAGGTTTCTTCATATTGAAAGTGACTGGCCCCCTGTCAGGAATATAGAGTGAGGATTCCTGCTCTGGGAGTGATGCGGGCCTAAAGAAGTTCTTTTTTTTTTTTAAGATTTTATTTATTTATTCATGAGAGACACAGAGAAGCAGAGACATAGGCAGAGGGAGAAGCAGGCTCCCTGCTGGGAGCCCCATGTGATATTTGATCCCAGGATCATGTCCTGAGCCAAAGGCATGCGCTCCACCCCTCAAGAAGTGGTTCTTAACTGAGGCTCAGCAGAACTGCTTTATACCTGCTTAAATACAATACTATGGGATTTTAAAATCTAGTCTATAGAGTCTCAAGAAGTTCCTGGCAATTTCTTAGCCAGTTTGTTTCATCAGCTGAATCCAGTTGTATTCTATGACAGGAATTTTGCCAGAGTTTGCACTTCTTGTGCAAACTAGAAGCAAAACTGGTTGAGTTTTTCATTAGAATTAAGAACTTTTCATCAAATGTAATCAAAAGAAGTGAAAAGACAAACCACATAATGGTGATACTTGATACACAAACCTACCTGACATGAATGTGTAAATAACTACTACAAAATAGACACAGATTAATATTTCATTAGAAAAAGGGTCAGGAGTGATGAACAGGCATTCCAAAGGAGAGGAGCTCCAAATGGCCTATTAACCTATAAGACCTTCAACCTTTAGTAATTAGGAAAATGCATATTAAGACCACAATTAAATACCATTGAACTAATTGGTTCAGTTAAAAACTTTGACAATACCAAGGAAGTAGAGCAATAGAAACTATTGTACACCACTGATGGACTTGTGAGCTAGTGCAGCAGCTTTGGAAAACAAGTTGGGACACAGCTGAACACATGTATCCTATAATCAGCAATTCCATTATGGAGTGTATACCTTTAAGAAACATGCATATATTGTATTTTATAGATAATGTTATATCTTCAATGTTTAGAGTTACAAACATTGGTTAATAAAGGAAAGCAATGGAATTCTAAACCCACATTTCAGGAAAGTGCTTAACTCTGGGAGAGGATAGGGTTTGGATGGAGAGGGTTACAAGATGATTTTGGTGATTGTGGTGATACCTTAAGCTGGGTTGTAAGGTTGTTAATTGTATTATTTTTCCTTTTTATACGTTTTATAGGTACTTTCAGTTCTCTTCTAAATATAGTTCAATAATACCTCTTTTGATAACATTTAAAAAAACATTTTAAGATGGATAAATAACTAGGGACACCCACCGGTGGCTCAGTGGTTGAGCGTCTGGCTTGGGCTCAGGGTGTGGTCCCAGGATCCTGGAGTCCCAGGATCAAGGAACCTGCTTTTCCCTCTGCCTATGTCTCTATGTCTCTCATGAATGAATAAATCTTAAAAAAAAAAAAAAGATGGATAAATATCTAGAATACCGTCTCACCATTTTACATCACATATTCCCTTTTAATCTTTAGTCGTATGCAGGCACATTTTGACAATTAAAATTATGTACCTACAACTTTTCATCCCATATTTTCACTTAACTTTATGCAGAATGTGTTCACATATTGCTGTTTTTGTAGTTACTGTTTTCAGTGGTGCAGCGTAAGAATTCCAACAACTTATAATACAGTGAACAATTTATTTTAACTCTGGTGATTCCACAGGTATTTAATAAACACATACAATGTGCGAAATACTCTTGGGTAGTAAGAAAATGGTAGTAAATATAAACTTCCTGCCCTCCAGGCTTAGAGCATGGTGTGTGCGTGTAGGGGTGTGAGGCAGTGGTTTTCACAAGGGTTTGCTATGTGATAGAAAGGTCAGGGCAGGGTCCTGCAGGGGCTCACAGCAGAGGCAGTTCCCTGGGGCAGATGGGTTAGAGAACATTTCCCAGAGAACTTTCCAAGCTGAGACTTGAGGAATGTGTGGGAGTGAAGGAGGAACAGACTTGGTAGGACGTTGGGGAGGTCAGAAGGAGTAGAGTTTCAGAAAGAGGGAGTAGTGTATGTAAAGGCCCAGAAACACCCTGGCACAGTCAGTACATTGAAATGCAGCTGCTGGGCAGCCCGGGTGGCTCAGCGGTTTAGCACCTGCCTTCAGCTCAGGGCCTGATGCTGGAGACCCGGGATCGAGTCCCACATTGGGCTCCTTGCGTGGAGCCTGCTTCTCCCTCTACCAGTGTCTCTCTCTCTGTGTGTCTCTCATGGGTGAATAAATAAAATCTTAAAAAAAAAAATTGAAATGCAGCTGCGTCTAATGTGGGACTTGGTGAGCATAGTGTTCTTTAGCAGTGAGGTAAAAGAAAGCTCAAGCAAGGGGCTCGTAAGCTACAGGAAATTTGAGTTTTAGTTAAAATTCCCTTTGCTCAATTTTTCCGGTCAAAAGTATTGGAGTTCTATTTGTCTTATGTTCTTGTCCTCACACCTTACACCCAGTCTCAGTAAATCCAGTGGTTCCAGCCTCAAAATTAACTCAGAACTACCCTCTTTGTCCAAGCCACCATCATCTCCTGCCTGGGATACCACACTAGCCTCTGATTGGTACCCCCACTCCTCCCTTGTTATCATAGAGTCTCCCCACATTTTAACCAGTTAGGGAATAATGAAAATCGGGTAATAGCATTCTGCAAAATCACCAAATGGCTTTCTGTATCACAGTAAAAGCCAACATCCCCTTGAAGGTCTGCAGCACCTTATGTGATCTGATGCTCCATGACTTCTCTGACTTGTGTCCTGTCCTGGTACACTTGTTTCCACCTTGCTGTTCATTAGCCATGCCAGGTGTGCTCCTGCCTAAAGTACTTACTATGCACTTCCCTTGGCCTAGAATTATTTTGTCCTGATACCTTCATGACACATTCCCTCATTTCCTTCGATTATGATAAAATATCACCTGATTAGTCAGAGAAGAAACACCTAACCCGTCCATATAAAATGACAACTCTCTGGGATGCCTGGGTAGCTCAGTCAGTTAAGTGTCCAACTCTTGGTTTCAGCTGAGGTCATGATCTGAGAATCATGAGATCAAGTCCTGCATTAGGCTGGCACTCAGCACAGAGTCTGCTCGATATTCTCTCTCTCCATCTCCCTCTGCCCCTCCCCCTGGGCACTCGCAAGCTTTCTAAATAAATAAATAAAATCTTTAAAATGATAACTCTGGCTTCCAGATACGCCCTTTTCCTCTGTTCTTCACATGATATGTTAAATGATATGTTAAATATTTGCCTTAAAAAGATTTATGTCTTCTTATAAAAAAATAAAAAAGCTTACCTCTTCTTCAACTAGGATATAGTTCCCATAAAGGTGGGCAGTTTGTTTTTTGTACTGTTACTTATATTTCCAGTGCCTAGAATACTGCCTGGTAGATAGAAAGTTTTCAGTGTGTATTTATTAAATTGATAAACAGTAGGCTTATAGTGAGGAGTTTTAACCAGGGAACTGGCATTGTTAAATTTGGAAAATCACTCTGGCTATGTGTGGAAAATGGGTTGGCAGAGAATGACTTGAGTCAGGGAGAACCCTAGCAGCTGTATGCTTCTATGGCTGAATATTTGCACTATTATTGATATTTAACATTTTTCAAAAATGTGCATGTTGAAGGACTATGCAAGCTAAATAATGAATGTGTTTACTAGTTCTTCCAGCATATGGACTGAAATGGGCATAGTGAGATACCACCACGTAGCCACTTGCAGTCTAAAATTTGAAAGACCAGCCATATGAAGTTATGGCAAGTATGTGGTGCAACTGGAACTCTCATATACTGTCTGTGGAAATGTAAAATGGTACACCCACTATGGAAAACAGATTGAAAGATTCTTACAAATGTAGACATATGACCCAGCCATTCCACTCCTGGGTATTTGCTCAAGAGAAAATATGTACTTACAATGACTTGTATATATGTGCATACCGTGCATATGTGCATACAATGACTTGAACATGAATGTTTATCACAGCTTTATTTGGCACTACTAAAAACTGGAAACAACATAAATATCTATCAACGACTGAACAGATAGATAAATTTTGATATATCCATACAATGGAAAACTACTCAGCAATAAAAAGAAATGAAGTAGTGCTTGCTTCAGCAGCACATCTACTAAAAAAAAAAAATGAAGTTTTGATACATGCAACAACATGAATGAATCTTAATTATGCTGAGTGAAAGTAACTGGAGAAAATGGAGCATGTAATGCATGCTTCCGTTTTTATAAAATTTGTGATAATATAAACTAATATATAGTGATGGAAAGCAGATCAGTGGTTGTCTAGGGATGGGGAAGGGAGCATGGCAAGGATGGGGGAATGATGAGATTACAAAGGAGTACCAGAATTCTTTTGGGGGTTTTGTTTATTTGATTATGATGGTAGTTTCCCAAGTATATACATAGAGTAAAACATCCAATTGCACACTTTAAACATGTGCAGTATATATTATTCAGTTATACTTCAATAAAACTTATAAAATTAGGACAGTGGAGCAAGATTGATACACTGAATTTGCCATGATTTTCTTTGCCTTGAAAGCTATGAAATTCTAGTGAAAAGTAGAAACAAAAGTTGAGTTTACTTACAGTTATAGAGTCTAGTTATGATTGTATTGTCTAATCAGCTTATTTGCTTAGTTAAATTGTTTACCTACAGTAAGGATTATTTTTAAAATATACTTTTGTGTTGAACTGAAGAAGTGGTTTTCGAACATGGTCATGCACAAGAATACCTGTGGGAATTTGTTAGATGTACAATTTCCAGCCTGTTCTGAATGATGGGGGTGGGAATCTTCAACTTCAGCCAGCTTCCCAGGCAGTTTTGGTGTATGTTTCCATAGACCACATTTCAGAATCACTTCTTAGTAGAACAATGTTCACGTCAAAATTGTATGAACCCGGATGGACACTACGGACTGCTAGTGCCAGATTGAAGTGGACTATTCTTCTTGATATATGTATGTGTATATGTATATACACCAGCCTCTTAGAAAGGACAGTTGACTTATTTGGAAGGGGCAGCAAATTTGCATTTTGTTTGGGTTGGTTGATATTAATGATGCCTGCCCCCGTTAGAAAATAAAAAGAGTACAGGTACTAGAAAGAATTCAGGTGCCATAAGGTTTCCTTTTCTCATTTTTTCTCTTCTGCTTCTTCCCCTTCCTCCTTTTCCTTTCTTTATAATATTCATTGACCCGCATTTGGTGTTTGTGTAATAATCATATGCTACATACAGATGTTGCTTCCACCATCTTTCAATAGTGAAAGGACAAGGGCAGCAGGAAGGAAGAACCATCTTAGCCTCTATCAGGTACCTTAAAAAGAAATGGACACACAGTAAGAGCAACCTTAATTCACCACTTTTAAGTTTGAAATCATGGGGAGCAAGAGAGCCTTTTCAATATACGCATTGCTCTGTGCCTTTTTAGGGATTGATATATGGTTGCTCACTCGGAGAGTCATAGATGTGTTACTCATTCTTGGACCTTATACCTTTATGTGACTGAGTGTTCCTTATTGTACTTTTAGTGCTCTATTTATTCTTTTGTTTTCCACAGACATGATGCCATTATTATCTCAGGAACTGAAATGGCCAAACAAATTCAGAAAGAAATACAGAGAGGTGTGGAATCATGGATTTCCCTTGGGAACAGAAGACCTCACCTCAGTATCATCTTAGTGGGCGATAACCCAGCAAGCCATACGTACGTCAGGAAGAAGATCAGAGCCGCCTCTGCTGTAGGTGGGAATGCATTTTAGTTGTTCTTTTTACTAAATCACGTGTTCTTGTTTTTCTTCAAAGTCTGATAATTCTCAATGATAATTGTCAAATAAGTGCTATTTGAATAGCATTTATTATTATTGTTATGTTAGACATTAGTTACCAAGGTATATGTTCATTTCTTAATCTTTTTCTTCAGCTTTCTTACTGAATTAACTCATTGTGATTTTGGGTCATATGGTGACATGTCAGAGGAACACTGCACATTTAAAGGGCCCACTTTTAGGTACAGCAAATGGAATGTAGTCAGTGGTATTGTAATAGGATTGTATGGTGACAGGTGGTAGCTACACTTGTGATGAGCACAGCAAAATGAATAGATTTGTCAAAAAACCATATTGTACACCTGAAAACTAAGTAGTATTGTATGTCAACTATATATTTCAAGTTTTTTAATTGCCCATTTTTATTATATTTGCTTGAATCAGATAATAAACTTGGCCAGTTCACTCTGCTGAACTTGGCCTGATAGTGGTGGCAGTAGTATTGGTATCTTTACTGTATTCAAATCTACTAACAGTAGCTTATTACAAATAAATGCAGTGGGATGCTGGGCCGAAAAATGCATGTGAATCATGAGAAAGCATCTGTGCTATTTGAGAAATCCTTTTAATGGTGCTTTGAACATTATGTTTGTAGAAGGATTTTTCCTTCCAGTGGGACAGGAGCAGAGAAAACCAATTTGCATATCACGTAAGACACCATTAATGAAAAGCGACATCTTTGTTAGTCCAGTGACTCTCTGTATTTGTTTTTCTTCCAGGTATCTGTAGTGAGATCATTCTAAAACCTAAGGATGTTTCTCAGGAAGAACTTTTGGACATAACTGATCAATTGAATATGGACCCAAGAGTCAGTGGTATATTAGTTCAGTTGCCACTGCCAGGTACATCAGGCGCTTCTATATGTCTGCTTTGGTTGTAGGTTAAAGGGCATCTTTTAACATTGTATCATGATACCGCAAGTAATTTAGAAAATAGTTCATCAAGGGACTAGCTGCTATATTAGCAATCTTCTTGTCATTTATAGTTTTTTTCAACACTGTGAAATATCTCTGAGAGTTTCTTTAGTGCGATGCTTTACACTGGTGCCACTTACTCTGGGATGCTGTCCCCTTTTGGTCACAAGAACCTTCTTCCTTTGTGTGAAACAGTTGGCCCTCACTAAGCCCATGTGGCTGCGTAGCCACACCGCTCCAAAGGGCAGCATCAACATTCCAGGTCACTTAGTTCTTGGACAACCTAATCCCATTCAGTTAGAATTCTACTGAAGTGACTTAATCTTGTTTTCTGCATTTGTAGTTCTTACCTTCACGTGGACCTGGGCTTCTGCTGTCTTTGCTTTGTTGTTGCCATTTTCAGACCTTCTGTTCCCATCTAATTTCACTTCCAGCACCCCCACATTTTGTTTCATAGTTGCCCTGTCATCTTTACAGGTTTAATTCTTTTTGTCAGATGTCATGTGAATTGATCACTGGGAGACACTGGCAAGTATGATTTGCTGTTTATGTTTGAGCGGAATAACAAATGTACAGTGGCCAGTCATCAACAGACTTGTAAAGAAGTGACATGTTGCTCGTTTAACCTGATGCTCATCTTTATTTACATAGCAATTTGTAGACCAGAGGACCGGCCGCTCTTATGTAATTACTCACAGTTAATTTTACCACTATAACTACATTTGAACTGTGTTATCGGATGTCTAGTGTTATTTAACTAAATTGTGGCTCTGAAATTCATGCATATTTCAGCTAAGTACAGTGAGGACTGCCAGCATACTATAGATTACAGTAGTTTTGAGTTCTGTAAATTTTGACTTTCAGAAAGCAGAAGCTGAATGGTGCTATGGCATGGGATCTTTGTAGGACATTAATATTATACTGTACCCAGCAATATAACCTGATGCCTTAGTATAGAACTTTTGTGCTATTTAAATTGTACCAAAAATACATATTTCTGATTCTTGTAGGGGTTTATTAACATCACAAATCTTTCCCCCAAAATTTGGCAGTGGGCTCACATCCAATTGTTTGGCTCATATTTAACAAGTCTTTTTTTTCTACTGTATTTGCAAAGCAATCTTGTTGTAGTTTGTAGTTTTTTAAATTTCTCCCACTTCTATTTGTACTGAATTCAAATAGTTATAGAAAACATGTCACAAATTTCCCAATTTCCAAATATAAAACATTAGATTTAGTTTGTCTTAAAAACTAAGTTCTTACCTGTAGAAATTTTATACCCTTTTTGGGCAACCTTTCTCATTTGGCAAATTTATTAGAAAATTGCCACTAGATGGCACTGTTGATGTGTCTGTACTAAAACTGCTTAGTCCTGTGTTCATTTAGTGAGAAGAGTAGAGGCAAAGGAACTGTGGTAATAACAAATATCTACATGCTCTAAGAAAGGACAATCTCTATCTTGCTGCAAAACCACTAATATATAAAATAATACTGGCTAAAATTTATTATATTAAGCATTTATTCTCAAGCACTTTACATTTATTACTTCGTTGAGTCCTCAATAATGGGAATGGGAAGAGGGAGGTTTCATTTTACTAATGAAGGATTTGAGGCACAGAGAGGTTAAGTAACTTCCCTTAAGGTCACTGGAGCTGGTAAGTAATTGAGCTGGGATGTGATTCCAGAAAGACTGCTTCCTCATGCTCTTCCTCTTAACCACTATGTTACCCCTCACCAGCATATCAGTGTTAGCTAGTAAGTAATGTCACATACCGTGTGGCAAGTATTTCTTTATATGGATGGTTTTATCTAATTCTCACACAGCCTTGTGAGTAGGAATTATCTTCTTTATTTTATATATAAGGAGACTTGTCTATATTACTTACCCTACTTAATCTATATTATACTGGGACAGATGGTTTGTTGATTGATAGAAAAGTTGGCTAAAGTAGGAAATCCTAAAACAATGCATATTTGTATTATATTGTATAATCTATTATAACATATATCACTTAAATATTTATTCATCAATCTTTTGATGTGGATCCACAGCTCTTTGGAACCTACTGATTAGAATTATGAATCATCTTCTGGCATTAATAATACCTGTGATTCATTGCCTCTCATTTTCAGTTTGAGGTGAAACTATCTCCGTGAAAATTCATATTGATTTTTTAAAAAAGATTTTATTCATCTATTCATGAGAGACACACAGAGAAAGACAGAGGCAGGGGGAGAAGGAGGCTCCCTATAGGGAGCCCGATGTGGAACTTGATCCCAGGACTGCAGGATCAGGCCCTGAGCCAAGGCAGACAGATGCTCAACCACTGAGCCACCCAGGCGTCCCTTCATATTGATTTTTAAAATATCTCCCAATCTGGGGTGCCTGGGTGGCTCAGTGGGTTAAGCATCCAACTCTTGATTTTGACTCAGGCCCTGATCTCAGGGTCGTTGAGATCAAGCCCCACATCAGGCTCTGCACTTAGCTTGGAGTCTGCTTGAAATTCTTTCTCCCTTTCCCTCTTCCCCTTCCCCTACTTGTGCTCTCTAACTAAATAAATTAATTAAATACATAAAAAAAATCTCCCAATCTTCATGATTGTCTTGTCCATATCTAAATCCTTACTAATTCATTTTAGTTTTCAAGAGTGTTTCCAAAACATTCAATTTATTTTTTATAGAAATAGCAACTGTTTTTCTTCTCACATTCCTTGTCATTTTTTATACAACTTTTAATTAAATTACATATTTTACTGTGAAAGAACTAGCAAAAAAAATGGATTAGGAAATATACAGAACTGTCTTTTGATTATCATAAAAGTAGTTTTCTTAACTGCTTTCTGATTTGTTCAGCAAGCCCTGAGCATCAGCTTCTGTGTTTTGCAGAAGAAATGGAACTCCTTTAGTCATTTTGGTAGGCTAGTTATGTGGAAGTAGGTTGAGATAGCTCATCCCTGTCCAGGTCTTAATAAGATTGTTACAATGAATAAGTGAAACAAAGAGCAAATGAACAAATGAAATGATTCTAGTGGATAATACCTCCAGTTTTCAATCATTTGGCTAATTATGTCATGATTAGAAATGGGAGATTATTTTTCACAATTTGGGGCAATATTTGAGTAAAAGAAATTCTTTTTTTTCTTTAATTTTTATTTATTATTTATGATAGTCACACACACACACACAGAGAGAGAGAGAGAGGCAGAGACACAGGCAGAGGGAGAAGCAGGCTCCATGCACTGGGAGCCCGACATGGGATTCGATCCTGGGTCTCCAGGATCACGCCCTGGGCCAAAGGCAGGTGCCAAACCGTTGCGCCACCCAGGGATCCCAAGTAAAAGAAATTCTAAATTAGAATTATTCTGATGTCTCAGGGCAAGTTTGCATAGATTAATCAGAGTATACAAACAGCTTCCAAGCATCTCATTTGGACAAAACCCAAAGAAATAAGATAGAATTCTGCCCTATTTGGTGGTATTGAGTCTGTCTTAGGCCAGCCCCCTTTTTATGTTTAGAGGCTGCACAACTTTGGTCAGGATTGGAAGTATTTGGGATATAATTGTGTATCCACAGTCATATAGCCTGGATGTTTTTCCTATAGCTGATCCTCAGACTTTGGAGAAATAAAGCCATATACAATGCTTTCCTGTTCCTATTCTGACTGTAAGCAGTCTGTCAGTATCAATAATTGGGCATTTTGCCAAGGCCACAAAGATATCTGATATTCATGTTCTGTGGATTTTTTTCTCCTAATCAGGTAGTTTTTGCTTTTAGCTTTTATTGAGTAATACCTACTGAAGTGATATTATATTAAAAGTTATGTCCTTTGTAGGGTATGTATCAGTATGTAATGTGAAGAAAAGCTAAAATAATGATCTTTAAAAATTGAGAGACATTTTTTTCTACTAAAATAATGAAAGGGAAATTACAATATCTAGAATCTTAAAGCACACTGGAAATTTGCTATAAATATTTGTTATAGTATGGGATTTGGTACAGGGGAAGTTTGGTTTAAAAGCATTTCAATTAAATGAATTGTGTGAAAGCAATCAAATGTAAGCCTATAAAACAACAGTCACTTAATGAGAATTTATTTATTTATTTATTTATTTATTTATTTTTACTTAATGAGATTTTAATGTGATATTTTACTTGACAACTATTACTAGTATTAGTAATTGCAAATATTTACCATTTACTGTTGGCAGACACTGGTCTAAACTGCTTTGTATATAGTAAATCATTTAACACTCACAGCAATTCTTACCAGTAGGTGCTATTTCTTTTGGTCAGTGGCTTAAAGTTAAGGATAGTAAGTGAACCAAGAAACTTGTATAAGGTTAGGGAGGTAGCGAGTAGCAGAGCAATGCTGGGAGAATCAGTGATAGTATCCTTTCAACCATAATCACTGTCCTAAGATGGAGACTGCAGGGCAGGTGCCAAGAGAGATGCTTGCTCATTTCCTCTTGTTTTCTTGCTTCCTCAAGTCAACTTTTCACCTATTTTTAAAACAAAATCATTAGATAGAATGGGAAAACTTATTCCATCTTATCTTTTTCTAAATAGTTTTTCAAATGTTTCCCTTCAGTCATTCCCTTTGAATGTTAACATCTTCCAAATTATGCAAGGGTATTAAACAGAGAAATTAGAATGAAATATAGGATTAAATTTGGAGGGATTGAGTAAGAAGGGTTAGAGTTTGCTGTGGAGACTTAACAAAGATAAACTTTTCTAATAATTAGTAGGCATCAAAATGGGGATATTTACCTAATTAGTAAGGATAGAGATATATGCACTGCCTAAAACTTGTTCAGAGGAAAAAAGTCTTGCCATAATTGCTTTTCTTAAAAGATTGTGCAGTTTATGTATGCAGAATACTTGTTGCTCTATTTTTAATGTTCTTGACAAGAGTGGGAGATTTTCATCACTGGACCTCTTCATGTTTGTAGGGCCATTTATTCTGTTTATTTCTTTTTTTAAATTTTTTTATTTATTTATGATAGTCACACAGAGAGAGAGAGGCAGAGACACAGGCAGAGGGAGAAGCAGGCTCCACTCAGGGAGCCCGACGTGGGATTTGATCCCGAGTCTCCAGGATCGCGCCCTGGGCCAAAGGCAGGCGCTAAACCGCTGCACCACCCAGGGATCCCTATTCTGTTTATTTCTAACTGATTTCCAGATTTTGCCTTGACCTTTGTTAACAACATTTTCTCTCTTTCTCTGGGGAGAAAGCCCAGTTCTGTGTTTGAGTGTTCAGAACAATTCCACATGGAATATTTTATTACTTTTTTAGTAATATGTTTCCTCTGCTGGAGTGCTAGTTCCACCAAAGTAGGGAGAATATTGCAGTCAACATTTTATTCTGAATCCACTCTGTATTATGGTAGCCTTTTAGTGAATGTTACTGCTGGAATGAATGAACCCTCTAGTTTCTCAGCAACTGCTTTTTTTTGTTTGTTTGTTTTAATTCAAGCCTCATTCTTCTGCATATTTTCTAAGACTTGTGTATAAGTTCTGACCCTGTTCAAGATTTGATGAGGATCTTCTGTCTCTCCACCCCTGCAAGCTTCCTATAGCTATAGTATTTATTATACAGAAGACACGCCAAGATAATGTATATTTTATTTCTTGAATAGAGCTTTAGCCTCTGACCCCTTAACTATATTGGTTATCTTTCAAACATAGAGCCGACTTCTCTCCATCCTTCAGGTCTTAGTTTAAATGCCACTGCCTCACCGAGCCCTTCCCAGCCCACACCCTCTGAAATTATTTTAATTCTGCTATTTTCTGTTTTAGTGTTGCTTTTCTCAGTGGCAGAAAAAGTTCTCCAAAATCCACATGCTCCTTTCCATGTCCCAGCTTCTCAGAGTAACTGGGTTGGGGCCATGTGACTACTTTCCACTGGACTATAAGGGGAAGTGACTTTTTTTGAGCCATTTCTGGACTGAGTGGCTAAAAGCTACTGCGCTCCACTCCCACTCTTTTTTTTTGTTGCAATTATCACAGAAGGTAGGTGTTACAAATGATAGTAAATTATAAGAAGGAGGAAAGTGGGATGCTTGTGGAGCTTTACATGAATAAGAATTAAGTATCCTTTCATAAATGACTCAGATTTCAGATTAAAACTCACACACACACACACGTACAAATTTGATGACAACTATAAACCCACTGACCTAAGAAGCTCAACAAACTCCAAGCCCATGCAATATGAAGAAAACTATACCAAAAAACAATCAAGTTGTTCAAAAGCAGTGTGATAGAAAAAATATTAAAAGTAGCAAGGAGAGGGCACCTGGGTGGCTCCGTGGTTGAGCATCTACCTTTCATTCAGGTCGTGGTCCTGGGATCCTGGGATCAAGTCCCACATCAGGCTCCTCGAGGGGAGCCTGTTTCTCCCACTGCCTGTGTCTCTGCCTCTCTCTCTCTCTCTCTCTCTCTCTCTCTCTCTCTGTGTCTCTCATGAGTAAATAAATAAAATCTTTAAAAAAAAAAAAAGAAAGTAGCAAGAAGGGGAAAATCCCATTAATATATTTGGTACTAAATACTTATCTTAGAAAAGAAGAAAGATCCCAAATCAATAACCTTAGCTTTCACCTAAAGATACTAGAAAAAAAGAGCAAGTTAAAACAAAGGAAAGACAGAAAAGAAAATAATAAAGATCAAAGCAGAGATTAATATGATAGAAAACAGGGACACCTGGGTGGCTCAGCAGTTGACCGTCTGCTTTTGGCTCATGGTGTGAGGATCGAGTCCCACATCAGGCTCCCTGTGTGGAGCCTGCTTCTCCCTCCGCCTGTGTCTCTGCCTCTTTCTGTGTCTCTCATGAATAAATAAATAAAATCTTTAAAAAAACAAAATAGAAAACAAATAATGAAGAAAATGAATGAAACAAAAGCTAGATGGATCAAAGCAAAAGAAGATACAAATTACTAATATCAGGAATGAGAGAGAGAACATCACTACAGATTCTAAAGCAATTAAAAGGGTAAAAGAGGTGGCTCAGCAGTTTAGCGCCACCTTTGGTCCAGGGCGGGATCCTGGAGACCCAGGATCCAGTCCCGCGTCGGGCTCCCTGCATGGAGCCTGCTTCTCTCTTTGCCTGTGTCTCTGCCTCTCTCTCTCTCTGTATCTCAAATAAATAAAATCTTTAAAAAATAATAAAAGGGTACAAGGGAATATTTTGAACAGCTTTATGCCAAGTAATTTGAAATGGACAACTTTCTTAAAAGACACACACTGCCAGGGCCCATTTAAGAAGTGGATAATGTGAATAATTCTATTAAAAAATTGACTTTTTAGGTAAAATTCATTCCACAAAGAAAGGTCCCTGTTCATATGGCTTCACTGGTGAATTCTACCAGCTATTTAAGGAAAAATAATGCTCAAAAAGGAATGAATACTCTCAAACTCTTTATATGAGGCACCATCACCCTGATATCAAAACCAGACAAAGACATTACAAAACAGGAAAACCATAGGCCAGTATCCTTTATGAACATAAATGTAAAAGATATTAACAATGTCTAACAATACCTAAAAGGGATCATTCTTCATGACGCTAAAAGGATTTTGTTCTAAGAATGCAACATTGCTTTAACATTAGAAAATCAAACAATTAATCAGTTAACAAACTAAATATGAAAATCATATGAATATCTTGATAGATATAGGTTAAAATATTGAATAAGATCTATCATTGATTCTTGATGAAAGTTGTCATCTAACTAATAATAAAGGGAGTGTTCTCAAGCTGATTAAGGGGCAAGTATGAAAAATTTCCAGCTGGGACACCAGGGTGGCTCAGCCGTAGAGCGTCTGCCCTTGGCCCAGGGCGTGATCCTGTAGTCCCAGGATCAAGTCCCACATCAGGTTCCCTGCATGGAGCCTGCTTCTCCCTCTGCCTGTGTCTCTGCCTCTCTCTCTCTCTGTGTGTGTGTGTGTCTCTTATGAACAAATAAATAAAATTAAAAAAAATTTCCAGCTAATGTCATAGTTGATCATGAAAGAATTAATGTTTTCCTCCTGTGATCCAGAGGAAGTAAAGGTCCTCTCCTGCCATTTCTGTGTGACACTGCACTGGAGATTCTAAGTGGAGCAATAAGGCAAGAAAAAGAAAAAAGGCAGAAAATACGACTGTCTATGTATAAAATCCAATGGCACCTAAGTAAAAGACTACTGATACTATTAAGTGATTCTAGCGAGGTTGGAAGATACAAGAGTAATATGTTAAACACAATTGCTGTTTTGTATATTAGCATCAAATATCAGGTATTAAAATGAAAAAAATAACATCAAAAAATGAAACTGTTAGGCATAAATTTGACAGAAGATCTGAAAAACCTGTACATTGAAAACTGTAGAACACTCCTAAGAGA
Source organism: Canis aureus (assembly GCF_053574225.1). NCBI lineage: Eukaryota > Metazoa > Chordata > Mammalia > Carnivora > Canidae > Canis > Canis aureus. Next base: position 66,230,464 of record NC_135624.1, read on the forward strand.
GATGAAGTAAAACCTAAATAAATGGATCAATATACTATGTTTATAGATGAGAAAACTAAGTATTCTTAAAATGTCAGTTATTTTTACATTGATTTGTAGATTCAAGGCAATCAGAAATCTTAAAAGGTACAAACTTCCAGTTTTAAAATAAATAATTCATGGGGATATAATGTGCAGTGTGTACTAAAATTATTAATACTATATTGCATATTTGAAAGTTACTAAGAGTAGATCTTGAAAGTTCTCATGAGAAAAAATGTAACTGTATAGTGATGGATGTTAACTAGATTTGTTTATATACATATATTTTGCAATATATATAAATATAAAATCATGTACAACTGAAACTAATATAATGTTATAGGTCAATTGTACCTTCATAACAACAAATTTTTAAAAAAGACTATAAAGCTACTACAATAATCAAGGCAATATAGTATTGAAGTCACCCAGATTAATAGAAGAAATTAAAAGTCCAGAAATAGATTCATACCTATATCAACATCTGAGTTTTTCCAAGGATGGGAAGACAAATTAATGCAGAAAGAATGTGCTTTTCAACAAAAGGTACTGGAAAATTAGACTACTTATGGATATGAAACAACAACTTGATAAATTAGACGTTATCAAAATGTAAAACCTGTGTTCGTCAAAAGATACTGTTAAAAGAAAGAAAAGGTAAGACACGGACCAGAAGAAAGATTTGCAAAGCATATCTTGTATAATGTATAGAATATATAGAATATGTGAAGAATTCTCAAAAATCACTCTCAGGAAATTAAAAACAACCCAAGTGAAAAAAGCCCAACTCCTAGCCAGAATAATGTAAGTCCTTTTGTTCTTAAAACAAGAAAAAGCTGAACAAACTAAAAATCAGTCCTTTTCTTGACCCATCGGAGAACTGAGGTTGTAGGGCAAACCACTATCCCAAAATCTGGATAGAGGTAAATCCAGAGAGTCACAACCAAGATCTACTCCCATTGAATGGAAGCTACTGGAGCTATAAACTGATAGGAACACTTAAATGGAATTTTGATGAATTTTTGGAGGCAGAATGTGTATTAGCATAAGAATGAGAAACTCCTGAACCCATAGTTTTGGGTGTGGCTTTCAGCAAAAAAAATCACAAGGCATGACAAAAGCAAATGAAAACAGTCTGAAGGAACAAAACGAGCATCAGAACAAGATTCATATATGACATAGATTTTGGAATTATTGGACAGGGAATTTAAAATAACTTTGATTAATATATTAAGGGCTCTCATGGAAAAAGTAGATAACATGCAAGAAAAGATGGGCAATGAAAGCAGAGAGAGGGAAACTCTCAGAAAGAATAAAAAAGAAATGGTAGAAATCAAAGCTACTCTAACAGAAATGAAGAATGCTTTGATGGGCTCTGTTGCAGACTGGACATGCCAAGAATCATACACTTGAGAATATGCCAGGAGAAACTTCTCAAATTGAAATGCAGAGAAATAAAAACGGAAAAGAATAAACCCCAAAACATCGAAGAACCATAGGACATTTTGAAAAGGTATAGCACACATGCAATTGGAATTCCAAGGGAAGAGAGAAACAGGGCAAAAGAAATATTTGAAGTAATAATGGCTGAAACTTTCCAAAATTAGTGACCGACAACAAACCACAGAGAACACCAAACAGGATAAATACCAAAAATCATTGAAAGATTTAACAGACACTTCACCACAGAAGACATAATTACATGAGTAGATACTCAACATAAGTAGTTACTAGGGAAATTCAAATGGAAACTATAATAAGATACTATTACACACCTGTTGAAATGACTGAAATTAAAATGACTACTGACCATACCATATATTGGTGAGGATGTATTGCTGGTGAAAATGCAAAAAAGGTTGACCTTGAAAATAGTTTGTTAGTGTCTTAAAAAGTTATACATATGTATATACTATATGGTGCAGCCATTCTGTGTCTTAAGTATTTACCTAAAAGAAAAGCAAACACATACTGATATAAAGACTTGTATATGCATGTTCATAGAAGCTTTATTTTCTTATAATTCTGGAGGCTAAAAATCTGCAATCAGAGTGCCAGCATGGTCAGATTTGGGAGAGTTCTCTTCCTGTCTTTTGTATTTTCTGTATCCTCACATGGTGGAGAAAGAGAGCAAACTCTCTGGTATCTCTTTTTATAAGGGCACTAATTCCATCATGATGGTTCCATCCTGATGACCTCATCTACACCTAATTACTTCCTAAAGGCCCCATCTCCAAATACTATTACATTAGGATTTGGGGCTTCAGTATGTACATTTGGGGGGACACAACTGAGTCCATAGCAAGTGGTTACCTATGGTTGGAGGTTAGGGGACAGGAAAGAGGGAGGGAAAGGGGCTTGAGAAATTCCAGGTGGTGGATGTGTTCATTGATTGTGATGGTTTCACACGTATATACATATGTGAAGATTTATCAAATTATATACTTCAAATGTATACAGTCTCTTATATTCAAATATTCTTAAGTAAAGCTGTGTTTAAAAAAACAAACCTTTTAAGAATGCAAATAAATGCAATGGAAGTGTGTGGAAAGGAAGTCAAAGGACTGATAAGCACAGGATGTAGGATGAAGTTTCCATTAAGTTGGAGCAGTTGATTGTATTGTGTGCTTAAATATAGATTACTATCAAGGCCATAACTTTTGTTTTGGGTGATGGATTTGCATATGCCTAGCTTATTGTGAAAAATAATTGTTTAAGGTTGGACCGCACTTGGACCAATATTGAGATTGTGTCACAAGCCATGAATTATGATGTACCCAATTGATGCATTTGAGGCTTACTCAAAGAAAAAAGGCCAGATTTCTAACAATATTCTGCTCAAATCCTTTGTTACGTGATTTGAGTGTTTACATAGAAAAAAAAGCCATCCCTATGATAGCATTTTCCATTTTATTTATTTATTTATTTTAAAGATTTTATTTATTTATTTATTTATTTGACAGAGAAAGAGAACACGAGAGAGAATACAAGCAGGCGTTGGGCAGAGATAGAGTGAGAATCAGGCTCCCCACTGAACAGGTAGCCTGGTGCGGGGCCTGGGATCATGATGTGAGCCAAAGGCAGATGCTTAACTTTAAAAAAAATTTCTTAACAGGTAATATTTTTATCAAAGAATTTATATGCAAGCTCAACAGTGGAGGTGGGTTCTCCTGCATGTGGCTATGTTAACCAAGTGGTGGTAGCATTGAGTAAGCAGTGCAGGGGTTTTTTTGTTTGTTTTATTTTTAAGACTAATGGTTTATCCTGGAAGCCAAGTAAATTACTTTGGTATGATTTACATATTAGTATGATTCGTTGGTCCCTATCGCCATGTACGTCTCTCCTTATTTATTCCCAGGTAGAAACCATTTCAAGAGGTCACCGAACTCTATAGAACTACCCCTTTGTGAGCAATTGCTATCATAGACAGGTTATATCATGTAACTCAAGATGCCTGACTACTCTAAAGTACCTTCAAAAATCCAGAATTTTGGGGAACGCAGTGATTACTTCTTTTCCTTTTTCTTTTTCCTTTACTATGATGTCCTTATCTATTTTTGAGTGCATTCAACATTGATAAAAAATTTACCGAAATCAAAAAGCTCTTCAAAACATCTGAATATTTCTTCGTAGAAAGTCTTTTGAAAGATCTGTTCATATGATTGCTTTCTGGCCCTCTTCATTCATCTACCAGTTCATACAATATTTACCTAGAATCTAATCTGCATATGACTCTGTGCCAGGCACTAGGGGAAACAGGTAGTTAGAAAACAGTTGAGTCTAACCATCCTCGCAAAGTTTGCAGGCAAGGTCCCCCAAACACAACAATCTCTTCTTTCCCCTTGTGTGTCAGAGGAAGCTCGTTAGAACAGACATGCTCACTCATCTGAGGGTTTTTCTTCATAGAATACACACTGCTTCGAGGGCTATATGGTACATTTATCAGAAGTCAGTGTGTCTAGTATATAGGGTACCAAGAGCTTAATTAACCAGGCTGTTTTCAATACTACTTCTGAAGAATAAGGCAACTTTTGCATCTCTGTGTCCCCTTCAGGTTACTCAAGAGAATTATGAAGAGCAAAGGTCGCAACCTTTGTGTTGTGTATAGGTTCCCACTCCATTCTTTTTTTTTTTTTTTCCTTGCCAGCCTGTGAAATAGGCCTGCCTAGGGATATCCTGTGCAGCTTCTATGGCTATAGGAGAAAGAGGCTAAGGAGGGGTGGAGGGCCAAATCCACCTCTCCTGGCCTAGTCACCACCTCCCACTCCACCTCCAAGCTCTACTAATTCTCAAATTTGGAGGTGGAGTAGCAGAATGAGATTAGACTCACTTCCCATTCCTTTCTTGTCCGCTTACTCTTTGATGATGAAACAACTCTTAAATGATGTTGGGCAAGTGGTAAGCACCTGATAAGTATTTTCTGTCTCGAAACCTTGATGTAGAACCCAAAGGGTATAATTTAAATATTACTTATTGGCTTGAGAACAGGAAACACAGCTTCCAGGGGTATCTCTCTTATTTACTCCTACAAAATAATTAACTCGTTAAGAGACTATAGCTAAATAATTTGATCAGGCAGACATTTATTCCATTAGAATATAGGCTCCAGAGGGTAAGGATTTTGTCTGTTTGGTTCACTATGGATCCTCAATCCTTAGAACAATACGGGGCACATGGTAGACACCCAGTAAATATTTGTTGAGTGAACAAGTGAGCGAATTTTCAAGGGCCTGTATATTGTGTTTAGAGTGTGGACTTCAACCTATCACAAAGCTTTGCCTTAAATTTCAGACTTTTCAAATCCTGAAATGAAGAAATCAATAAAAAACAGACAAATGTGAATCTTTTACTTCAAATTTATATTGGAAGATGTAAACATGCCAGGTACATAACAATGCAGATGCAAAGATACTGACAAAGATTTTAATGAAAGCCACCTTTGGTTTTTCGTTTTATTTTTAAAGGGTAGATGTCAGAGGTTGTAGAAGGATCAGACATCTGTTCTAATTGTTCCTGGTTGTCCACTGATTTTGTCTAGTTTCATCTCTAAGTCAGGGGTAATAGTACTCATTTATCTAACAGGTATTTATTGAGTCCCTCCTATCCCAGGCATTGTTCTTTGTGCTAGGAAGACATCAAGGAAAAAAAGACAAAAATTTCTGTCCTTGTGGAGTAGCAGGAGAGACAGACGATAAAAAATAAATGTGATAAATATACATTTATATTTATTAGAAGTTGATGTGCTATGAGAAAAAAAGTAGAGCATAGAATAGAGAATCAAGATATTGGGGGACAGATTGTATTTTTGTTTCTTCAACATTTTATTATGAAAAATCTCAAACTTACAGAAGAGTTAAAAGAATGATACAGGGAACACCCATATAATCCCAACCTAAATACTCTAATTGTTAACATGTTGCTATTTTGCTTTGTCATATCTACCCATTGATTCATTCATCAATCCCTCTTGTTTTTGAGGCATTTAAAAGTAAGAACATAACAATGTATCCCTAAAACTTCAGCATGCATATCATTAACCACAGGTCAGTATGTATGTTTTTATGTAAAATTTATGTTGCATTGAAATACATACATTTTAAGCATATTGAATGTAAGTTTTAATAAATTTTGAAATAATGTAAACCCCCTAGCAGAATATAGTGTGTGTGGGTGTGTGTTTATCAACTGAGAGAGTTTTCTCATGTTCGTTTCCAGTCAATTCCTGTCCCTGCCTCCATCCTAATCCTCAAGGAACCGCTGGTCTGTTTTTTTTTTATATGCATATTTCCCATTTGAATACATTCCTTTGAAAAATACCTATTTATGTATTTGGCTCATTTTTAAAAACTGATTTATCTTTTAATGATTTTGTTTTGAGAGTTCTTTATATATCTGGATACAAGTTCTTTGTCAGATATATATTTTACAAATATTTTCTCCCAGTCTTTTTTTTTTTTTTTTTTTCTCCCAGTTTTTGGCTTGGTATCCGTTTTGTTAATATTATTTTTTGGTTGGTATAAGATTTTAATGTTTCTGAAGTCTAATTCATCAGTTTTTTTCTTTTGTGCTTTATGCTTTTGTATTCTAAGAAACTTTGCCTGTATCTAGCACAAATTAAAGTTTTCACCCAGAACCCAGTTTTAACTTTTATGTTTAGATTTATTATAGTTCAGTATCCCGCCCCACTGCCAAATGGCTATCAAGTTATTCAAGGACTTTTTGTTCAAAAGATTTTCCTTCCTCCACTGAATTGCTTTGGCATCTTTATAAAAAATCAAATGATTGTATAAATGTGAATCTAAAGCTGGGCTCTTGGGCAGCCCCGGTGGCCCACCGGTTTAGTGCCGCCTTCGGCCTGGGGTGTGATCCTGAGACCCAGGATCGAGTCCCGCGTCGGGCTCCCTGCATGGAGCCTGCTTCTCCCTCTGCCTCTCTCTTTGTCTGTCATGAATGAATGAATAAAATCTTATAAATAAATAAATAAACAAACAAACAAACAAATAAATACATAAATAAATAAAAAAACTGGGCTCTTTATTCTGTTTCTTTGATGTATTTTTCTGCCCTTATACGAGTACCACACTGTCCTGATCACTTAGCTATATAGCAGGTCTTCAAGTCAGATATTATAAGTCCTCTAACTTCACTCACTTTCAAGATTGCTTTGGATATTCCTGTGCCTGCTCATATAAATCTTAGAATCAGTCAGCCTCTACCAAAAAAACTCATAGAATTTTGATTGAGATTACATTGAACCTATAGATCAATTTAGAAGACTTGACATCTTAGTACTGTTGAATCTTCCAGTCCATGAACACAACATGCCTTCCATTTGTTTAGGTCATCTGTCAGCAGGGTTTTATAGTTGTTCTTATAGAGGCCATTCTCAAATTTTAAAAATTTACTCCTAAGTGCTTTATGATTAGTTAACTATTATAAGTAATATTTTTAACATTTCATTTGCAAGTAGTTGCTGTTTGTATACAGAAATACAACTGATTTTTTTTGTATTGATTTTGACTTTGTATTCTGTGATCTTGCTAAGTCCACTTTATTAGTTCTTTCATTGTTTTGTAAATTCTTTAGAATATTCTGTGTAAATAACCATGCCATCTGTGACTAGAGCATTTCAATTCTTCCTTTCTGATTTAGGCTTCTTTTTTTCTTTTTCTTATATCATCACACTAGCTAGGATCTCCAGTAAAATATTGGATAGTAATGGTAGCGGAGACACCCTTGTCTTCTTTTTTTTTGGAGAAAAAGATTCAGTATTTCATTATTAAGTATAAACTTAGCTATAAGTTTTTTTGTAAATGCCTATTATATTGAGGACTTTAAGCCTTGCATTGCCTTTGCCAAACCACTGGTACTATCTTTTTGTAGTTCTCCGAGGCTTGGATGGGCTTCTTGGAGTTTTCTTCCTGTGTGTGTTGTTCAGGGGTCAGAGATTTGAGCAGAATTTACAGATATACTTTGAGTCTCCACTCTGTGGCTTTCTTCTTTTCTGGATATCTCCCTCCAATTTTCAGCTGCTGTGGTAGCCTCAAACTTTGTGCTTTGATTCCTTAAGCAAGTAGGACTGCAGATATCTATCAAAGTTCTAGCTGTTCTGTGCCTAAGGAAAACCTCCAAAATGGGAAACTTGGGCAGCCCAGGTGGCTCAGTGGTCTAGCACCACCTTCAGCCCAGGGTGTGATCCTGGAGACCCGGGATCAAGTCCTACGTCGGGGTCCCTGCATGGGGCCTGCTTCTCCCTCTGCCTGTGTCTCTGCCTTTCTCTCTCTCTGTCTCTCTGTCTCTCATGAATAAGTAAATAAAATCTTAAAAAAAAAGGGGGGGGGGGAACTCTTTGAGTGACATTCCTGTCTTTCAGATGCCCACTCTCCTCCAAATCTGTCTGGGTCTAGTGATTCTCCAGTGTTTTACAGATGGCTTTTATAAAATAGTAGTTATTTGAAAATTTTTTATTGAGATATAATTGGCATATAACATTGTATTAGTTTCCAGTGTATAACACAACGCTTCAATATTTGGATATATTGTGAAATACTCACCATGGTAAGTCTAGTGAACATCTATCACCATACATAGACACAAGATTTTTTTCTTATAATAAGAACTTTTAAGATCTATTCTCTTAACAATTTTCAAATACACAATACAATATTATTCACTGTAGTCATCCTGCTGTACACTACATCAGTAATGTACATTACAACTATAGGTCATTGTTTTTTATGTTTGTTTTCCAGTGTTTACAGTAATTGTGAGAAGTTTGGTCTAACCTAAACTACTTCACGATTATCAGAAATGGAACCTACTTTAAATAACATGATCAGAATAGTCCTTACAAATAATGTAACATTTAAGCAAAGATTGAGTAGATGGAATAGATATTGAGTGTGAGTCAGAATGGCTCCAGACTTTTTTGGCAAGCAGCACGGGAGGATGGAATTGCCATTAACTGAAATGGAGAAAACTATGGGCAAATCAGTTTAATAAAAAAAGATCTGTGCCCTAGAAGGCTCACACTCATAAGTGAGAGAGAGAGTTAAATAACTAATGTTATCAACTGACTGAGCTAATGTGCTAAGTATTCTTTATAGCAGCTCTGTGGGAGAGCAGAGGAGGAAAATGTATCATTTCAATTTGTGATGAAGGAACAGGTGCCAATCAACGTGTTGAGGAATGACCAGGGTGGGAAAGACAGGGAAGAAGGAATTAGTTATGGAAGAGTCATCATGCATTTCATGAACAATAGTACAGAAATACAAAGTTAATTCTAAGGAAATGAGGCAGTGGGACATTGCTTGATGTGACCAATTTGACTATGGTGGTTGGGAAAGAGATGGAGCCTTTGGAGAGGAGTTTTTAGGAAAAAGATATAACCAGGCTGAGGACAGTATTATTTATTATGCTAATGAGCTTGCGCTTAACCTATAGCTATTGAGGCAGTAGGAGAAGGTATTTTTTTTTTTTTAAGATTTTATTTATTTATTTGAGAGAGAGAAAGCAATAGAGCAGGCATGAGCCAGGTGAGGGGCAGAGGGAAAAGCCAACTCCCCACTGAGCAGGGAGCCTGGAGCTGCATCCCCAAACCCGAGCCACAGGCAGATGCTTAACCCACTGAGCCATCCAGGCGCCCCAAGAGGAGGTACTTTTAAACAGTAACATAAAAATCCTTGGATAGAGAATAGACCAATAATTTGTTCCTTTTTGGGTGTGTTCATTGTCCAAAGGCAGTTAAGCATACACATACCCACACACACACACAATCATACACATAGTGTAGTAGTTCTATAGAATGGTCTCAAGGCATTCTCTGGGTTGTTTTCTTGCAACATGATGGTTATAATTTGAAGGCCTTTTTTTTTTTTTTTACATGATTTAATGACCTCTCATGATCATAAATAGAGGGGAAACATAAAGTGAATACTGCCAGTTTTCCCATTCATTTGGTAGGATGTTGACTGGTTATTTATTAGCCGGTGTATTCTGTGGGTCAAAAATATTTTATAACCATTGTGAAAAAATTGATGCTACTGAGTCTTAGGATTGTTTCTTCAAGTCATGGACCCAAGGACTTCAGGGGACTTCCACTAGATGTCAGTCAAAAACAGAAAATATATTTATTTCTCTTACTCATATAATAAAGTATTCAGTGCTTTTCTGCACATGTTTAGGCATGTATTAACCTAGAAATTGTGTTGTATTTGTAGGCCTAAAAGAAACAGTGCATTCCTTAGGATATGTTAGGATTATCAAATGTCTTGATTAGAAGGTGGGGGGCTCCTCCAATTTTAACTTTTAAAAAAATAGTATTTATTTATATATTGATTGATTTATAGTGTGTGAGCAGGGGGAGGAACAAAGAGAGAGGGAGAATCTCAAGCAGACTCCCTGCTGAGCATGGAGCCCAAAGTGGGGCTCTATCTCATGACCCTGAGATCATGACCTGAGCTGAAAGCAAGAGTCGGACTCTCAACCAACAGAGTCACCCAGCCACCCCCAATTTTAACTTTTTTTAAAGATTTTATTTATTTGAGAGAGAGTGAGAGAGAGAGCATGAGTGAGGGAGGGGGCAGAAGCGGGGGGGGAGGGCGAGCAGCAGACTCCCTCTTGAGCAGGGGCCCAATGTGGGACTCTATCCCAGGGCCCTGGGATCATGACCTGAGCCAAAGGCAGATTTTTAACCAACTAAGCCACTCGGAGCCCCCAAATTTTAATTTTTGAATGGTATTTGAGATGATTGGATACTTATGACTTCTATATACATAAGGAAAAACTGGCTTTAGGGCAAAAAGATGTAGATTTTAATTCTGGATCTTCCTCTTCATACTGGCTTGAAATTAGCTGAATCTCCCAACTCTGAGCTTTGTCTTGAAAATGGAGATGATAATACCTTTTTTCATTTTAGTCTCCAGTAACTATGAATATCAAAAAGGAAGTGGATATGATAGTAACATGAACATTATAAAGCACTATGTAGATATAAGTTATACTAATTTGTATTATTGCCATTCACTGCATATTACATAATAAAAAGTGTATCTTTCCTGGCAAAGACTGCAAGTGAGATTTAATTCACTGCTGAGATAACATAGAGTTCTATAAAAATGTATGTATGTATGTATGTATATGTAATGTATGAATCAGTTTCCTTGATTCTTATAAAAATCTACTCATATAGGTTCTTTTCCTTTTAGACTAAATAACCTCAGTTTTCATATGCTCTCTGTGTTACACCTTTGTATGTCCACACATCTTTTAAATAACTATTAATGAAGTGGCTTAAGAAAAAATTGCTTGGAATTGGTGGCCTGGTTATGAACGGAGTTTCACTGGAAGGCATACCTGAGAGGACTGGTCTCTAGTGCTGGCCCCCATATTCTCACATGTTTATAGAGCTTCTTAAGAATTTTAGCCGTTGCATGAGATAAATTATTTGCTATAACTTCAGTGTTATTGTTAGTGAATGGAAGAGCACAGACCAATAGGTGGTGACATTAAGTGTAGCTCAGACTTATTGGTAAGGGGATGACTCTCCAAACCTACAAGAGACCTGAGTTCTTTTAATCAGTCCATGTTAAAATTAAAATTAGCCAATTTTAAGCTTAGAAATGAACTAATTTAAGCCCTAGGTCAATAATGGAGATCTTAAATACAATTATTTTTCTTTTCATTTACAAAGCTTTTGATTAACTGTGCCATATATCCATATGCCGTATATCCATGGCATGGAGCTTCAACATAAATGGTTAATGTCTAAGAAATGAATCATCAATATCATCCAGGTTAAAAAATGAGCCACTGTTTTTATTCTCAAATAGTGAACATGTGGTTTTTAAGAATTTTTACTAGAACCTGTATAATCATTTTCTGGTTTCAGAGAAAACAGAGGGATACTTACTCTGCTAGAACATTACAGAATAAATACAGTTATTGAAAGTGAACAACTGTTGATTGGAAAGACATTCCAAAGACCCCATTTTTATATGAACATAATTCAAATTACTACTTTCATACATATAAAAGACTTCAGTAGTTTAATGCTGGAAAATTGGATTTAAAGTAAAATAGTAGTATCCCATTTAGAATATAGAAGATCTAAGGTACAAGGCATAGCTCTTGAAAACAATTTAAACTTTGACTTTGGTAATGTTCTTAAAAATTATATTTAGGGACACCTGAGTGGCTCAGTGATTGAGCGTCTGCCTTTGGCTCAGGTCATGATCCCGGGGTTGTGGGATCGATTCCCACATCAGGCTCCCCTCAGGAGGCTGCTACTCCCTCTGTCTATGTCTGCCTCTCTCTGTGTGTCTCTCATGAATAAATAAATAAAATCTTAAAAAAATATATATCTAAATGCCATCCATTGTGTAATGAACAAAGAAACTTTTATGTAGCAAATAGTAACTTTACTTCAGTAATATTAGGCAGATGGGCTGATTGTTGGGTTTAGGGTAACCTAAGCCACTCTGCATAGAGTAATAAAAGCCTTATTACTTTTACTTATTACTTTTCAAAATGAGATGATGACTGACACCTCCTATCTATATGTTCTTTTCCTTCCAAATAGAAAACCAAAATGATATTTTGGATATCAGTGTGCTAGTGCTTCAGAGAAATATACGTGTGTGTATGTGTAGGTGTGTGTGTGATTTGCTTTTTTGTTATGTCATTTGGGAGGAAGTTAGGCACACAAATGATGTTATGAATATTTTAACACCAGCAAAGCCCTTTTAATCTGTGATAGTGGAAATATTTAATAGAAGACTATTCATGGAAATGTCTTGTGTAGGAAAAACATAGATCTAAACCACTAAGTAGGGAAACTAATTGAGGCAAAGACTTAGGACCTGGCTGTTTCCAGATCTCATTGGTATTGTTTTATTTCAGACATTTTACCCTTTCACCAGGCCAGCCGCTCCGGCCCCGCAATTGCCTTATACCATTACAGTGGTTAATTATAGCCATCAGCCAAAGCACTTTGGCTTACTATTTTGGTGGAAAGAAAAAGGGCGAAGTAATGATTTTACACCTTTCCTGAGGCTAACTCATAATGTAGATCTTCAGATCTCAAGTAAAGACCTCCAAATAAATGACCATTTAAAAATAGACCAGGGCAGCCCCCATGGCCCAGCGGTTTAGCACCACCTTCAACCCGAGGTTGATCCTGGAGACTCGGGATCGAGTCCCACGTCAGGCTCCCTACATGGAGCCTCCTTCTCCCTCGGCCTGTGTCTCTGCCTCTCTCTCTTTCTCTCTCTCTCTCGCTCTGTGTGTGTGTCTGTAGTGAATAAATAAAATTTAAAAAATAAATAAAAATAAAAATAGACCAATTTATTTACTTTTCAGACCATGTGGATGAGCGAACAGTGTGCAATGGAATTGCCCCTGAAAAAGATGTAGATGGATTTCATATTATCAATATTGGAAGACTGTGCCTTGATCAGCATTCTCTCATACCCGCCACTGCCAGTGCAGTTTGGGAAATAATCAAGAGAACAGGTTGGTAACTTGTGGTCCACTGGACATATGTATGAAGTGCCACACTGAGCATTTGTGCAGTTCCTTGATGGAACCATTTCACTATTGAGTGAAAGAAAATGATAAGCCATAAAACTTCAGTCTGTAGAAAGTTATAAAATCATAGAAGTCAAAGAATAATCCAAAGTAAATAAAATAAAATAAGGAACGCATGTCAGCTTACTGGTAACTACTGTTGCACCTTATAGGAGTGGATTTTTCCCAATAGTAGGATTGTGTCCCTGCTTTTAAATTATAAACTTACTGTGCATTTTCCAGAACGAATTGTGATTTTCCTTACCTTTAGAAACAAACAAAATGTGATGAACATATTTGAGCCATCTCTAATGACTTCAGTGTTTACTGTAGACATTTACATTTGAATTGTGCTCTGAATACAATACAAATATTCTCTTGGACCCTGGAGGTATATAGAGAGATATATACCTCTACATTAATCAGTTCCATATTGCCATATGGAACATATTCCATATGTTTGTGATTGTCCTGCCTCTCTCTCTCTCACTGTCTCTTCCACTTCTGACAGCATCTTCTCCTTTCAAATGTGCTGTTTTCTAAAGGAGAAAATTTCAAGAGAAAGTAGATCCTAGAACCATCCTCTTAGGACATTACTACTTGTAAAAGCCTTAATTCTAACTTCTTCATTTCACTTATGAAGCAACTATGCCCAAAGGAGGTAGAGTGTGCTATATCTGCAAGTTTTATCTTTCATAACTTTCTGAATCCCTAAAGTTCAGTACCTTTCTCCTATGGGGTAAAGTGCATGAGTTTTGTAAGAAATACCCTTTTTCCCAATTCATTTTGTTCCGAATTTGCTGAAAGTTTGATTACCAATTAAGCTTGACATTGTTGTACTTTGCTTACTTTATAATTAGTAGTAATTATTACTTATATTTTAAGTTTTTTGCATGTCTAACTCTTCATGTGAATCTCCATATTTAAAAGTAATTTAATGACAACTTGAAAAATGTAGTTTTTTAACAAGGACAATTAAAGAGGAAGTGACAAATCCAAGAAACATAAGAAGAATATTTATAAATAATGAATGTGGGCACATTATAGACTAGCCACACAGTAATTCAAATTTAATTAGAAGTTTTTAAAGAATGTTTTACTTGGCTGTTCAAATGTTTAATTTGCTTCTTGTTTTTGATTCTTCATTTAAATCAAACTCTGTGTTTTAAGGAATTGAAACATTTGGGAAAAATGTGGTTGTAGCTGGAAGATCCAAGAATGTAGGGATGCCCATTGCCATGCTTTTACACACTGATGGAGAACACGAACGGCCAGGAGGTAGGTAGGACCTTAGAGATTCCATATACTCTTACAATTTTCTTTATTGTGAAAGTCATCAAGTAAGGATGTTTAAAAATGTGACTTGGTATATTCGTGAGTTGATGCAAATTAAGGCTTCCCTTTTTCATCTAATGACATGAGCACCTTGAAAATGAATAAAAGAGTTGCTGGGAATATACAGCCCCTTTGTCCCTATTACTGTTATTATTTTGGCCTTATACATTTTCTTTAAATAATTGACAATATAAACATTAAGAAAAGTAGAAAGCCACTAAATACGTAACAATCACATGTTGATGGACGTCTGCATGCTCAGAGGCACACACACACACTGAGGTATAGATATATAGATTTCTTATAATTATTAACCTGGGTGAATTCCAGTGTCTTGATCTTAAATTTTTAGATCTTTCTTTTAGGATCTTTGTTGACATAAGGCACATGAAATAACTTTTTAAGTCACAAAGCCCTATGGAAAAAGAAGCCCAGTGATGACATATCACTATCTTAAATGATGAATGAGACTTTTGAGTATTACTTTTCCTTCCTGGGCCTGAGGATTTAAATGTTGCCGCTAATCAAAATGTGTATGTGGATTGCAGTAAATTAGGGCCTGGTAATGATTCCAGGTAACTTTAAAAAGCCTTAGTTTTGAGGAGCTTTTTGAAAGGCTAAATCTAGTAATATGAACACAATATCATGGTGAACACCTACAATTCTAGTGTTATTATTTATGTCTAACTCTACTATCTACTAGTGCTGTCTCTTAGGATATAATATTGATTCATATTTGCCTTTGTGGAGTATTTTCTACATTAAGCAAGTTAAAACAACCAGAAACATTTACCTAGGTATACCATTTTTTTGGAAAATTTTGACTCGGTGTCAGTTTGCCATTTTTTTCTTCATTTTCAACCTTTTATTTTCTTACTTCATTGATGACATAACAAGCAGCATTATGTTGTTCCACAACCTACATGGTACTTTCTCATAAACCATCTTTTTCATTCTTAGTAATTCTGGCATAGATTATTTTAATTTTGCAGCTAAAGGAATGAGCTCTCCAGACTTTAGGTGACTTACCTAAGGCACACAAAGAAGTGGTGAATCCAGAGCTGGGAGCTGGGTGTTGACCGGGTTTAGGAGGATAGACTTGGAGTCAGACCCTGTCCTGCCAAGCCATGTGTGCTTGGGCGAGACATTTATGCCATGCAAGTTTCCACTTCCCACATCCGTAAAATGCAAATAATATTAATATCTCCTTCTCTGGGTTTTTGTGAAAATTAGATGAGATATGAGTGTAAAGCCCTAATTATAGTGCCTGACACAGTAAGTTAAGTTAGCGCTCAGTAAGTGTAAACTGTGGCTGTTACTATTATTTCCATTATATGTTTAACTTAATAATCTGCGGCCATATTAACTATAAAGTTTAGAGTGACATGATCCAAGTTAATGATGTATTTTTCCCCTTCATTTTGTCTTTTTCTGCTAGTCTTTGTTGCAATAATTTACATAAACATAGAATTTATAAAGTCTGTAAAGTGATTAGAAATATGACATCATAATGTACATAATCGTACTTCCCATTGTACTTTTTCTCATAGGTTATCAATGTATTTTATGCTAATTTCTTGGTAGGTTTGCATTTTGAATTATTTATTTGTCTAGAATACCTAAGTCTAAGAAAATCAATTTATCCCTTTTTTATGCGACTTTAAATTAGACATCCCCATGTCATAATACATATTAACTTTATAAACATTTTATGTTGTGTATTACAAAATATTCTTACTTGAATGCATGTTAAAAATTGAATAAAAGTGGAATTAGTTATAATATTGGTTATTTATATGCCAGGTAGTTAAATTTGCATTTATTATAGCAGCACCTAGGTGCCGTTATAATTGCAGTATCTAAAAGGTAATAAATTATATTAAAAATGATGTTGGGCAGTTTGTAAAATGAGTGGTGTTTAATCTCATGTATATTTAATGGGAATGTGGTGACATATATGATTAATATAATGAATTGTTGAGAGCTGCTTACTGAAGATTTGGAGTCTGTGGGAAAGTTAATATTTCAAACGTTCCTGTCTGTTAGAGCAGTAATTATGTGCAGTGACTACATGTGCATTGTTAGCTAATGGAGATAATGAAGGGGGATTAACTAGGCAAATTCATATCTATGGAACTGTTCTGATGACACTCACAATGTTGAGCGTTCAGCTCCTACTGTATTTCTTTGCCAGAAGAGATTCAGAACCCTAATGATTCATTTGTGTCTTAGAGCCAAAGATAATTGTACTAGAAGAAAAATGGCTATACTGTAATTTAGCTTGATTAATATGTGTCACTTTTGGCTAGCTTTTAGTCCTGATTATTTGGGACATAAATCCCAGTTGTTTGGTGAGAAAGAATTTCTTTTAATTCCTCAAGGGCTTGAAATATATAAAGCACTGAGAATGTGCTAAAATCTTGAGGCAAAAGGGTAGTGCTGGTGCTTGACACAGCAGGATGCTGCAGGGAGATCATCTTCTGCTGAGGACATGTCATCACGGAAGGCTTTGTTGAGGACATGGCATTTGAGCCACTCTATAATTTATGTAGAGTAGGTCAGAGATGGTTCCTGTCTTTCAAGAGCTTAGAGTCTTGGTGATAAAGGGGGAGATAGATACAGAGGTGCATGATATACAAGTATGCATGTATTTATTTATTTATTTATTTATTTATTTATTTATTTATTTATTTATTTTTTGCATGTTTTAAATTGTAAATATTCAATGGCACAAAATAAATTTTGACATCTCTAAGAAAACACTGCATTTGCTTAGGGAAGCCTGTGGTTAATTGAGGGGGTGTAAAGATAATGATAATGGAGAATCTCTTCTCTTGAGCTCCACTACTTACAAGGATACTTGAATGCCATTGTGACTACCTAGAAGACACTGTGTATTCTTTTAACTTCTTTGTATATGGTAACCTACCCAGTCTCACTTTTCTTTAGAATGGAAACTGAATACCATTGGTTTCAGCCCAATGTCTTTATTTGTAGCTTTACTGTGAGGAAGCAAGAGAGAAGTTCTTCAAGTTTCTCTAAAATAGAAATTCCTCCAAGATAACAAAGTGGCATGATGACCAGGTGTTAAGATTATTAATTGTCACCAAAGGAATGAGATTCTGATTTTATTTCAGGGTTTTTTAGAGTAAGTGTCTTTCTGCGTAGTTTATATTCTTACATAGGACATTGCATCTATATAGATTACCCCTAGACAACTACAGCATGTAGTTACACGCTTCTCCTCTAGCTGAAAGGTTGTTGTATCATTGCAATCCTTGCATTGATGTAGGGATTTACTTTTACTTTAAAAAAAAAAAAAAGATTTATTTATGTATTTTAGAGAGAGCAAGCATGCATGCTGGAGGGGGGAGGGGCAGAGGGAGAGGGAGAGAATCCCAAGCAAACTTCCCAATGAGCATGGAGCCTGATTTGGGGCTCTATCTCACGACCTTGAGATCATGACCTGAGCCAAAACCAAGAGTTGGACACTCAACAATTGAGCCATCCAGGTGCCCTGATGCAGGGACTTTTTCAAAGAGCATTTTAAAAGGAAGAACAACAAGCTAATTGTGCTTAGAGTTCAGTAGGCTCAGGGATCTTCTTAATTTCATGCAATATGCATTCAGTACTTAATTCTCTGTGAAACACTGTAGAGAAGACTGGTAGAAAAGACTTAGTTCTGTTTCTGGAAGATGATAGTCCGCATCTTCAGAGTTCATCTTTGAAGACTGTTTTCTCAAAACACTGCTTCTGCATTGGTGAGCAGCTTTGGATTCAAGCTGCCCTTCTGCTGCAACTTTCTGTATTTTTACTCGGGTAATTTTTACTCAAGGGGAATCTTATCAAAATGGAAAACCATGAGACATTTTGCCAAGAGAATGCCCTTCCTTCGTGAAAATTGGCTCCAGTTGTGAAAATGAACACTTTTGCCGGACTGGAAGCATTATCTCTTACCTATAGGACATGCTTTCAGGTGCTAACACAGGAGTGGATGTTCCGAGCAGTGCAACGTGATGTGAGTGGTATGTGTGATTAAGCTCAGACCAGTGCCAGGTTGGGCCAGGCACTCTGGGTTTCAAAGAGAGGAGCCAAATAGGAACGCCTGGGAATGCAGGAGTCATGCAAAGGATCACACCATAAGGACTGGAGACATTGTTGGCAGCAGAGTGGAGTGAGACGTTTGCTACCTCCATGGAATGAACCATTGTCAAACTGGGGCAGGGAGGATGGCAGGCATTTAGTCTCTCTCCCTCCCATCCCACTACCCCTAAGTTAGAAGTACTCATAATAAGATATTGCAAATATTATGTCTTGTGATGCTTCCATGTTGGTTAGACTTTACTGAATTCCAGCACTGAGTTTGCATAGTGGAAAGTAACAGAAAAAAAATGCTTGTTCTAGTCTCCTTTTCTAAGCTGAATAATAAGGGTACTGCTTAATTTATTTTTAAAGATTTTATGTATTTGAAAGAGAGCATAGGGGGAGGGGGAAGGCAGTGGGAGAGGGAGAAGCAGGCTCCCCACTGAGCAGGGCGCCCAGTGTTGGGCTGGATCCCGGGACTCCTAGATCATGACCTGAGCTGAAGTCAGACACTTAACCAATTGAGACACTCAGGTGCACCGAGTACTGCTTAATTTTTAACATCTCCTAAATTCAGCCAGTTCTTATCTAGAAAGCACTGTACTTGGGATATAGCACGTATTCTTACATAAGACAGCTGGAACTATTACACTCTTGGATCTAACATTAAACATTATTTAAAATATAAAGTGACATCCCCATCTTTCTTTTTCCCTTTCATTTTCTCTCTTTCCCCATGACCTCAGAGTACGAGGTATTTATTACCAGTACAAAGCATCCCTTTTCTAGTGTTTGTAAGCCAGCTTATTCCAGGTACCACTCATAAGGTTATTGTGATCTGCTCTACACTGCCTTTCAGTACATTCCTCTTGTCGCTTTCTTCCTGGGACCTGATGCTGAAGGCCATGGAATCCCAGGCTGGATGCCATCCAAACATGCCATCCTTTCCACACCTCCTTGCCCTTGTATATCCTGTTCCCTCTGCATGGGATGCCACTTCTCACCGCTCACCTGCTCGCTTCACCACTTCACACCCATGTTTTTAGACGCGGCCCAAATCTTCTGACCTTACACATGTTGTAGTTGCTGCAATCGCAATACTTCTCCTCTCTCATGTTGATCATCTACCTGTTCTTTCCTACACATGTTTGGTGAATGTGAACTTCTCCATGACAAACATGTGTCTCTGGCTTTTTCATATCTCTGAAATTCAGCACAGGACTTGGCACATAATAATGTAACCAGCCAGCCCATCAGTGAAAGTTTATTTAGTGTCTCCTATGTGCCAAGTAATGTGCTGGTATTGTAGAAAATGAGGCTACAGGCTAGGAATTTAAAATAAAATATTGTCATTTACAGAAATCCTTGTATCTTGAGAAGGAAGGGAAAAAGGGTGAGAGAAGTAGCTATAGCTAGCTAGGAGCTTACCACACACTAATTCCTTCGTATTTTAAAGTTACAGACATTGGGACACCTGGGAGGCTCAGCGATTGAGCACCTGCCTTCGGCTCAGGGCATGATCCCGGGGTCCTGGGATCAAGTTCCATATCCAGCTCCCTGCGGAAAACCTACTTCTCCCTCTGCCTGTGTCTCTACCTCTCTCTCTCTCTGTCTCTGTGTCTCTCATGAATAAATAAATACATCTTTTAAAAAATTAAAGTTACAGACATTTATTATAAAAGTATAATTTAAGACTCCCCTCTCCCCAAGAATCAGATCACAGGGGAGAGGAGTGCTTCATCACTATCAGAGGACAGGGAGGAGACCTCAGGACACTGGAACGGAGGGGAGGATATTCCTGGCAGCATTAATTCAAAGATGTTACCATACTTTTCCAGGAAAAACATTTAGGATCTATCCTTTTTTAGACTAACTTTTTTTCCTGTCAAGCTGTTGATAGATACTGCTTTCTTACAAAAGAGCTGATTTTTTTGTCACTAAACATGGGGAATACGATGGTAAATAAACCAGCTATTGCTCTGTCCTCTTGAGCTTACAGTCTAGTAGGAAAGACAGCCATTAAACAGGGATGAATGATTAATCACCATAATTGTGCAAAGTGCTGCAAAAGAGAGAGCTTTCTATAATAAGAGTTTAGCTATAGGAAGAATTTCTAATTATGGTTATATATGAATGTTACACCCTTCTGTTGTCTACCTTCTGTTACCATTCTGTACTTCAGACTACTAATAGGTGAAAACAAAGCTATCTTCTACTTGAAATTATTAAAAATTATGTCTGGGGCCATTACCACCCTGAACACACTTGATCTCAACAGAAATTATTAAAAATTCCTAAAATCTGGAAGAAAACTTTTCTCTCTCTACAAAATAAATAATTCATACCGTACATATAAATGATGCATTAGTGATTTAAAACAAAGTCAGGGGCGCCTGGGTGGCTTAGTTGGTTGAGTGTCCAAGTCTTGGTTTTGGCTCAGGTCATGATCTCAGGTTCATGAGATCGAACGCTGGATCAGGCTCCACACTCAGCGGAGAGTTTGCTAGAAGATTCTCTTTCTCTCTCTCCTCCCCTCCCTTGACCCCTCCCCACATGCACTTGCTGTCTTTCCAAAATAAATAAATCTATTAAAAAAAAAAATAAAGTCAGTCCCCAAAGTGTTGTTATATAAAGATCCTAAATGTGCTTAAATAGTGTAGGGTCTAGTCTGTTTGATCAAGAAGTATCTCTGAAGTTTCTTGTTTTTTTTTTTTTTTCTTCTTCTTCTAATTTGTTGCTTTTTTAAATTCTGAAATCTTTTCCTATTTCCCTTTGTGAATATTTCTGCAGACTTTCAGGACTTCCCAGTGCTGCTTCTCTTTGCTACCTCCCTCTTTGTTCTGTTTTAACCCCTTAATTGCCATTCTTCAGCCTTGCAGGTAGGAGTGCTCCTTCTTACTCATGTATTATATGTCCGCGCAGATATAACTTCTTGGGCAGGCTTCTCTGATAGCCTGTCCCACCACGGACACACTGAAGGACTTCTCCTTCACATCATACATCAGTTGGTGATTAGTGTTTCTTAGTGTCATTATTTGATTAATGTTCATCACACCTACTTGACTGTTAACCCCACAAAAGCAAAGACCGCCTCTGTTTATCTTCCCATCTTATCTCCAACACCTCACACAATAGCTGTCCAGAAAGTCTTTGTTCAACAGATGAATGGGTACATTTACTTTATTTGTAGACGAAGAGTATCATGAAAGATTTAATACAGCTACTCATAAGCTGTATTCTAAGCAACACTGATATAAATGGATTTGAATTTTTTAAAAAAGGGAGAGGAGTTGGTCAAATAAGTTTGGGAAATCTGGATTAAACAAAATTGAACCTATAACTTGACTGTGATATTTCTCAGAAACTTTAATATAATAATAATATATAGTATAGCCTCTAACATGGTAAGCACTGTGATTCTCTGATAGGGTGACAATATTTAGTATTTGATTCTGGGAAGTTGGTTTTTTGTTTTTTGTTTTCCCTAACAAAATACATATATTTGTATTTATGTTTGCTATATTTGTATCTACGTGTTTGCTATATTTGTGCTAGTATACCCCCAGAGCCCTAGCCTTTTTCCATAGAGAGGATGAATAGAAGGGCAGTAAGCAGCACAATGTTCTTGGAAACGTCTGTATATTTCACTCTCAAATGCAGGCAGAAATCTTGCAAATACTTACTTAGTATTCATTTTTTATCTTCTAAGCATGCTTGCAGAATCAGACATTGCTGTTAGGCCCTTGAGTTTTATTTTCATCTGTTAATCTTGGAAAGTGGAAAATAAATGCAAAAATTATATACAGCTGTAGCAAACACACACACACACACACACACACACACACACACACACACCCCTCTTCTAGCCAAAGCAACTAGAAAGGAAAAAACAATACTTTGGCTCATGTCAGCACCCATTGCCCATGGCTGAGCTGGCCAGCTTGTTTTGGCTAAAATTTGGAGGGATCTGATTGCTTTAGTTTTTTATAGTTTAAAATCTATTTCACAATCAGAAACACTATCAATCCTGACTTGGCAATTTGGCACCATGGGGAATTTGGTCACCTGGGGAATTGATTCATGTAGATGACTCACAACGTTTCATTCCCATTCATAGGAAAGTAGTCCTAGAAATAGAATGCTTCAAAGCCAACATCTTCATTTATGGCTGCCATGTTGTTCACACCATAGCTGCAGTTTTGACTGGTGAAGATTGGCTTCTGGAGCAGGAGAACCTAGTTGATGAGGATAGACTCTTTGTTCTTATTGCCTAAATACACATTCTGTTCTTGTATATCACTATGAGATCTGGGTATGCACAGCACAATTGTTGGATGAATTAAGTGAACTGATACCTGTAAAGTATTTAGTATTCACACATGTTAGCTATTACAGTATACTCACTCTAAAAAGTATTTTTAGAGGAGCAGCGCCACCTTCAGCCCAGGGCACGATCCTGGAGACCAGGGATCGAATCCCATGTCGGGCTCCCGGTGCATGGAGCCTGCTTCTCCTTCTGGCTCTGCCTGTGTCTCTGCCTCTCTCTCTCTGTGTGTCTCTCACGAATAAATCAATAAAATCTTAAAAAAAAAAATACACCTGTCTCAATTTTTAAAAATAAATAAATAAAAAGCATTTAAGGTATGCCATAGCAATATATAAAACACATTGCCAATGAGAAATAGTTAAAAGGGGGGAAGCAAGGCCTAAACTAACACAGAGCCAAGAATAAGGCTATTAAAAATGGGCATATCATTAAATCTTAATAGGTATATTACTACTGTCAAGCACATTGCTTTTCATATACTAGTGCTGAATGTATGTTTGGTGAATTTGTTTGAATCTAAACTATACTTTCTAGGATTGAGTCACTAATTTCATCTTGAGAGCTCTTTAGCAGGAAAAGAAATGATTAGTTACCCAATTAAGTGTCTTTAGGATTAAAAAAAAAACACATGCTCAGGATAAAGAAAACATTTTCTGGTGTTAAGACTGAAAAATAATTTCTCCTGAGGGTACTTATAAACAGGAAACTATATAATAAACTGAGTAATATTCACAACATGCTTTTTATTTTTTTAATTTATTTCTTTTTAAAGATTTTATTTATTTATTTATGAGAGATACTGAGAGAAAGAGAGGCAGAGACACAGGCAGAGGGAGAAGCAGGCTCCATGCAGGGAGCCCGATGTGGGACTCGATCCCAGGTCTCCAGGATCACACCCCAGGCTGCAGGCAGCACTAAACCGCTGAGCCACCAGAGCTGCCCTCAACATGCTTTTTAATTTAATGAAATGGCCACATCTTATAGGGCTATTTCTTTTATTGCTTAAGCACAGATTAAAGCTACCACTGGCATGCATTTCTTTTATTTCACTAGATATTTCTTCTCATTCTCTATTTCTGGGTCATTCTGTTCTTCCCAACTCTAAAACAGTGGTTCTCAACCTTTGCCACCCACTAGAATCATTGAGGGGCTTTTGAAAATATGGCTGCCTGAGCCCAACACAGAATAATTGAATCAGAATCTTTTTTTTTTTTTAAGATTTTATTTATTTATTCATGAGAGACACAGAGAGAGAGAGAGAGGCAGAGACACAGGCAGAGAGAGAAGCAGGCACCATGCAGGGAGCCCGACTTGGGACTCCATCCCGGGTCTCCAGGTCCACACCCTGGGCTGAAGGCAGCGCTAAACCACTGAGCCACCCAGGCTGCCCAAATCAGAATCTCCAAGTTGGACCTGAGTATCAGTATTTTTTAGAAAGCTCCATAGAAGATTCTAAGGTTGGTCAAGGTTGAGAACAATTACTCAAAACACTGGGATAAGCCTAGAGCTTCACTTCTCATTCTAGAGCCATTCCTGGGTCATCCTTTCTAGTACCTTAGCTTTAAATGCCCTCTGTATTCCCAATATGTCAAGACCCATGTAACCACTGTTCACTTGACAAGTCCACTTGCACGGCCAATAGACGCTTCCCAACTTACCATATGCAAACCTTCAATCTTAATTTTACTCCTCATAGTCTGTCCTGTCTTAGGACATACCACTGTCACTTCACCCAGGTGCTCCGGCCACCCTTGACCTCTCGCTCCCATTTCATGTCTTATCCATTAGCAATCTATTTAAAATATACCCATGATCACTTCCACCAAAATGATCCAATTATTCAAGATAGCCATCATCTTTCACTTGGAGCACTATCAAATTTACAAACTAGTTTCTCTGCATCCACCCTTGTCCCTTCTTCCATACGTTCTACACAGTGGGTCTCAATCACCCATGGTTTCCTGTAACATTCAGAACAACATTACATCAGAATAAAATCCAGATTCCTTAATGTGATATGCAAGACCTTACAGGAACTGACCTGGGCTGCATCTTTTCACTCGCTTCCTACCATCCTCACCCTCCATCACTGCCCTCCAGCTGCAGCTGCCCTTTGCTTCCCAAGAATGTCATCCACACTCTTGTGTCAGGGTCTTTGACTTGGTTTTCCTTCCGACTGAAATGCTCTTTTTTGAAATTATTTACATAAGTTATTTTTCTAATTTCCTTTGGGTTTCTCTCTGAATGTTAACTTCTCACATTGTCCCTTGCCACCTTATCAAAATAACACCCATGCTATTATTCTGTATTCACTTACTCTGCATTCCTGTCTTCATAACATAAATTACTATGTAGAATTTTATTATGCCTTTTTTTTTCACTTATGTATTATCTTTATTGAAGAAATGAATCTTTGACTTCAATAATCTTTGGCCAAATAAAGGGGCAGATATTTTTCAATATCTAGAAACATTGGTGGTCAGGGCTCTGTCATTCCTCCCTAATACTGTTTGTTTCAAAGGTACTTTGAGATAGTTGTTTAAAAGAAGTAAGCTTGAAATGGTATTTGACTATTTAAAAGTGAAACTGTCTTCCTTAGTTGTCATCTACCTAATCGTCCATGTGTTTGGAAGATAACTGAAGGATCTACAACAAATCAGACCAGCCAGGTCTTAACCAGATAAAAATGCATTTGAAACCTGGCCCATTTTAAGCATGAAAAGAAGGCTTAGATCTGAGTGCTCTGTAACTATCCCTAAAATTATTTGGGTGATTTAATCCAGAAAAAGCAGCTGCAGTTGAAATAGAAAACTTAAAGAGGTGCCTGGGTGGCTCAGTCAGTTAAATGTCTGCCTTCAACTCAGGTCACGATCCCGGAGTCCTGGGGTGGAGCTCCACATCGTTGGGCTCCTGCTCTGCGGGGAGTCTGCTTCCTTTTCTCCTCTCTCTGCCCCTCCATCCTGCTTGTGCTCTCTCTCTCTCTCTCAAAGAAATAAATAAAATCTTAAAAGAAATAGAGTAAAACAAAGAACTAGAAAACTTAGAGTAAATGGAATTTAGGAGTCAAGAGAATGCAGTACTATTTCAAGATCTGGGAAATGGCCCCATGGATCATTTTATAAATGATAAAAATGGAAGCTAAAACTGCCCTTTTTGTATTAGAGACACATGTGTTTTCTGTCATTAGCTGGCCTCTTATCACTACTACCAGTGCACACCAGGTAGGATCTGAAGGCAGAATTTATCCCTATGAAAGAAGAAGTGTCATCCAAGATCCCTCACAGGCAGGACAATTGTCCAGAAATGGTGTTCCGAAGTGACTACATAGTGGTTGCCAGCTCTGATTTTAGCACTGTGAACTCCAGCAGAGCTGCTGCTTTCTGCCCAGTGTGGACAGAGGCTGTCTGTCGAGTGCCATGATGAGCAGCCTGGGCTCTAGAGCCAGACTAAATTAGTTTGAATTCTGGCTCTTACATAGTTTATATGACCTTGGACAAATGACTGGACTTTTTGTGTCTCCTTGGTTTCTTCATTTATAAAATACAAATAGCATTACTCACTGCCCTATAAAAAGTACTCTAACAGTGTCTTGTGAAGATTGTGTGATATGGAAATGTATGATAATATGTGTAAGGTGCTAGAACAGTGTTAGATGTGTAGTAAGTTCTTATATAAGGGTTATCTTATATCTAGACTCTGTCCATTTAGCTGCTACAGAGAATTTCTCTGTGGAGAGGTCTGTGTGTGTGTGTGTGTGTGTGTGTTATGCTACAAGATACAATCACATCTTACAAATTGAGTAAGAAACACACAGTCAGGGCTGCCCGGGTGGCTCAGCGGTTTAGTGCCACCTTCAGCCCAGGGCGTGATCCTGGAGACCCGGGATCGAGTCCCACATTGGGCTCCCTGCATGGAGCCTGCTTCTCCTGCCTGTGTCTCTGCCTCTCTCTCTCTCTCTCTCTCTGTGTCTCATGAATAAATCAATAAAATCTTTTAAAAAAAATAAAAGAAACATTCCAATCCAGAATCTTTAGACCTCTGTAGGCATTTGTCCAAAAACAACTCAGGCTGCTTTTCTCCTTTGGATGCTGTTCTGGTGATGAATACAGTTTTCTTGCCTGTAATTTCCTCAGCGTTTTGTCTGTCTTTCTTTCTTTCTTTCTTTCTTTCTTTCTTTCTTTCTTCCTTTCTTTCTTTCTTTCTTCTTTCTTTCTTTCTTTCTTTTTCTTTCTTTTCTTTCTTTTCTTTCTTTTTTTCTTTCTTTCTTCTTTCTTTTCTTTCTTTTTTTCTTTCTTTCTTTCTTTTCTTTCTTTCCTTATTGGAGAGGGAGGAGGGAGAGAGAGAGAGGGAGAATCCTAAGCAGACTGCACACCCAGCACCAGAGTCTGACTCAGGAGTTAGTCTCACAACCCTGAAAGCATGACCTGAGCTGAAATCAAGAGTTGGGTGCTCATCTGACTGAGCCACCCAAGCACCCCTCCTTTAAAACCAGACCATGGTATGAGTTAATGTATTGAGAATGACTCCGTTTTCTCTTATCCAGCGAAAGTGGCAAAGCCAAAGCCTACATGTGAGATTCTAGCTCCTATTGGATTTGCCATTTTGCTTCATCTGTCAATTCAGGTTCAAGCTGCTATTTGAAAATTTGCCTCATGGAAAAGGAAGTTGAGACTTGTTCTGTGTTACTGTTGAAGACAGATCTAGAATTATGGTAAAAGTTGCAAAAAGGTAAACTGGCTTTTGCAAGGAAGAAGTTTCTGTCTGGGCTAAATAACATGCCTTTGTACATTTTTATGGAAAATGATTTATTGATGCATAAGGATGGGGGTATTGAAGCAGAAGAAAAATAAGTTCTGCTTACATCAAGAATCTGTCTTCTCTAAGACCTTTAACTGCCCCTGCGCTGTTCTTAGTTAGAGAAGATAGTGATGCTCTGTGCCAACACTGTAACTTATAACTCCTTTTAATGTGGAACGTACCACACTGTATTCTCATTCCGGTTTACATATCTGTTTCTCATGTGAGAGTATGGAATTGTGTGTTTCCATTGCTTAGCATGATTCTGGGATTACTTCTTGATAATTGAATAAATGGAGCTAGAGAATGACCTAGAAATGGCCAAGAAAAAAAATAAACTCTTCATTTTAAGTAATTTAAACCAAAAAGTGCTACTCTAAAATGAAGTATATTGTGCCGTTTGTTCTAGCATCTTATAGCAAATATTATTTGTCTCAAATTGGCACTCTGTGCTAGTTGCCAAAACTCTTCACTACAATCTGCAATTTTACACAAATTACAGTGTAATAATAGCCTAGAAAACTGCTCAGACAGCTCCCAGTAGACAATTCTTGATTGACTGTGGACTTTTATATAGTAAGAAGTGTATCTTGCCCAGCAGTTAATTATTAAGTTCTAACAGAACTCTCAGATTCCAGGAGATAGGTTCTAAGTTTTTTATTCTTACTCTATTTTACAAACATGATGTAAAGCTCTGGGCACCATGAAGTTGCTTAAGACTCTGCTTATAAATGTTTTTTATCTGGGTCCGTGTGATCATTAGAAAAATTAGGTCCTCGCCCAGGCTGATATCATATGCACAGTAAGAGGATGAAACCGAGTGTGGGAGAAAGTCATCTGAGGGTCAGAGATATTCATCATTCTGCAGAGTAGCTGCTGTAACTTGTTAGTACTGGTTACCCCAGGGAAGAGTTGAGGAGTTAGAAGGGATTAGGTGCAGCAAGCCAGAGGATTTGCTGAAGAAAAATTAAGAGGGCACCAAAACTGGAAACAGGAATGACAAGAATTTTCACAGGTTAACTAAGCATTTAGTTTGCAGGACAGCTGGTTCCCAGGGGCAGGGACAGGTACCAAGGTGCTCATCCGCAGGAGGCAAAGGCAGAAGAGACTGAGGCATGATTTGAACACATTTGCCTTTCACTCCGACGAGTTACGTCTCCTTTGCTATCATCCTCTGGTCACCTGAGTAATAGGCTGAAAGCCTTTCCGCAGGGTGATATGGTTATAATCAGAAACTCACCAATCGAGTTTAATTATGGTTTTGATATTTCCCCATGGGTTTCACTGGCCAGACTCACTCAGGAGTAATAACAAGTTAACTAGACGTTATTGAGGGGAAGGTGGAGTTGCCTAAAAGAGCTTTCTATGCTTACTGAAATTCACCTTCATATTTTTTTTCTTTTACTCAAAACTTTACAGGTTGTTATCTGTATATACAACTCAGTGGATTATTATGTATCCCTCAATTCCTTGCTGAAATCATCAGCACTGATGAAAGGGGAGGTTTTAGTGTGGTTTGATTTTTGTGGGCATTGGGAGGCTCTCATGCAGGAGAACACGCTTACATAGGTTGCTAATGTGTAAGAGGACCTTTCTGCATGTAGGGGAACTGTACTAAGAGATGGGGGGAAGCTTCACAGTTTTGCCTTGGGATGCTTTGAAACACGTATTCTACATTTATTGATGGTTTATAGCAAATGAGAAAAAGAAGAAACACGAGACTTCATAGACTTTGCTCTGTATAGCTGGGCAGATGGTGGTACCATTAACCGAAATAAGAGACTCTCAAGTACTACTATCTTCTCATTGTTCTTCCTTTTCAAAGCTTTCCTTGTTGTTGTCTTTTATTTGTCCTTACTAACTTTAAGATGAAATCATATTCTTTCAAAAAAAAAAAAGCATAACTACCAGTTTTTATTGGAATTGTATTAAATATGTAATGAACAGAGAGAATTATCATCTGTATTATTTTGAGTCTTTTATCCAAGAACATGTTTTATCCTTCTAGTTCTTCAGTCTTATGTCTTTGGTGTTGTTCTGGAGATTTTCTTTTATCAGATAGATTTTCCATATTTCTCGTTAGGTTTATTTCTGAGTATTTTACCTTTTGTATTGCTATTGTAGTGGAGTCTTTTCTTTTACTGTTTCTTCTAATATGTTGTTATAAATGAAAGCTATTTATTACTGTATGTTTATTTTTTACTTGGCAATTTATTGAATTCTCTCACTGCTTATGATATTACAGCTTTTAGACTTATTTAATATTAACACCTTACCTCCTAATTTCTTTTGTTTCTTTTTTGTTCTTTAACTTTTAAGTGAAGTGATTGATTTACTTATTTTCTTATTTTTATTTTATTGATATAATAATTTTAGATCTATGAGTTTTCCTCTATGCTTTATCTTTATTTTATAGGATCTAATATGTAGTGATTTCATTATAAATGTTTCTAGAAATTCCACACTGTTGTTTGTGTTTTCTTTTTGATCCAAAAATTATTTAAAATAGGATTTTTAAAAATTCCAATGGAAGAACTCTAATTTCTGATTTTTTCAATAATTATAACTTTATTGATTTGTGATTAAAGAAAATACTAAAGTTTATCTTGTTGTCTATTTTTGAGTATTAATTAAAATACTCTGTGGTTAAAATCATACCATTTAAAAATATTCTTTGATCACATGAAAAGAAAATATATATTCTACTTTCAAAATGTGATGTATTACAATCAGGTACATAACATGAATTATGCTATATACATTTTCTATATCTTTGATCTGTTGTTGATTGAGAAAGGTGAATTAAATTTAGCAAATACAGTGTGTTTCTTTTTCAATTTGTAGCCCCTATAATTTCTGCTATATGAATTATGTTTCTCCTTTATATGTTATCTATTTATCATTGTTGTGTGCTCATTTGAATCATGTCTTTGCATTACGATGTGCACTTCATTGTCTTATCTAATGTAAAATTACTCCGTATTTAACAATAAGAACATCATCTCTTTTTTTGTAGTTGTCCTGCTATACATTTGCCCATTTTTTAACATTTCCAAACAGCTTTGTTTTAGATGTGCCTTATATCCAGCATAGAATTAAATTTTGTTTTTGCTTTGCAAGCCAATTTGGAAGTATTATTATTTTAAATAGCTTAGGAAAATGAAAAGTTGGTGTGATGATAAATATGTAAGATCTGAACTGTCATAATATTCTCTGTTCTATTTGTTGTTTTTATTCATTTTTTACATTTTTTCCCTTTTTTGTGGATGGTTCTTCTGATACTTAGGAAGGTTTGTTGTTACTCTAATAGTTATTTTAACTTTACACAGTACTCTTAGTTGTCTCTTCTTCATATGGTATC
The DNA here is from genome assembly GCF_053574225.1 of Canis aureus. Classification (NCBI taxonomy): domain Eukaryota; kingdom Metazoa; phylum Chordata; class Mammalia; order Carnivora; family Canidae; genus Canis; species Canis aureus. Next base: position 66,261,453 of record NC_135624.1, read on the forward strand.
TATTGATACTCTAATTTTAAAAATGATAAAATACTTTCTTTTTCTTCCCTGATTCCATTTCTTTTGTCTCCTACTTGATATTTGCCAATAAAAATGATCTTTTAACACTTTTACCTTATACTTCTAAAATCCTTATACTTCCATTAGTTGATTGATCAGCTTTAAATGTTTTTCTGTTGATCCTGCTCATTAAATAGTAGATGATCAGCGAACTTTCTCATCTTCGCCCTTCCCATTCCAGTTTAGTTGGTTGTAACATTTCTCCATAATCAGAGCAAATAGTATTTACATTTTTGTCTGTCACCCCCATCCTCATATTTTTTTAAGTCTCAGTTTTATGGCTAAATATATCCCAAACTCTCCAATAATCCTTTTGCTAGTTTATGATATATGATACTTGATTTATTAAATTTAGTCATTTAGCAAGTTCCTCAGGGAAAAAAAGAAAAACATGGGAACAATATTCCAAGTTCTTAAAATTTGCCAATTTCAATGCCTTTAATGTATTTTTGTTGTCTGATTGCTGAGGCTAGGACTTCCAGTACTATGTTGAACAGCAGTGGTGAGAGTGGACATCCCTGTCTTGTTCCTGATCTTAGGGGAAAGGCTCCCAGTGCTTCCCCATTGAGAATGATATTTGCTGTGGGCTTTTCATAGATGGCTTTTAAGATGTCGAGGAATGTTCCCTCTATCCCTACACTCTGAAGAGTTTTGACCAGGAATGGATGCTGTATTTTGTCAAATGCTTTCTGTAACTTTTAATCTTGGAAGATGATATGACTGGATATAAAGTCTCCCAATTTTTTTAGGTGAGTCTCCTGTAAATATTGCTCTGCTGTTTTCTGGAGTTGAATGTACCAATCTGAATTTTTGCTTTTACTATTCTTTTTTTAAACTTTACATTACTGAAATTTTTCTTAATGTTGACCTTTATAGGTCACTTTATATGAATTCAAATCTTCTTTTCCCAGATTTTGTGACTTTATGTTCTTAATTTTTAAATTTTTGGTGTAATATTTGGCCATAATATTCAGCTTTTCCATTGCAACACTTTTTGTTGTTGAGTATATTGGTATGTTAGTAAATTCTTTTTTTAAAAATTATTATTATTTTTTTAAAGATTTATTTATTTACTTATTCAGAGAGAGAGAGAGAGGCAGAGACACAGGCAGAGGGAGAAGCAGGCTCCATCCATGCAGGGAGCCCGACGTGGGACTCGATCCCAGGTCTCCAGGATCACACTCCGGGCTGCAGGCGGCGCTAAACCGCTGCGCCACTGGGGCTGCCCTGTTAGTAAATTCTTTAAAAAGTATTTTTTGTTTATTGCCTTTTGTTTTTTTCCTTGGGTCTGCTATTTTTTTTTTTTTAACAAGGGTCTGCTATTTTTAAAATGTATTCTTTCATTTACTTAAAAAAAATAGTAAAATCCATTCTTCTGGGTGTACAGTTCCATGAATTTAGACAAATGAATATTGTCATGTAACCACCACTAGAATCAGAAAAGATCCATCCTTCCCCAAATTCCTGGGCTAATTTTTACATAGCATCCTTTGGCTAATTCTATGTCAAATCCTTTTTTTGTTTCTTTGTTTTATTACTTATCCTTGAATGAGTTGGATTTCTTGGATCTGCTATTCTTAGGGTACTTCCGCTGGGGGTTGGAGAGGAGGTGCCTGGCAGTCCTCAGATCCCTCCTTCATCACTTACACAGACTCCAACTGCCTCCTGTTGAAATGGCTCCTCCATGGGAGTCTAGCCACTAGGAACTTTACTGGATCCAAGAAGGCTTCTTCTATAAGAGATATGTTTTGCATTTTGACATGAACCCTGCACCTACAAGCAGTATATTTTTGCAGTCATTTTCAGAGATCGCTGCTACTGGCCATCTTACTCTCTGCATTGCTTTGCTGCCTTTATTCTTGTGCAGTATACGCTAACTCTACTGGGCCTGGGTAACTCTCACATATTTTTTGGAGGCTGTGGAAAATATGTCTTCTAGTTTTGCTAAAAATGGACATTACGGAGTTTTTTTTTAATTCATTGTGTAGCATTTGTATGTTATCTACAGGAGAAGAAAAAAGGCACTGTCTCACGCAGCTATGTCCTCACCAGGAATCCTTTGACTTCCTTCTTCCTGGCCTTCTCTCACTCCTCCTCCTTGGTTCACACTTGAAGCACTGGAACCCCTCAGTCTGCTAACTTCTCTTATTCATACATCAGTTCCTTAAAGCATGTGTGAATACCACCTGTTACATCTTAGACCTCTTTGTCATTTCCTAAACATATAACTTCAAAATTAGTCCACTTTTTTTCCTGTTATTCTGTTGGCTTGGAACGCCCTTTCCCTAATTAGTATGCCCTAGCTCATACTTGAGACCGAAAAAAAGTATACTGCCTCCTTTAGGAACCCTTCCTAGACACCTTCAGAAGAAGAGGTAGGATTAATCTCTTAGCTGTGCTTTCACAATACATTGCTCCATTTTTGGTGCACTTATCTTGCTGTTTTCCGTATTTATATACTTTGTTATCAGGCCAATGAGTATCCCCTGCTTTTATATGTTAACCTGTCAGCACAGAACTTTCAACTGTTGTGTTTCTAGAAACTTAACTTACAGCTCCCTTATGATGGTCAGCACATACTCTCATTCAGTCTTAGTTGATTTTCCACTGATTAATTGAAGGTTACAGTATTTAGGGTCATGTAGGTTTTCTTATCTAGCTTTTGTTCTTAATTTCCCTACTCTTAGAATGTAACTGAATCTCCTCTAGAATTGGAGCATTCATAAATTTTGAAAAAACTCAGTAACCATTCATGGAAATTATTCTTCATTCCAGGTGATGCAACGGTGACAATAGCTCACAGATACACTCCCAAAGAACAACTGAAGATCCATACTCAGCTGGCAGATATTATCATAGTAGCTGCCGGTAAGTCTTTAGTAGCTGTTATTTGGTAGAATGTCATCAGCAGAGTAATTCCTCCCCTAATTGCTGACATGTCTGTAAAAACAGCTTCTCGGGAGAGGTAGGAATACGTATGACTAACTTCCATCAACTGGATCCTGTCTCTTGGCAGTTATTATATTGGTTCCTTGTGCCTACATTAACATTTGTCAGTTCCAAAAAAAAAAAAAATTTGTCAGTTCATTATGGAAAACCCAAATCGCCTTTGGGGTGACAGATGAAGCACAAGAACAAACATGCACATGGCCAGTTCTTCACAGACAGGGTTGAGTCTAAACATGAATGAGTTATGGGGAAACAAGTAGGAAATGCTCTTTAAAAGATAGCCAGGGCTAGCTCATATAGGACCTTGGCAAGGACCTGGATATAAGCCAAGGACAGCTGAATGCAGATTGATGTGGCCTGGCTTATGATTTTAAAAGAGTGCTTAAACTATGTCAAAGAGTGTGGACCCAAGAGGGGCAAGAGGAGGCACAGAGAAGAAAGAGGTATTGTGTTTTCATTTACGGGACCTGGGATTTTTCCTAATTTGTTTTATATTTGAACATACAAAATAATTTTATTCTACTTCTACCTCTACTCTTGCCACATGGTATTTCTACATTGCAGATGATTGTGATTCTTCTTGATTTATCCAAGGCTTGACTGAGAGCCTTTTTCATTTTGTTTATCAATGAGATGTTGCTGATAATTTCTAGACTTTATATTTGAATTGCTGGGTAGTGACAAACTGTAAAATAGAAGTTCCAGAGGAAATTGAGTTTGAAGAAGAGGCTAATGATAGTTTAAATTAGTTTCAGGCAGCCCTGGTGGCTAGCAGTTTAGCTCGGTCTTCAGCCGAGGGCCTGATCTTGGAGACGGGATTGAGTCCCACATCAGGCTCCCTGCATGGAGTCTGCTTCTCCCTCTGCCTGTGTCTCTGCCCCCCCCGCCCCGTCTCTCATGAATAAATAAATACATAAAATCTTTAAAAAAAATTAGTTTCAACCAAATTTAGTTTGCTTTCTTAATCTGATCTAGGCCCCTCCTTAAAATTTGGGATATATATGTGATGACTCCAGGTAAATTAATTTGCTTCCTGATAGAGAAAAAATACAAATACTTATACTCCAAAAGTCTCCAGTAAGCTGGTACAGCTAATTACATTTCTGGTTTTTCTGAGACATTATATTCAGGTGACAATAAATGCTAATTTTTGAACAGAATTAACAGAAGGAAGACAGGTCTTTGGAGAAGCAATAAACTTTTTCAGACCCCACATAACATTAAGTGATATACTGCTGCAGCAACTGATATATTTGCAGAAGACAAATATTATACCGACTTCTTTTTAGAAGTCACTTGGATTCACATACAGGCGTCCACATTTGGTGAGTAGAGAGGTGTTTGGCCATCTTTGTTCATCTCAAAGAATGAAATCTACACATTCTTGAAAAAGTACTCCTTGATTCTAATGTCAACACTTGTAAATAATAATTCGCAGTTTATTTTAGTTTCTATTTTCCAGTTATAATAGTGAATACTTTCTTCTAGTGAGAAAAAAATCCCTCTATGTGCATTTATGGTTATGTTTTTCTTGTCATGGGAAGTGGCATATAGAAAATCCTCTCTCGGGATCCCTGGGTGGCGCAGTGGTTTAGCGCCTGCCTTTGGCCCAGGGCGTGATCCTGGAGACCCGGGATCAAATCCCATGTCGGGCTCCCGGTGCATGGAGCCTGCTTCTCCCTCTGCCTGTGTGTCTGCCTCTCCCTCTCTCTCTGTGTGACTATCATAAATAAATAAAAAAATAAATAAAAGAAAATTATAAAAAAAAAAGAAAAAAAATCCTCCTCTCTCAAGAACCGACAACATTCGCTTGTGAATAAAGCAAGCTTTATGTTACAGACATTATTGCTACCACTGTCTTCATTTTTCAGTGTCTCCTACAGACTCACTGTATGCTCCTTTGTAAAGGCCTAAATAGGCACTGACTACAAGGTGTTAAAAAAGAAGATGGAAAAAGAAAAAGGAAAGTAAGGCAGGGAAGGGAAAGGAAAGACCAAGCCTATATAAAATTAACAAAATAGGAGCCTGGAGGTACTCAGGCCCCTAGATGTGGATGCAGTTTTGAGGCTCTGTCTAGCAGCCATCTGAGTCAGGCATCTTGGTACCACTAGAGGGCAGCAGGCGGGTACCAGCTGTGTAGACAGCCAAACTCCATTCACACTCCATCCCCGTCCTGGCTGGAGGACATTTTGAATGATGGTGGTATGAACAGGTCTTGTGCCCTGCCTTGTATTCCAGCCTTAATGCCTGTAACTAAATACAAAGCTATGCAGAATGCTAGAAGACAGCCCTGTAGATAACCCTGCAGTTGTCCTGAAGAATAAATATTTGGATAATGGGAAATTTGGGGGAAGAACATTGAGAGTTTATAAGAAATAATAAAGAGTGCTCATTTCCACATCCTTAATAATCACTTGGAAAATTTAAGGATAAAATAGGTAGGTATCAGTAACTTACAGTGAAATTATAAAGAATGCACAAATTAACATAAAAGAAATTTCGTATCACCAGACAATAGGAATGAAATCTTACTAAAATGAACCACATCATGCATTATGTGTGGGAAATAAACGAATACAATTAGTGGGTATTAAAGAAGGAGATAGTGATCTAATGGCAGAGGTAGCTGGAACCGGGAGGGCTGGATCGTTGTCATAACTAGAATGTCAGCATATATGGAAGCATCCCATCTGGAAGTCAGGAAGAGTAGAAGGAGGAGTGGTGCATGATGTATCAGCAAGGTCGATAACGTCTTTTGATAATGTCTGAGGGATGACAGCGAAGAATGTACTGACGAAATCTCGGAATGGGCTTGCAGAAGAAAAAGTAAAAAAAGGAAATCATTGTGTAAAGATCCTGAGGCATGAATAGAATTAGCTTAGGTTAATATTCATCTTACCCCTCCAGTTTTTCAGATTCTCATAGTCCTATCCTTATAGGTTGAACTCTGTATTGCTTCCGTTTTAAACATATCCCTGTGCATTCAGGATTTAGATTAATTTAGCTCAAATCTGAAAATCTGATCTTGTCAAGCCATGCATTTAGAAATAAGAAACTTCAAGTCACTCCTCAGAGCTACTCTCTGAGTTCACAGAGAGAATTAAACTGTTTCTGGGGTACTTTACTGTACCATGGTTATGACACTTACCTGTATGGGTGTCCATTATCTTCACCAGACTGTAGTAAGAATGGGACTGGTATTTCTTTTTTTTTAACATGGTACATAAGTGCTTCAAACAATATCTGACACGTAGTGAGTACTCCATTAATGTGTGTTGTATTCCTTTTGAAATTACAATTGGAGCAAGGACTTCAAATTGATACAAATTTAGCTGATGAATTTTTAAGAATATAATCTTATGAAGATGGAATCATTCTAGTTATTAGTTGATTCACATAGTGGTAGCGTTAGTAACTACTAAACATTCATAGTTGGTCATTGTGAAGTAAATTGATATAAAGTCATAAAGGTAAAAGATTTGTTCATAAAAAAGCAGTTTGTATCATTAAGTGGATAATTGGACTGATTTGATTTGAAATAATAAGATTACAAAATTCTGAGCAGGAGAAAGGAAAGTTGCCAGATTAGGGCACAGTGCTAAGAGTGTATTTGAAGACCCTTCGTTCACTTCTATCTCATGCTTCCAGGAAAGTGTGGGAAATCCTGTCTATAAAAGTTCTAAGAATCTTCATTATTTAAATAGGATAGGCAAGTTTTTTCCAGCCACCGTCTGAAGGACCCTCCACCAATATGAGGAAACTGTGGAACTAGCTTCATTCAGATGATGAGCTGCTGAGTCAATGCCACTTGCATACTATCTTCTGCATACAGAGTATCATAGTCGGTGAAAGCTGGCAGTGTGTCCACTAAGCCATCCCCTCCAGCATGATGAATGAACCTTTACAGTCATAACTCCAGCGTCTCTATTGCAACACTTTTAATGATAGACACTGTAATATAAAACAGGATAAATAGGCAATTCGGTCGAGTAATTTGGAGTATTCATACTTACTCGTCATAAAATAAAGATGACCAACCAACTTCTCTTCATGACTTCTCCCATCATATCATCAAGTTTTGCATGTGCTGCCATCAAATGCCCTCTTAGGTTCTCAATAGGCTTCCGGTGGATTTCCTCTTCCTTGGAGTAGGGTTAATTATTTTCAGGAGGCCAGGACACTGAGAAATTCTAAGGGTTGAGGGATGGAAATCTGCCTCATCATCATCCATAGCTCATGCAACTTGGGAGTGGAACTTGTTCCTTTACAGCCCTGGGTGCTTTCTGAGTGCATGCCAACACGTTTCACGGCTTCACTATTGCTTTTGTTCTTATCTTATTTCTTATTTTTCATCTTGCCCCTTTAGCCTCTGTTTCTCCACTTAGAAGTCCTTCCTGCCCTCCTAAATGTCATTTATCTCAATTTTATCAGTTATTTTCATGCCGTAAATGCACTGTAAATACACTGAGTACTGTAAATGCACTGGCCTTGCCAGAGTGAGAATTCTAGAATTTAAATTCTACCTGTCACTCGCTAATTGTCTAATCTTAGTCAAGTCATCCTGCCTCTGAGCCTCAGTCTCTTTAATGTGAAGAATAATCTCTAACATAGCATTGTTAAGCCAGCCAATCCAGGCAAAGAATATGGCAGTGACTAGCCTATTGCAAATACTCAAAAAGTGTTGAATGCTAATATGTTGTATGTTAGTCCTTCTTAGACCATTGCACATTAATTTAAACAATAATTTAGAAACAATAGATCAGTTTATTATTAATCTACAACTTCTGCATAACTAAAGGAATATACTTTTGGTTACTTTTGATACTAACATAGTATCAAAATTGACTGGTCATCATAAACTTAAAGAAAGTGACTTACAGATACGAGACCAGCTTCATAAAAGCTCTATTTTTACTTAAGATTTGTGGCTTCTCGGGATGACACCAACTTTTGCTCATAGCTGTGTATTCTTTTGTCCCTGGATGAATCCCTGTGGCCCTCTCTTTTGGAACAGTTGGACTTTGTGAGGGGTTTCTTCTCTCAGACTTTACCCCGACCCTCTCAGTCTCCCTCTCCTTCCTTCTACCGCTTTCCCCTCCCCCATTGTATCCTCTACAACCCAGCCCCAGAGCCTCCCTGATCCGCAACAATTAGGCTTCATCAATGTAGAGAGGATGCTTAACTATTGATTATTTCCCTGGCATCAGTAATTCATCCCTACCATAAAAACCTAGCAAACGTGCACAATAAGCCAGTGTAAACCAACCAGTTAACAGTTTGATGTTGAGCCTTTCCCTATTTTGTATTTACATATAAATATTTACACGGTTCTTTCACCCTGCACGGATTATTTGTGTTTTACAGCTCCGCACTATGTACATGTTTCCTTGTAAAATGTATTCTTTTAAAGCATGATTTCTACTAACTTAATAGTATTCTATGCCATAGGTATAATTCATTTATTCAGTTCTTGAGGGTTGGACATTTAGATTGTTCCCAGTGTTTTACTATTATAAACATTGCAGTAAACAACTGTGAACATCTTTATAAACACCTACAATTATTTGCACAAGGAACCTATTATATTTATTAGATTGGTCTTTAGTTCATTATTTGCTAATGAATGGTTATTTGTGTTCTCAAAAACAAAACTAATATAATTTGTTTATTTAAAAGATTTTATTTATTATTCATGAGAGACACAGAAAGAGAGAGCCAAAGCCAGAGACACAGGTTGAGCATCTGCCTTCGGCTCAGGGCATGATCCCAGAGTCCCGGGATCAAGTCCCGCATCAGGCTCCCTGCATGGAGCCTGCTTCTCCCTCTGCCTGTGTCTCTGCCTTCTCTCTGTGTGTCTCATTAATAAATAAATAAAATCTTAAAAAAAACAACAAAATATTAAAAATGCACATAAAAGTGAGCCACAAAACAATGTTACCACCTATACATCCCACCAGCCAGGTTTGTCTAATCTGAATATCATTATAGATGTTTTTAACTTCTACATACTGTACATTTCTGCAAACTCGTTTTGTTCTGCTTAACATTATGTTTTCGAGATCTGTTTATGCAGATACATGTAGCATATACTACTACTTTATAATTCTCAGTTGACGGAGTGTCCATTTTCTGTTGATAGATACGTATGTTCTCATTTACTGTTTTATAAACAGTGCTATGGTGTGTAAGGGTGATATTTCCTTAGATATTAATTTTGCCTCTACTTGGGCCCTACATCAGGGGCTGGAAAACAAAAATAAGTAAAATATAGTTCCAATTCTTTTTTTTTAATTTTAATTATTTTTTATTTTTTAATTTTTTTATTGGAGTTCAATTTGCCAACATATAGCATAACACCCAGGGCTCATCCCGCCAAGTGCCCCCTTCGGTGCCCATCACCCAGTCACCCCAACCCCACGCCCACCTCCCTTTCCACTACCCCTTGTTTGTTTCCCAGAGTTAGGTGTCTCTCATGTTTTGTTACCCTCACTGATATTTTCACTCCTTTCCCCTCTATTCCCTTTCCCTAATTTTTATATTCCCCAAATGAATGAGACCATATAATGTTTGTCCTTCTCCAGTTGACTTATTTCTATAGTTCCAATTCTTGAGAACAGAGTCTTAACAGAGAAAAAAGATGATGCACAAACAAATCAGTATGATATGGTTCACTCATATAGTATTAGAGTCCTGTGTATGTGTGTTTGTGTGTGTGTGTATGTGTGTCTGGCTAACAATCCATTATCTAGAAAAAGGGAAAAAGAGAGACAAAGAGACAGAAACCAAGAAGGACAAAGACAGAAACAGACAAAGACAGAGACAAGAGAGATAGAGACTGGTACTAAGATAGAGAGACAGAGACCAAGAAGGATGGAGACACAGAAAGGGAGAAACACGGAGACAGAGACTTGGAGGGAGAGTGAGAGAGAGAGAGAGCATAACTGAGGAGCAATGACCACCTCCTTCCTCCTTTGGAAGATGAAATGATGGAGCTGAGTGACAGCCCACAGAATGAACAGAGAGGCACTGGGCAGAATCCAAGGGAAGGGGACTTCTGACAGCTTCGAGCTGTAGAACACTATGCATGTATCAAAGGAAATATTAGACACCTGTCAAAATGATAGATGCCTGTCTGTGGTCATCAAATGGTGAAGCTGAGTCTTTAGGAAAGACCAGACAGCTGAAGAAATGAAGAGATTTGGATTTTTATCCTGTAGGCCAGGGGCAACTGTTAAAGTTGTAAGCATTGGAATAACATGATCGTATTTAAATTCTAGGAGGGTTGCTCTGGTAGCTTCTGGGCAGGGATGAGGCTGGAAGTAGCACTGACGTGGCTCTAAACTAATACAGGGGGTTTTGAAAGTGAGATGGAGAAGCAGAAAGTAGACTAGAGAGACTTTCTGGCTTTGCATCCTGGATGTGTGGCATGACCGTGGACGAGGAAGAATGCATAGAAGGAAGCAGGTGTGGAAGGAGGCGAAGATGGGTGGGTACAAATTTTGAAGTATAACAAAATAATAAAAGAGGAGAAGGGGATGGAAATCTAGAGCACCTAGATGAAACATGTGATGGATACAGAATAGTGAGAAGTAACTCACACTGTACTGTGACCTCCAGTAGCCAGGACCATGCCTTATTTATCCTTGTATTTTTATAAGAACCCTGCACCAGGGACTAGAAAACTCGCTGTTGGATGAATATGCTTCTTTCTTTAGAATTCAGGTGCCTATCTTGGTTTTTTGTTTTGTTTTGTTTTTCCCCTATCTTGGTTTTAAAGGCTTTTTTTCCCCTAGAAGTTGAGGAGGGCCTTCAGAGAAGCAGATGATCTCTTTCAGGTCCATTCAGCCTTAGACTCTCCTTAATACCTTGTTTGGGACTATTCCACTTCACGAAGACTTAATATGGCATTGCATCAACATCATTGACTCAGAGCTCACACCTGCAGGGTTCAAAGGTAAGATAGGGAGGAGGCAGAGAAACATCTGAGAAATGATGACTGTCTTCAGTGAGAGAACAAGAAAATACTATAGCTCTCATTTCTAGTGTGGGTAAGAATATGAGCCCTTCTCTGGTGAAGTCAGCATTCCTGTGGTAGATTGGAGTGTGTGGTGTGGGATGTCTCCTCTAAACGTGTGTTGACTGGTGGAAAGTGAAATGATTTCATTAGATCTGTAGTCATTAGTTGTGGCTTTGCAATAACATCCACTCATCTCATTAAACTCCAGGAAAATTGAAAATTAAAAAATTTGGGGATCAAAATGTCACCTGTCAGCACTTGTGTAATCATCCACCCAGAGGTGGTGTTTGAAATGTGCTGTGGAGACTCTGTGCACCTGGTTTAGGTGTGGCTCTGGTTCTAGAAGGAGAGCAATGAGAAGTAAGGAATCACGGTGTTGGCATAGATCTCCTCCGGCAGCTTTCTATGAAAGTCCTTTCTTTTTGCCCATTTATATAGTCAGAAAGGTTTCTGGCTCTGGTTCTTCGTCTGACGCCAAAGTGCATTTCCCCCAAATTTATTTCTGATTTGGCTAATTAATAATTGCTTATTTTAGAGTGACGTACCTTTGTTAACAAACCCTGAGGATTAATGAGTTCTATGCATGAATGTGGGCTTTATGACTGTGGTTGGAACAAATTCAAATAAGTCATAGTTCTTCTCTGAGTGTTCAGATTGCCGGCAATTCACTCTTACTATCCTAATATGTGCCCTTTAAATCAAGAGAGCAGTCCATATCAGGGATCATATATTTCACTGCAAAGCAAGGCAGGTGTATTTCAATAATGTTTCTGTTGAGTTTCTATTGTGTTTTATAATTCACACTTTCATTTATTTTTAAAATAACCAGGATGATTCCTTGTCTTTATAAAATACAAACACACACATACAGGGATACACACACACCCAGGACACATAGACACACACAACAAAGGACACATTATAATACACATTCTCCCCAGAGTAGTTGGTCAGGATATTTGTGGTAAAATAATGTGGCACACCACGTCAGAATGAATGAGAATTGCTTCTTGAATACTAACAGTATTCAAGAACCAGAAGTTCTTTTAGGTTACTAAGATATCACCTCAACTTTACTTTATTTGAATAAAAAACTATTTGAAGGAGTTTCCCCTTCTATGATAAATTTTTTGACTTTTTTGGAAGCTCTGCAAAGGAGTACTAGATGGCTTGGAAAGAACTCAGAAATGGCATTAGTTTACCATGGGTGCTGGATTAGATAGTGAACCGGGGTAAATTTCTCCAAATACAAATAAATATATTTAAAAACTTGCTTTGGATATAAGCCTGTGAACAGATATTATCTCAATCCCCAAAGTACTGCATGCAGGAATTTATCCTAAAGAGAATTGTAGGGGTGCCTGGGTGGCTCAGTTGGTTAAGCATCTAATTTTGGCTCAGGTCATGATCCCAGGCTCCTGGGATAGAGCGCCGCATCGGGCTCCTGTTCAGTGGAGAGTCTGCTTCTCCCTCTGCCCCTCCCACCACTCATGCTCGCTCTTGCCCGCTCTCTGTCTCTCTCTCAAATAAATAAAATCTTTAGGAAAAAAAAAGAATGGTAAGGAAGTCTACAGAGACGTTATTCAAAGATCACAGAGTTATCTATGGTAGCAAAAAAGCTGGGAACAGCCTAAACATCCAACAACATGGAAACATCTACTGTGAATGATGATATAGTTATAAAAAGGGATTTTTAGGGCCAATTATATTTGAAAATAATTATATTAGATTGCATCTATGGTAGAAATTCAAATAGGAACACACGCACACACACACACTGACAGGGAAACAAAGAGGGAAGAAAAAATACAACTTGAGTAGTTACTTCTGGCTAATGGGTAATAATAGATGATAGGTAAATGTTGATTCCTTCTTCATCTTCCTCTGAATTCTCCAAGTAAATTCTCCAAGTGATATTGATTTTATAATTACAAAATGAAATACAAAATATTAAGATGACTCATTCCCTGTTCCTGGCAAGATTTTGCCTGCTGTCCATTTGTCTGCTGAGGCTGTTGACCTTTTACTATGGAGGAAGAGCGTGAGAGAGGTGTACTAAACTGAAATGGCTCATCTCCTACCAGGGGCCATATATGCTAATCAAATGGCTTTTCTTGGTAGAAAAGAAGAAATGAAAAGAGAAGCGCCTGGGTGGATTATATGGTGTGTAAATTATATCTCAGTATGGCTTATTTAAAAAAGAGCGACGGGAAGCTGAAAGACCTAGGGTTGCCAACATTGAGGGTAACTGTGGCTTTGAAGTTCATTTTCAAGAATATAGTAGAAAGAAGTCATCCCGATTTCAGTGAGCACCGGAAAGATTGGAGCAGGGCAAGAGGGGCAAGAATATGAGGGAGGGAGATTGGAAAGGAAAGTCTCTGGCTACTCTCCGTTGAGTTCCTGACCTCCCCCTTGCCCTTCTATCTTGAACATTCCTTGGTGCTGAAGCTCTTCTTGCCTCACACTCCGGGACTAGTCACAGGTCTTTAGTACCTCTGTCTGCTTTAGTCACCTGAGGGCAAATTCAGATTTGGCCTGTAGCAAGCTTTGTAATAAATAGGAGTACTTTCACTTCTTTTTTTGCCCTTATATAAATATTTTAATCATTAGGAAAATCTATATAGTTTCAAATTAATCTGATTTATCTCCAGCACTAGCTAGTTCTTGGTGTTTCCTAAAAAGGCATGTATAGGGATATTAACAAATTTTTTTCTGTAACATTAAATAATACATTCTCATATTTCTGAGTATGAGATTTTCTTTCTAATATTGTAGTTATCAAACAGATTTAAAATAGTCTTTGAATAGAGAATTTTCAGGATAGGCATTTCATCATTTTATTTATTTAAATATCAGTGTTCATAATATTTTTTTCAAGATTTTATTTTCACTCTCTATGCCCAACGTGGCGCTCGAACTCAAAACCCAAGATGAGAAGTCACATGTTCCACCAACTGAGCCAGCCACAATCCCCAGTGTTCATAATATTTGTTTTAATAATAATAATGACAAATATTTATTAAGCATTTCTGAAACATGATATTATTTAAATCTCACAACACCCCTAGGAGGTCAATAAGGTTACAGCTCTTATATAATATATGCATACAGTTGAGGCTTAAAGTGAATTGATTTGCCCATGGTCATATAATGAAGATCCAAACCAGGACTGCTAACCACATCTTACTCTAGAGCCTTTGATCTTGATTCTTCATTTTGTTTTTGGCACTTCCCACCATGATTTTGGGAAGTGGGATGGGCTTTTATCTTCCTTGTTTATTTGCTTCATCTTACGTGTGTTATAATAATTGAAAGGGCAGGCATCCAGCAGCATTAACTGTTTCTCAAGACTCTGTAGTTATGTTGGTCACACTTTACATTTTATTAGTAACACTTTTCAATAGAACCAAAGGAACATATCTAAGGGATACAGAAAGCTAGCATGTGTTTAAATTTGCAAAGCTCAAGGAATTGTGGCTACAATTCTGTAACTCCCCGGCCAGTAAATAACATTTCACATTCATGTGTTCAAATGGCAAGAAAACTTGGGATTTCCCTTAGCTGAGTAGAGTATCATTATATCTTTATTCTAGCTGTGCTTTTCTAAAACACCGCATGCCATGTATATCCTTTTCATAATGTGTGACCATGATGAAGAGCATACTCTCATAGAGTGACATTGACATTCTTGAAGAATTAATAATCTGTTAAAAAAGGCAAAATTATCCCTTCATTTCATTTTTTTTTTTTTTTTGGTTACAGACCCATATTTGTTTCTTTTTTAAAAAACTTTTTTTTAAAGATCTTATTTATTTATTCATAGAGACAGAGAAAGAGAGAGGCAGAGACACAGGCAGAGGGAGAAGCAGGCTCCATGCAGAGAGCCCGACATGGGACTCGATCCCGGGTCCCCAGGATCATACCCCGGACTGCAGGCGGCGCCAAACCGCTGCGCCACCCAGGGATCCCCCTGCATTTTTTTTTAAACATCAAAAAACTATTCCTGTGATTTCCCTACTTTCCTCTCAGGCCTCTTCAGAACTCCATGCTCTGCATATTTGTGGTGTTTCCAAGTGAATATGAATGTGTTTGGTTTTTACATTGCAACCACTAGTAATACTCCCAAAACAAAGCTGTAGGCAAGGTAACAGAGCCACCCATTAAATCCCTGAGAGAACAGAGAGCTTTCTTCATTCTCTCAAAGTGCCCCTTCTTTCCTGACTTTGGCTTACACACTGAGCTCATCTATGGCAGTGGACTCTGTCAGGTTTGGCCTTAATTATTGTTTAATATTATATTGTTTTTACACCTTTTGGAGGACGAAAATTAGAAATAACACCATTCAGTTTGTTAATAAGTGTGACAGACCAATCTTCTCATTACTATTTATTTCAACAGTTGTTATGTGATCATGTGTTTAAGGCCACTCCTTTATGTGGGGGGTGGGGTCTCAAGTGAAGAGTGGGATCATTCATTATATTTATCAACACAGTCTTTCCAATCTGCTGGGGAGTGGTATGATTTTTAGACCAGAAAGATGGATAGATGGATGGGGTGGGGCGGTCTGTGCCTACTAGCTGAGATAGACCCTTCTATTGGCTTTGAAGGAAATAAATCAGGTAACTCAGTGGTCTGCTTTTGTCAGTGGGAAGGAAGCTATGGTATGGGTACAAAAGGCACCCAGTGAGTTGTGGTAGGACATGCCCTAGCCCTCTGGATTAGGCTCTAGTTTGATTAAATTAAAACTTAGAATTTTGCAAATGTAGTGTTTTCCCCGTAAACTTGACAGCTTCCCGATACTAATGTTTTTTTTTTCTCGTGAGATTAATGGTGGTATCAATAGATGTGATGTTTTTTATTGTGTAATGATAAGTGACAGCATTTGGTACATCTGTATGACTCAATAAAGTAATGTTTTCCAAATAAGCAATGCATGATGTCACCAAATCCATTAATAACGGAAGATAGACCAATATTGGACTTTAATATTACAGAATATGGGAAGCTCATTGAACTGGCTTCAAATTCCACATTTAACTAATCTTTGAGAAATTACCGCTTGTAAAGTTTTGGTGTAGATTCAGAGAAAGATAACCATGATTATCTTAAAAAGCCGTTTTTTTTGTTTTTGTTTTTGTTTTTTTGCAGTTTAAAATGATTTATTTGACAAACTTCTGTGGCTTACATTTTAGCATTTCATCAACTGCAAAAGAGGAAATAATTTATGGGCCTGGTATGCTTTTGAAAATATTTATGGTTCATAAAAATGTACATTCATATAGTTTGAAATGAACATATTTTAAGAAAGTTCAAGCATATAGAAACACTGTTTAATCTCACAAAATGTATTAATTTTGTTGGGAATATTTGCACTATAAAAAGGTCTTTAATTTACCAAAGGATTTGACACGAAGCTTTACTTTAAGTTGCAATTATTTTTTCCAGTCTAAAGAGGGGTTACGACTCATGCTATCCTCACATAGCTGCTTCTTTGCAACCATATGGATGAGAAGAGACACCAAAAGGGTAAAGTCTTAGTTAGAAAGAAGATGCAGGACAGACAACCGACAGGTGTCCCTTAAGGAAGACTTTGGAACAATATCCAGTCAGATATAAAGACACTTAAATATGAGGGTCAGTCCTCATCTGCATATACCTGTTCTTTTTTTTTTTTTTTTTTTTTTTTCCTTTAACACACTCATTCATACTGGAAAACATAATGGTGACTATTTGGTCATGAATCTTAAAAGGCTATTTTTATTAGCCTTTTACTTCAACTACATATGTGTCTGATGCTGGATACAGAAGCAGATTTGAGAATCCAGCTGTCTTCTCCTAAGCTGAACATAAAAAGATTATCAATGGTAAAACAGTGCCTCTCTTCTCACTATTTTTTTGTCTTTGAATATATAGTTATTTTAAATAAACTTTATTGTTTATTTTGACATGTAATAGTTTTATTTATTTATTAATAATTAATAAATAGGGTTATAACAAACCTATTAATAAATAGGTTTATTATTTTTTTCCAAATAATTAAAAAATATTTAAACAGTTACCAGTTTTAATTGCTTATATGATAAAATCAGTGTATATAAGTTACATAAGCAAAGCTCCTTTGAATCTTTAATAATTTTTAAGAATGTAAAGTAGTCTTGAAAACAATGTTTCCCAAGCCAATAATTTGCATAGTAATACTCTTTTCATTCATATCTCTATTCAAATGGCTTATGTTTAGAGAGGCCTATCTAAAAATAGCAGCCTTTTATTTTTCGTTCTGGCACTTCTCATTATCAGACATTGCATTATGTATCTATTTTTTTCTTTGCTATCTTCTCTTTGAAAGTATAGGTTCTGTTAAGAAAGATGTTTGTCTGTCTTGTCCATTACCTTATTTCCTTCACCTACTATAGTACCTTGCACATAGTAGCTATTCAGCAAATATCTATTGAAATAATGAAAATATTTCCTATGTGGATATTTTCCCTGTAGTACTAAAGCTTTAGAGACTCCATGTGTAATTCTTTTTAATTATGCCTCACACTTTTGGTATTATTTTTTAGTCTGTCATGGGTTTTTATACTAGCTGACATATCCAATCAGTTTTCACATGGTGTTCCCCAGCACCCTCTCCCCACGACACATTCATATGGGTATGAGGTTCCATATTTCCTGACAACAACAACTGTCACCGTTGCCAGACACAGTCTCTTAATTACACACCCCATTCTAGGTATGCTGGAGACCTCAAGCTAGAACTGCATGAAGTTCTATTGCAAAATGGGAATGAACACCTCTTCGTGGTACTCTCTTAGAGGGGCACAAAACATGCTATAGAATTTTTAAGGAAAGAGCCCTTCCCATTGTTTTTGACTTCTCCCTCTCCAGAGACCCTGCGTGAACTTCATGGGAGAATGTAAGTCCAATCTAAGTTAAGAACACTATCTACTTAGACTCATCTCTCCCCTAACAAAAAATACTATGCTGGTGTAAGCTCCTTACATACACCTGACTTCTTTCTTTAGAGCAGGATCTCAACCTTGGCTATATATACATTTGAATCCATTGAGAATCTTCAAAATACCGATTATTATGTTCCACCCACAGAAATTCTGCCTTAGTTAATCTGGGATGCAGCCTAATCAGTGAGAATATTCAAAGCTCCCCAGATAAGGTGAACTGGTACAGCCACTCTGTAAAATTGTGTGGAGGTTCCTCAAAGAGTAAAATAGACCTGCCCTATGACCAAGCAATTGCTCTACTGGGGATTTACCCCAAAGATACAGATGCAGTGAAAACCCAAGACACCTGGACCCCAATGTTTATAGCAGCAATGTCCACAGTACCCAGACTGTGGAAGGAGCCTCGGTGTCCATCGAAAGATGAATGGATAAAGAAGCTGTGGTCTATGTATACAATGGAATATTCCTCAGCCACTAGAAATGACAAATACCGACCATTTGCTTCAACATGGATAGAACTGGAGGGTATTATGCTGAGTGAAGTAAGTCCATTTGGAGAAGGACAAACATTATATGGTTTCATTCATTTGGGGAATATAAAAAATAGTGAAAGGGATTAAAGGAGAAAGGAGAGAAAATGAGTGAGAAATATCAGTGAGGGTGACAGAACATGGGAGACTCCTAACTCTGGGAAACGAACAAGGGACAGTGGAAGGGGTGGTGGTGGGGGGGGGGATGGAATGACTGGGTGTTGGGCACTGAGTGTGGCACTTGACGGGATGAGCACTGGGTGTTATACTATATGTTGGCAAATTGAACTCCAATAAAAAAAATACAAAAAAAAAAAAAAAAAAAAACTCCCCAGATGATTCTAATGTGCTGACCTGGGTGAGTTGTCCCTCAGAGACTATTCAGTCCTCCCCAAAGGGACTTCTCTTGTGTCCCTCCCCCCAGATCATTGCATAAACCCAGCCATAATTTCTTCTAAGAATTGAATTCCAAGCAACTAAGCTATTTCTGACCTGTCCAATGGAGAAACAGTCTTGTAAATTCAGGATGTATCTGAACTGGAATGTGATCAATTGAATGGGAATCAGCCTTCCTCTTCTCCTAAGTGCACAGTGGGAAATAAAGTATCTTCTCTGTCATTTGGTAGTTATCTTCAGACTCCTGCTCCATCTCCAGCCATTGCCCCCAATGTGCATCCTAGACTAACAATCTCAAACTCTTTTCAGTTTCCTTAAACCTAAGAAGTTTATGAGAAAGTACATATTTGTTTGTAGAGTTGGGTTCCTGTGTTTGGAACAGCTTTTCTTACCCTTTTACCTGACATATTTTGAGGCATCTCAGAATCATCACAGTCCTCTGGAAAACAAGCCTTCACTACCACAAGCCAGGTTAGGTGTGCCCTCCTTGATTGATTTTCCTTCTCATCCTACAAATTTCTACACTACACTGCCATTTTCTGTTACAGTTGTCTGACTCTCTAATCATGAACTCCTAAAAACAGACCATGTATTTTTCTTAATTTTTGCATTGTCAGTACGCAGACAGAGCATAGTGCATTAAACCATCAATAAGTGCCTATTATATGTTGGGAAAAGTTAGTGAATATTTTATGAAATATTTATATTTGAGGTGTTCTTAGGGAGGAGATGTCTATAACTTTTACTTTACATGTGTTGTCCAAACAGTCATATGATGTATCTTGGGTCATACTCCCTAGTTGTTGGGTCCTAGACAAAAGAATTCCTGACTTTATTATTATTATTTTTTTGAATTCCTGACTTTAATTCAGTGCCCGTGCTGTTCAGAATTTTCTGTAGTTTTTTTTTTTTTTAAGATTTTATTTATTTATTCATGAGAGACAGAGAGAGAGAGAGGCAGAGACACAGGCAGAGGGAGAAGCAGGCTCCATGCAGGGAGCCCAATGCAGGACTCGATCCCAGGACTCTAGGACCATGCCCTGGGCTGAAGGCAGACACCCAACCACTGAGCCACCCAGGTGTCCCCTGTAGGTTTTTTAAATTGATATTGTGTTGCTTGGCTTCGATTTTGGTTAAGAATGATTTAGGTGCTGCTATGTGAGAAAGCACTTTCCTGAGTATAAGTTAGATATTTGGGGAGAGTGTCTAAATTCCTAAGCTGCTCAATTACCACAACTCATGCTCTCTGCTCTAATAGTTGAAACCATACCTGTTGACATCCCATGGTATATGCTTAAATATTCCCTTTGAAGTACATAAAATCATTAATATATCACAGCATATGGTAATATGAATTGCATAGTACTTGCACTTAACCTAGATAAATTTTTAAAGCAATAGTAAGAGTAAAAAACAATGAGAAATAGTATATTAAATAATACAGGCTATGTTACTTGACATTCTATTTAATTAGGAATGTCCAGGAGTGAACATAACATAGAAATATAAATATGCTCTACCTTCAGACAGTCTTGCTTCCTACATGTCTCTTAGAACTCAGGCATCATACTTCATTATATGTGAGTCTGTAGATGAAAGATATGACTTATTGTTCATTCAGCATGGCCCATAAACCTGAGACAGCCACCACCTCTGGTATCAATCAGAGAAACTGATCTTATCAAGTACTGGAGAGAAAAACCAGCCATGTTGGATTCACTGAGAGGCAGTAGATTGTTCTCCAGCATGGTACCTTCAAGAACAATTTTCATAGACCTTAAAACCTATTATCCCATTAGGTAGGATTTTTCTATATGTATGGGAAAATAAGATTTCTGCATATTTTATGGTATATATTGTGTATCATATGTTCTGTATATATTATATCATTGCTAATATATAACATTTTATATAAAGAAATTATTTGTATTATTTTCTGGTCAATAATGTTGAATTGTACACATATTGTCCTACCTGCTACAAACAGACATCAGAGCAAAACATTTTTAAAATTAATAAACATAGTTGTTCTAGAAAACAAGAACAAGGGATCCCTGGGTGGCGCAGCGGTTTGGCGCCTGCCTTTGGCCCAGGGCGTGATCCTGGAGACCCGGGATCGAATCCCATATCAGGCTCCCGATGCATGGAGCCTGCTTCTCCCTCTGCCTGTGTCTCTGCCTCTCTCTCTCTCTCTCTATCATAAGTAAATAAATAAAAATTAAAAAAAAAGAAAAAAAAAAAAAAAAACCTTTTAAAAAAAAAAAAAAGAAAACAAGAACAAGAGATCTCTGTAGACCAGAGTAAGGATATTTTCCTAAAAGAAGAAGGCAAAAAAAAAAAAAGAAAGAAAAAGGCAATGGGGAACAAATAAAGTTCAGAACAGTCAGAGCTGTGAAATCAGTCCATAGGCAGGCAAGGGTTGGAACCCAAGTGAGTGCTTGGAAAAAGGTGCCAGTATCTTTATGCCCACACAAGTTGTGTGTGTAGCTCACAGCCACATCTATACAACTTGTGTAAAACTGGGTGCTGGGAAAAATGCCACCTGCTTTTGACTCTCGGCTGACCTAAGGACAGCAATACCTCCTGACATTTAGCTTGGGGCTCCTGCAACACAGCTCGTACAGTTATGGGAGCCCAGAGCTGAGCCTTAACAGGAGCATTTCTAGAAATAGAACTGTAAAGAGTGTAGCCCTGAGTGTCAGACTTGCAGAGGAGCCAGACTGCCAGTGGAGCCTATGCAGAGGCCACCACAACCTTGCTTATAAGAGAGCAGAATGGAAAAAAAAAAAAAGACAGCAGGATGCTCTCGGAGGAGACACTCTGTGGAAAATGACTACATAGGCACTTCACAAAGACAATGAAAGACAAACAACAAACTGGTAAACAAGAAAAGCTGATAGTGAGGAAAATAGATATACTAGTACAACCAAAAAAGGACTTCAAAATAAGGACTTTTGATGCCATTAGTAAGATAAGAGATTTCAGCCATGAGAGAAGAATGAAAGTTTAAAAACAAGAATATGGGGTTATGCCACAAGAATAGATAATTATGAAGAATAAATAATAAGAAACATTGGCAATAAAAAATGTAGTTATTGGAATTAAAAAATAAAACTTTAAAAGCAAACTGAATAGCAATGAGCACAGCAGAAAAATAAGTCCACTGGGATAATTAAATGAACTTATCTCAGAATTCAACTTGTGATATGGACAATAATTCAAGAAACTCCTCCAGGAGAGGATAGTAGGGATAATATAGATAGCATCTTAAAGGAGGATCACTGATAATTTTATGACACTAAAGAGAGATAATGAGTTTGAAAAGATTCACTGTGATGAGAAATACTAAAGCAAAATAATTATATTTAGACACATAATATTAAAACTTCAGAACATTAACAATCCTAAGTTTTACAAGGGTAAAAGAAAGTATTTGTAAATGAACAAGGATCTGAGTGAAGACTGATTAATTATCAATGGTTGTGGATGCCGGAAGACAATGGAGTAATGTCTTCAAAAATTTGAGGAAGAAAACTGATTGATTTTTTTTTTAAAGATTTACTGATTTATTTGAGAGAGAGAAAATGATTGAGGGGGAGGGGCAGAGTGAGAGGAAGAAGCAGACTCCCCGCTGAGGAGGGAGCGGGTTGTGCGGCTCCATCCCAGGACCTCAATCATGACCTGAGCCTAAGGCACATGCTTAACCATCTGAGCCACCTAGGTGCGCTGAGGGGGAAAAAATTAAGGTTCTTACCTAGTCGAACTATCACTCAGAAGTGATAGTGAAACAAAGAAAGTTCTAGATATATAAGGACTCAAAGTTTGTCTCCTTTAGAATGAGTCCCTAAAACATCAGTAGAAGGCATGATGTTAAGGTGAGCTCTCCCTCCAAAATATGTCTGTCTGAGGGCAGAATGTGTAGAGTAACACTCAATCTAATATGGCTGAAGTTGGAAATAAAATTTTCAACCAACAATACTACAGGATCTGTGTGAAGAAAGATTATGGAGGCTGAGTAAAAGTGTGGGACAAAGAAAAAACCACATCAGCTCAGCTCTTCAGAGCCTCTGTCTCTTCTCTGAAACTCATTAAAGCCATGGGCCACTGTCCCCACCCTCAGGCCTGGAGAAGTAGCTCAGAGTTTTTGCATAGGGAGACTGGCTGGAAGAACGGAGAGCAATGTAGGTCTTTCTAAGGACAATGACTTTATTTGGAGAGACTAAAGGGAAGATCAAGCCTTGAAGGCACTTTTAAAAATAATGGAGATTTTGGTGGTAGACGAGGAGGCGAGGAGTTCTTGAGAGCAACATGCTAAATCACAGATCAGCTGTATGTTTAACAGAGATACAAGGAAAAATAGAACCAGGAAAACGCCTCCTGTGAGTGGGACAAACGACTGGCCTCAAAGATTATCTCTGTAAAGAAGCTTAAATCTAACTGATTCACACTACAGAGCAATTTGTTCCTCAGGGTATTGTTGAAACACTAGAGCAATCAATTGACAATTAGTGGAGCCTAAAAGCTGGGTTTGATACCAACAGTGAAAGACTAAAATAAATTTATAATCTCTACTATAGAATACACTACAATTTTCCTGGATGTGTGTAGTCATTAGGAGCAAAATTAGGAGAGAGGAGGAAAAAAGAAAGTGATGGCACAAAACGTAACATCACAAAAATTTAAGTTGCATGTAACTAGATTGTGGAACATTTTACAATAAAGAATTATATAAATAAATTTATGCCATGAAATTTTAGAACCTCGATATTTTTATTTTTTATTTTTTTATTAAACTTTTGTTTTATTGGGTCTCAAAATTCTGTGACAGATTTTTGGTCAAGTGGTTTCCATTAAAAAGTACTGATTTTAAAAACTAATAACTTAAAACTGCCACACACACAAAACAAATGGTCCACACAACATTCTCCCTTCCTTCTGAGGGTTTTACGATGCGCTGTTCTCATTAACCAGACTTTTACTATTCAACCCAAGTGGCCGATTGACACAGTTCTGAGGCCGTTCTTCCACCACCGATCAAGACTGGGGTGGCAGGTGTTGGGGATAATACTCATTTAGCCTCCTGGGCTTTCTGGGCAGACTGGGGGACTCTGCCAGCTCCAGCTGCCTTCTTGTCCTCCGCTTTGAGGACATCCGCGCCACCGTCTGTCTCATGTCACGAGCAGCAAAACGGCCCAGAGGAGGGTGGTCAGAGAAGCTCTCAACACACATAGGTTTGCCAGGAACCACATCCCCAGATTTCACGAACTTGGGACCATCTTCCAGCTTCTTTGCAGAACGACGATCTATCTTCCCCTTCAGCTCCGCAAACCTGCAAGCGCTGTGAGCTGCGGGACGGCCCAGCACAGGTGCGTGTCCAGCACCGATTTGGCCTGGAGGTTCAGGAGGATCACCTGAGCCGCGAAGCCAGCTGCTTCCACGGGTGGGTCCTTGTTGCTGTCGCCGGCCGCGTCGCCGCGACGAACATCTTTGACAGACACGCTCTTGACATCGAAGCCCACGTTGTCCCCAGGAAGAGCCTCACTCCAGCATCACGGTGCATTTCCACAGACTTTCCTTCGGGTGTAACATTGACCGGAGCAAGGTGACCCCCTGCCAGGCCGAAGAACACCAGCCCCCCTCGGCCCCGGGCCGGTACCGACACCACCGATTTTGCAGGCGTCCCGGAGAGGCAGGTGCAAGGGCTTGGCAGGTGGACGAGTCGGCGGCGGGATGCAGCCAGAGCTCCGAGCAGTGGGTTCCCGCATCCCCGCCCTCACGGGTGACTTTCCATCCCTTGACCCAAGGCATGTTAGCCCCTGGCTCCAGCCTGTCGTCACCTTTCCAGCCAGAGACGGCACAAGTGGTGCTGCTGCGTGGGGCGTAGCCAAGCTCCGTGGTGCGGGTGCTGACTTCCTGGGCGATGTCCTCGGGGCTCCTCGGGCTGTGGGGTGGCTCAGTGGGATCCGTTTCGTTAACACCAACGATTGGTTGTTTCACGCCCAGTGTGTAAGCCAGAGGGCACGCTCACGGGTCTGCCCATTCCCCGAGACCCTGCTTCAAATTCACCGACACCAGCGGCAACGACCAGGACAGCACAGTCAGCCTGACGTGTGCCCGGAATCATGGTTTTGATAAAGTCTCTGTGTCCTGGGGCATCAGTGATGGTCACATAACACCGCTGGTCTCCACGGGGAATTTCCACAGGGACACATCAGTGGTGATGGCACGGGATCCCTGGGCGGCGCGTAGATCAGATGGCCAGTAGTGGTAGACTTGCCCGAGTCTACGTGTCCAATGACGACGATGTTGATGTGAGTCCTTTCCTGTCCCATTTTGGTTTAGGTTTAGCGGTGGTTTTCACGACACCTGTGTTCTGGTGGCAAAACTGTTGCAGGAAAAAAAAAAAAGCAGTATTTTTAAACCTAAGGGGAAAACATGACCAAAACTAACCTAAGAAGTAGGAAATCTGATTATTAAGTATAAAATAAGTCGAAAGACTAGGGTTCTTCATATTTAAAAAATAAAAGTAATAAGAGGCTCTGAGATAATTTCTGTTAATTCTTTATAAAATATATTATTGTGCCTTATACAAACTGATTTGTGGGAAAAGAAGAAAGGGAAAGGAGAAGGGGAGAGGAAATTTTATTTTATTTTTTTTAATTTTTATTTATTTATGATAGTCAGAGAGAGAGGGAGAGGCAGAGACACAGGCAGAGGGAGAAGCAGGCTCCATGCACCGGGAGCCCGATGTGAGTTTCGATCCCGGGTCTCCAGGATCAGCCCTGGGCCAAAGGCAGGCGCCAAACCGCTGCACCACCCAGGGATCCCGAGAGGAAATTTTAAAACTCAGAGACAAACACATATGTATGTATGTGTGTATGAAATAAAGGTGTCGTCAAACTTTGAGAGAAATAGCAATCCAATACATAGTATTAGAACAATTGGCTTCCTGTTTTGGAAGAAAAAAAATCCAATTAGGTTCCTACCTCATACCATACATAAAAATTAATTACAGATGGAAGTAATAATAATAATAATAAAATGAATTATTGGAGATTTTAATGGAAAAACATCTCCATGAATTTCAACCAGGTAAAGCTTTCTTAGAAAAGATATAGACACAAATGAAAAATCAACAACAACAAAAAAAATGACACAATTCAATGCATCAGATTTGTTTGTTTATTTATTTATTTGAGAGAGAGAAAAAAAGAATTACCGTTGAGCATGGAGCCTTATGCTAGGCTCAGTCTCACAACCCTGAGTTCATGACCTAGACTGAAATCAAGTCAGAAACTCAGTCAATTGAGCCACCCAGAGGCCCCCAACATATCAAATTTTTAAAACCTATAGACAAGGTGCCCATTAAAGTTAAAATAAAATATAAAGCATTATATTGGGACAAAAAATCTTCATTATATCCAGTATATATATATATATATTTATTATGTAAACCTAAGGTCTCACATATTTATCACTGAACCAACCTACTAGGACAGAAGCATAGAAATGGTAGAAAATGGTTTTCCCAGTAAAACATGTCTATTGTCCAGGGGACATGATGTTACAGCATGATGCGGTAGGAGCAAGGGATATCGTATAGCACATATACATGTGCCATATCATGTGCGATTACTTGTAGGCCCAGCTTGGCTCTCTCCCATGTCTCCTCTTGAGGTTGTCTCTGATTGTATCCAGCTTCCATCCAAATGCACCGGGGAATGCACAGTTTCTACTTTTATTTCTTGGCCAGGAATTGCATGACCCTGAAAGTCTTATGAGAAGACAACACAGTGGGTGGGGCCAGTGAGCTTGAGACCTCAGGTCTTGGGAAGCCACCCTGGATCCAATGGTGACAGAAACTTACCATGGTAAGGAACAGTCTCATATAAATAAATCTTTTTAAATGATCATGAAAAATACAAAAACCTAATTTTAAAAGGGGTGATTTATAAAAGACGTTTAAATAGTAAATATGAAAAATTTCTCAATGTCACTAATAATCAGGTAAATGCCAACTCAAAATGAGATACTTTTTCACACATCAGATTGGCAAAGAATAAAGTCTGACGATATTAAATGTTGGCAAGGATGTAGGAAAGCATATACTTGTAAACACGCTGAAAGAGATGTGCTTCATGGCAGTCACTCCAGAAGGTAACTTGAAAATGTTAATAAATCTGAAAATGTGCCTATCATATGGTGTAGAGATCTCATTTTTCAAGTGACTAAAGAGAAATCTGCTGGTATAATCAAAAATGTTTACTGCAGTTTGTTTTAATAGTGAATAACTAAAAATAGTGAAAGTGTTCACCAGTAGAGGAATAGATAAATAGAATGGGTGCATGCATACAACAGATAACACTTGAATACTGTAGACTTATAGGTATTGATGTGAACCTTCTTTATAAAAATGTATTCACCTAAAATAATATAATCATGGGACTCTGCTTCTGACCAAGATATAGGAACAGGGTGTTTTCCTTGCCTGAAACAACTGGAAAACACACACACACACACACACACACAAGATATATGAAAAAGCAATTTACATTCACTAGACTCAGCAACTCTCCCTTGAGACATAAGAAACTAATAAGGTGAGCACTTTGATTATCCCATCTGGGCTTGAGGGTTTCAAGGCTGTGCCATGAGATGGGGGTCACCCTGGTAAAGCACACAGGACTTTCTGAGCTGAGGAGAATGAGCCTTGAGTCTGGGAAGACCATAGTGGCTGAAGTTCACAGGACACAGTATCGCTAAGAGGCTGCAGAGAGAGAGACTCAGATGGGGGGGCTGGGGGGGTGGGGGGATGGGGCATTCAGTACTCAGGGTGCATGTATATAAGGAAACTTATACAGAGAAAGAATCACCTAAAAGGAATGGAGAGAACAGTGCCCAGCACCTACATAGAGCCAGGAATAGTGCCTATTTCTATTTTCCAGACCGGAAAAACCCAAGATCCACAGACCTTTGGGTGGAATACATAGAAAATATATGCAGTTGAACATACCTCTAGCCAGACTGATTAGGGAAAACAAATAGAAAAGACAAATTGCCAGTATCAAGAATGAGAGAGTTGATGTAATTACAAATTCTAACATGTTAAAAGGATAATAAGGGAATATGATGAAAAATGTATGCCAATAAATTTAACAGGTTAGATGAAATGAACCAATTTTTTTTGAAAGACACGAAGTACCAAAGCTCACTCAAGAAGAAAGCTAGAGGGCCTCCTGGGTGGCTCAGTGATTGAGCATCTGCCTTCAGCTCAGGTCATGATCCCGTGGTCCTGGGATCGAGTCCCACATCGGGCTCCCTGCAAGGAGCTTGTTTCTCCCTCAGCCTATGTCTCTGCCTCTCTCTGTGTGTCTCCCATGAATAAATAAATAAAATCTTTAAAAAAAGAAAAAAAGAAGAAAGCTAGAACCTAAATAGCCCTATATCTATCAAAGGAATTACATTTATAAAGTTCATCCCACAAAGAAATCTCAATGCCCAAATGGCTTCACTGGTGAATTTTACCTAGCATTTAAAGAAGTATTGGGGCAGCCCCGGTGGCCCAGCGGTTTAGCACCACCTTCAGCCTGGGGTGTGATCTTGGAGACCCTGGATAGAGTCCCACGTCGGGCTCCCAGTGCATGGAGCCTGCTTCTCCCTCTGCCTGTGTCTCTGCCTCTCTCTCTCTCTCTCTCTTTCTCTATCTGTCACGAATAAATAAATAAAATTTAAAAAAAATAAAGAAGTATTACCAGTTCTATACCAACTCTTCCAGAAAATTGAAAAAGAAGGAACACTTCCCAACTGGCCAGCATTACTCTGATACTAAAACTAGACAAAGATTACAAGAATAGAAAACTATAGACTGCTATCTCTTGTGAATATAGATGCAAATATTCTGACCAAAACTTTTGCAAATTTAATATATTAAAAGAATAATGCATCATGACCAAATGAAGTCTACCACAGGAATGCAAGATTGGTCTAACTTTCAAAAAGAGCAACCCATGTAATTCACCATTTTAACAAACTAAAACCGACCAAACAAAAATAATAATATATTTTAAAGATTTTATTTATTTATTCATGAGAGACACACACACAGAGAGAGAGAGAGAGAGAGAGAGGCAGAGACACAGGCAGAGGGAGAAGCAGGCTCCATGCAGGGAACCCTACGTAAGACTCCATCCTGGGTCTCCAAGATCACACCCCAGGCTGACGGTGGCGCTAAACTGCTGGGCCACTGGGGCTGCCCCAAAAAATAATAATTTTTAAAAATCTCAATAGCCCCAGAAATCACAGTTGACCAAATCCATCATTCGTCCCACAAAAACTCTCAGCAGAGTGAGAAAGAGACTTCTTCAACCTAATAAATAGCATTTATGAAAACCTTCCAGCTAACATCATACTTCACAGTAAAAGAATGAATACTTTCCCCCGAAGATCAAGAACAAGACAAAGTCTGCCCTCTGACCACTTCAATCTAACATTCTACTGGAGGTTCTGTCCAGTGTAATCAGGTAAGGAAAGTGATAGAGTATATCCAGGTTGGGAAGGAAGAAGTAAAATGGTCTTTATTTTCAGACAACATGATTATCTGAAAATCCTGTGGAATCTACAAAACAACTGCTAGAATTTGTGAGTCAGGTTGGCAAGTTTGCAAGATACATGGTCAGTATAATAATAGTAATTATATAATAATTATATAATAATCATTAACACCTATGTGCTTACCCCTTCCCAAGAAGTAAAATATTACCAGTAACTTGCATCTAGTATGTGCTTCTTATTCCATCCCTATGTTTTAAGAGCCTCTCCATGTTTTATGTGTAGTTTATATGCAGGAGCATATAAATGTAGACAAAGGAATGAGAAAAAGATTAGAAGATTAGGAGAATACACAGCAGTCTAGCAAGGGGATAAGAATGGGGATTAAGTTCGAGTTATACTTTACCTATATCTACAGTTCTAATATTTTAAAGGACAATAAAGTGCAAACATAGAAAAAACACTTGAAGTAAATATGCCAAGTGTTTATATTTGTTAAATCTGAGTGGTGGCATTATGGGGGGTTCTTTTTTTTTTCTTCCTACTTTCTGCGTTATTACTTTGTTTTTCATATATCTTTCTATGTTACTTCTCTATGTTGTTTAAATTTCCAGAAACAAAAAGGAGGTGATTTTTATATAACATCATAAATGAGAAGTTCTGATGTACAGTGGTCTGAAGGAGTAATAAAAGACCTTTCAAAAAAAAAAAAAAAGACCTTTCATGTTATCATAAGTGGAGGTATTAGGGATCTCTTAGAAAACAAATTCACTGCCCATTACAATTGGTAGAATATACGTCGATTTCTAACTTGCATCTTTCAAGTATTTTATTTATGACCAATTTGTTTGTTTGTCTTACTTCATACTGTTGTAGTAGAACAAGTCATGCCAAAATTCTGTGGCACAAACAACAGTCATTATTATAACTCCCAGCTCTGGTTTGCTGGGAGATTGATCCCTGGGCTAGGCTGAGCTGACCTCAGATTGATTGATTTGTGTCTCTAGAAGTGTCTGTGAGTCTGCTGGGTCTCTCCTCTGCTCCTTAACCTGGGACCAGCACACAGGCCCAGATGTGAGTTTATAGTGATTGCGGGGTTGCCAAAGGGCAAGTGGAAAGATGCAAGACCTTTTGGGGGGAGGTTTTGAACTAGCATATTGTCATTTCTGCCTTATTCTGTTGGACTGATTGATTTCTACAGCCAGGCTCAGATTCTAAGCATGGAAAATAGACTCCATCTCTTAAATAAAGAGACTGCAAAGTCATGTGTTAAGGAGTTTGAATACAGGGGGAATAGGGATAAAGAATTAGGGCCTTTAATGCATTTCACGACTTAATATATACTTATATATGTAAACATAAAACACATTTTTATGAAGGATTTTTTTATTATGTGTCTTCCTCTTATGTCATGCTATGCTATTTCTTAAAAAAAAAAAATGCTGATGGGTACTGGATTGTTTCAAGACTCATTAATGGGTCACAGACCACAGTTTAAAAAATACTCTCATCAGTGGGAGAGACTGTGTTGTGTGAATGGAAGTTTCAGTTCCTGGGTTCCAGAGGGAAGGCTTTTACAGGAGGATCTTCACTTGCATAAAGACAGCAGGAAGCAGAGTAGCAAACACAAAGCAGTTTATAAGGACAGGACACTCTCAATGGGAGGATGGGCAGACCCAGACTTGGCAACCACCCTGAGGCCACAGGGGTCCTTTCCTTTTATGTGGGCAGGGTCTTGGGTCACAGACAGGGTAGTCTCTAATGGAAGCTGCTTCCAGTCATTTGACAGACTCCTCCCACAGGTTGGGAAGGGGAGTGTTTGATGCTACAAGGTTTGTACTGGAAATGTCACGGCAGCTTTCCCCCCTGGTGGGGAGGGCAGTAAAACCGCAATGCAAATTGCATTTAGGAATTTCCTTCGGGGCAGAGGTGAGAGAGGAGAGCACGGGTTCTGCTCTGAGGTCTTGGAAGCCACAAGGCTAAGATGTTGAGGGGTCTGGGAAGCCACAAAGTCGGGATGATGTGGTCCCAGGCTTCTAAGGTGTGATGTTGTGCTTCTAATGTGTAACCTATGTATCGCCGTCCTTGCTTCTAGCTCCCGTCTAACTATCAATACCATGTTATAACATAGCATATGCAGGTACGATAACTTTCTCTTCTTCCACTTTTTTTTTTTTTTTTTTGTCCAGAATAATGTGTGAATGATTCTGGCATATCCTGAGCATGAATTGGGTAATTTCCAGATGCCAGGCAATGTGCTAGGCATTTTATATGCATCATTTCATTTACTTCTCTAGCCATTTTTATGAAGTTGTTATTATTCTAGATATATAGGTAAAGAAACTGGGACTGAAATTGAAATAGGCATTTCTTCAAGGTTACCCAGGTTTTAACTGTACAGCCTGAGATTTAAACCTGAATCTTAGATGTTGGGCAAGGAACAGAGGAGGCTAGACAAGCATTTAAACTTTGCCATGACTAGTATTTTTGTCATGGATAATCCTAAATATATAGATTAGTAAAATAGTAATTTGATACATATACAACCTGCCAAGTTTAATATTTCTTTATCAACACTTGTCTAGCAACAAGCTTTCTAGAGCAGTACTTGTCTAGTAAAAATCTAGACAAGATCCCTAGTTTTATGTGGTAGATAAAGAAGAAAGGCAGTTTATCTAATTCGCACATGTGGAGGCTTCATTATTTTCTTTTTTTTTTTTTCATTATTTTCTTTTAAGAAGCAAAGCACTGTTAAATTGTCTTCCCAACATACTTTAAACATGATAGATTAAAGTCAGTTATCTATGCTTGAGATTCTGGTAGTTGTAGATCTGGCTTAATTCTTTTTTTTTTTTTTAAAGATTTTATTTATTTATTCGTGATAGACACAGAGAGAGAGAGAGAGAGAGAGGGAGAGACACAGGCAGAGGGAGAAGCAGGCTCCATGCAGGGAGCCTGACATGGGACTTGATCCCAGGTCTCCAGGATCTGGCCCTGGGCTGAAGGCGGCGCTAAACCACTGAGCCACCCAGGTGCCCTGGTTTAATTCTAAAAACATTTCAGTTTTTTGGTGATCAATTATCTAGACCAACCGCTGTATCCTTAAACATCTGTTAGCCTACCCCCTCCCAATTGTTATTGACTTTTTCATTAATATCTTTTAAAAGTTCATTTGAAGTAGTAAAAAACTCAAGCTTCATCTATTTGGACTCTCCTTCTAGCTTCCCTGAGGTTGTGTGTAAGGACCCAGACATGGTGGGGCACTTAGTTCTCACTATTATGCTCCTTAACTGTCTTCCAATGAACTATCCTTCATCTCATCTGGTCCTCAGCCAACTGTCTACACATGCACTGGCCCTTGTGTTTCCAGTGGCTTATCACTCTGCAACAGGAAACTCTATTTTTTTGTTGTTGTTGTTTAAGACTTTATTTATTCATGAGAGACACAGAAAGAGAGAGAGAGAGGCAGAGACACAGAGCCTGATGCGGGACTCGATCCCAGGACCCCGGGATCACAACCTGAACCAAAGGCAGACACTCAACCACTGAGCCACCCAGGCATCCCTGCAGTGGTAAACTCTTAACTAAGTGTCTAAGGCATCTGCCTAGGCTCTTCTTAGATACATTTAATTATTTGGAGCCATGACACCTTCTGAACCTCCACCCAGACCATGAGGAAAAGATGCCTTTGTTTTTGAACATCCCAAACCAATACTGGATTTTTTGCCAACTCTCCAAGACACAGCCCAAGGCACATTGACTGGCAACGTCTCCCTGGGAACCTCTCAAGTCTTAAGCTCTCACCACCTCTTCCAACTGTCCTGACTTTATATTTAGCCTTTTTTCTAGCTTGAGTCCCTCTATCTTTCCTAAGTGTTAGTCTTTTGAAATCCAAGAGCCAGAGAGGAATTCCTTCTTCTCTCTCCTCTTTCCTGTCTGTATCACTTCTCTGAGTCTGTAAGCACAGATGGTCTCAGCCACAGCTTGACTGCTTCAAGGAGGTGTGTGGCATTAAGCTCTGATGGCTGCTTTTTGTAAACCAAGTGCCTAATAAGCTAGGCCTAAGAGTTTTGATTGCCAAGGCATACACTTCAAAGAGGCATCCATTTCAAAGATGGCTATCTCCAGTAAACACCTCTCCAGCTACTAGATAAAGAGCCAGGCTGGCCCTCCCTGCCAGAGATCTTGGTTGGTTTTGATAACTGAGCACTTGGGCTGCTTTGTGTTTTCTCTTCCTGCACTTTAAATTTCCACCCTAACCCACAATGAAAGCAGAATCCCAGGCCTGTATATCTCTCCTTATGGGTGACTTCACTGTGTGCCCATGGTGTGCTGTCATACAAATAATAAACTTTTCCTTTTTCTCAAAGTTTCCTGATGGTTATTGCTGACAATGTCTTACAGTCATAATAAAAGCCACAAGGGCTGGTCCAGCCACAAAACTGGTTACCAATAGGCTGACACCAGCCCACAATGAGACAGGAGAAGGGAAGGTCTAGGACTATAGACAAAGGGAATTACAGGGATTATCCAAAAATGTTTTGTGTTTCCTGAATATCGGGTCTCTTTTGTATGCATTATTGAGACTATCTGGCCTTTAAGAGCTACATCCTTAAAGAAAAGGAATTGGACTCCCTAGTTTTCAAATTTGACTCTGGGGAACCTAAGGGGCTGTTGGCTGGCTGTAGAGCACCACCCCCCAACCCCATCTCTTGGCAACTAGTACATTTCTCCTTGCTTTGATAATGTTACATATTGAGCTTGGTAAACATTTTTCCTTTAAAGAAAGGGGTTAAAAATGTTTGAAATCCATTCCATTTGACTTTAATACTCTGTGTATATAGCATAGTGGTTAGTAATATAGCCCCCTGCCCATTACCCCCACTGTCCTTCAACCTCTACTCATGCCCCAGATGCACCAATGTCTATTTGAAGGGAACAAGGTTTGGTTGATGAGAGGAAGAAAAGAGAAGTGTGCATCCAGCTCCTACAAGTTCACTGGATTTTGGAGAGAAAAGATTCAAGGCAGAAGCTGAGGGAACTACTCAAGAGTGATCCTGTGAATTTCTGAGAACAAAGGGATTCCATACTCCTAAATGATCAAATATGGCAAAGAGCAGGATCCTGCTAGCCCTCAGTTCTGTGAGAAACCTGGCATTGTTCTGGCACCCCAAGGATTAGAGGCTTTGTTAGATATCCAGAGATTGTCCTTGGTATGGACAGTATATTCTAATGATATGCATCACAGCCAAATAAATACCCAATAGGAACCAAAGAAGCCAGAGAAAAAGAAAATATGCTCTGTAGTCATTGCCACTGACTCACTAGTTTATAAATAACTTTTTGAAGGTTCCTAGAAATAACAGGGGGGCTTTGGGAGGAAGACACTGAAGTACTCTTACTAGTATTGTAGGTTCTATTTAGGATACAGTTAGCCATCATATGACTCTCAAAGCAAATAATGCTGAAGAAAGCTTTTCTAATCTAGAGAGAAACGTACACATTCATACAAATTCCACTGCAATTACTCTTGTTATTTATGTAGAAGGACAACTTCCATCGGCAGGAGTGATCCACCTGAATAAGCATTTCCATGGTGTTACTTTTATATCTGAACAAGAGTTCTGGTTTTGTTCCCAGCCTCACCTCTGACTCATCATTGTGAAACTAAGAAATCATTTAGCCTCTCAGCACCTCAAAATCTCTCTTCTGTGAATGAGGATAATGGGTAAACCTTCTCTTGCTTCACTGAATTGTTGTGAAGTTTAATTAGATAATGTTTGCACAGCCCTTTGAACTCTACTAATTAAATTGATGTGTAAATATGGTGCTTCCTTTTATCAGGATGCCTTGACTGAGCCGTTTCATAAAGACTTAAAGATGACCACGATAGGAGGATTCATAAGGAAGGGATTTTTTTTTTTTTAGTTCATGTGAACTCAATTCTGACATTGTCAAATAGACATCTGAAAATATTCAGTTTGAATTCTAATTAATAGGACTAAGGATATAGCCTCAAACTTGCTCAAGGGGTAATGGTTACACCTTCATATCAGGGTAAACTTAGCACCTAGGCTATACTATTGTGCTCTGTGTGTGCTTTAGGTATTGGTGTTGTTGGGGGTTTTTTTTAAAGATTTTTTAAAGATTTTATCTATTCATGAGCAACACAGAGAGAGAGGCAGAGACATAGGCAGAGGGAGAAGCAGGCTCCCCACAGGGATCCCCCAGGACCCTGGGATCACAACCTGAGCCAAAGGTGAACACTCAATCATTGAGCCACCGAGGTGGCCCCCTTTTAAAGATTTTATTTAGTTATTTGAGAAAGTGCAAGAGTACAAGTGGGGGAGGGGCAGAGGGACATGCAGAGGCCTCACAGAGCAAGGAGACCCTGAGATCATGACCTGAACTAGAGTCAGATGCTTAACTGACTGAGGCATCCAGGTGCCCCTTATTGGCATTGTTTTTAAGGTGTTATGTTTATTCATTATATTTCACTAAGAAAACACTGGTGATTTATTTTATATTTGTCATATAAGGAATCACCCAATAACAGATTTGTAGTCATCTAATAAGAAAGTCATAACTTTTGAAGTAGCGTGATTCAGTGTAGCTCACCCATGGGTTAGTCTACTTATCAATGAAAGAGATTTTCACCTACGATAGAGAAATCCTAGATAAATCAGAAATCCACTTACTAAATTTTCTAATGAGAATAGTTCACCATAAAATAATTATCCCAATTATTTCTGAAAATCTGTATTAATAATAGGTCTTTTTTTTCTCTCAGAAATAAATTCATAGATGGATTAATTGGCTTGGGGAAAAAAACATAAGCCTTCCTCTATAAACTGGCCTTGGGCTTTACCGTGTAATTATATTTGTAAGCTAGAATTTTTTAATGATGATATCATAAGTATGTAGCAATTAAATTTCATGTATTACTGAATATCCCAGTATATAGAATTGAAATGTTTTATCAGGAATTTAGAC
Source organism: Canis aureus (assembly GCF_053574225.1). Taxonomy (NCBI): domain Eukaryota; kingdom Metazoa; phylum Chordata; class Mammalia; order Carnivora; family Canidae; genus Canis; species Canis aureus. Next base: position 66,297,908 of record NC_135624.1, read on the forward strand.
AATTGAGAGTTTTGAAAACTATTAAATATCAGGATGGGAGTTCATAACAGCAAATGCTTCTGTAAAATCTAATACCTACTTTATTATACATAAGTAATGTTTCTTCTGTCGTCTGTACTTCTGGAATATATTTGCTGATGGACCAGCTTAATATAAAAGTACTTTGAACTGTTAGAAACTTCAGATTCCACTTCTGATTCTTATCTTCTGAAATGGATTCTCTGTCCTGAGTCCTCATCTGAATGAAAGAGTAGAATTCCAGGAATTCTTTAGGCCCTGGCTGAGGACTTGTGAGAAGTGTGGTGTGAAGTGCCTTAGTAGACTCTAGGCATAGCAGGCCCAGATGGGTACAGTGTTGATATTTTCAGAAGAAGGCAAATAAGTATTGATTATTATGATCTAAAGAGACACTAAAGAAAACAAAATACAAATCTAAAACCACAATATATTGCCTCAGGAGGTTCAAAGACAATAGAATTTGAGTTTGCTACTATAGGAAACAGGGAATGGATATTCCATTTATGGCTCTAAAATTCTGAATGAAAATACATCCTTACCCACTGGGGTTTTTAACTAGGAGGATGAATGTTTTAAGAATCAGTTCTCTATTAGTTTTACTCTAACTTGAGCTTATTTTGGAAAACAAACCTTTCTAGATTTTGGAAAATCTTTAACACTGGCTTTCAGCTCAGAATAAGACTGGATCTTAAAACCAAAGCAGTTTTCCTTGCACTCTGGAGGTTTCTGGCCAGCCAGGAGAGAAAGGAACAAGTCAGAAGAAAATGGCAGAAATAGCTGAGGAATAATAGGATGAAGGCTATTAGGATTGTACTGAGATTTGGAGGAATCTAGAAGAGACACCAATTTTAGGTTTTTATCTTTTGTTTGCCGTGGCCAAGACATCTTTTAAGGGAACAGTTTTGGATTCTGAATACCTTTGGAAAATTCCTCAAAAACAGTAAAAAACGCAGACCACTGGATGTGTGGAATTCTGTTCCTTTACGCTGTAACATAAGTCTCCAACAAACACTTTTGTTCACCTCAAAAGTTCTTCAAGATGGCTATTATAATTCTAAATTATTCTTGGTGGAATAATGCCATTTAGAAAGGTAATCATAAGAATTTGGGAATTGGTATAAACATGTAAGAAGCAGGAGTCTATATCAGAGGGAATAAGAGTGTTGGTACTGAGGCAAATCCAGGAGAGTCTGGGACTGGTGAGTTGAAAGTGCTGCTTGTATACCTTGTGCCTCACCCCCCCCGCCCCCCTTGTCTAATGGCTGGCCTGTCTCCAGCTACAAACCTGACCAATTTGTGGCTCTCCCCAGACAGAAAGGTTTGGGGAGATTTCACAGACAAAACAAGGCTCTTGTTTTATGAAGAAAGTTCTCATAAAATTTTACTTAGTGACCTGAGGCATAGTTTTTCCACAGGATTTTCCAAAGTTCAGAAGATACTCTCTGAATTTCTCAATTCCTAGGGCCAGTTTGAAGAATGGATTTATCCAGGTTACTCACATATCCTCCCTGTGAACTTCTCCCATATAGATATACAACAAAAATGACAGGGACATAGACAAATTTCATTCTAAGTAATGACTGATCTCTACTAAGGATAAAAGATTTTTAAATTAAAAAAAAAAAGATTTTTAAATGATCAGGTAATCAAAGATTCCTAAAGAGGGTTCCTTATTCATAGAAGACAAAATAAATCCAGCATTTGGGGAGCTTTAATAAAAGAAACCAAAGTTCAGACTCAAAACAAGACTGACCTCATCATTCCAGTCAGAGAGACCAATAGCTCCCTATCTCAGCAAGAGGCTCTAGGAGCCACAGAGGCACCCATGGTTTTGAGTTGAGATCTTGAGTCATGGCCAAGAGTGATTATTGATGAGATCTTCATGGGTCCCCAATATTGTTGAGTACTGGCTCTCCCTAAATACCCAAACAATCCATTGATAAAACAATCTGAGCTTATGGTTATAGAAGCGTGGGAAAACACTGTCTTAGCAGTCTTTTAGGAAGAGCGCTGTCCTGGAGCTTCCTAAAATCATCCAGCCTGTGAAGGTTGATTCTGAGCTTCTCTTTCTATGTTCAGTTGATGTCATTTGCCATAGAACAGTATTTATACCACAGAAATCATAAAATTCCACAAATCAGGGATGCCCCCTCAGCTCCCAAAAGCCAGTTTGCCTTAGTAGTGTCTTGGGGTATAGAAGCAAATTTGGGATTCTTAGATGTTGAAATTTGTTTTAAGGCAAATCTTTTAATGTGGAGGCTTGCTTAGAATTAGGTAAGGATCATCATATAAAAGGCTAGGATTGGTGGGTAAACAAGGAGAGGATTTTGAAGCAAGGATTTTCGAGAGTCTTGGAGAACAAATAGTCATTTGATACTATCTACTGAAAAGTCAAACAATTGGATGTTAATTAAAATGAGTTTTTAAATAACTTCTCAAGACAGTGAAATTATTTGCAACTTCTGTCTTTCAGAGCAAGAGTTTCCTGGAATAATAAAGTCATCTTGATGAAGATAGTAGAATAATAAAGTCATATTAATGTATACAGTAAGCTATGTGGGTGTGGATAGTTTCGGTTCTCACCTACAATGCTTGAGTCTTCAAATTATGTAAGAATTAAGGATAGGTTTCCATGGAATGATCACAGCAAAAATAAATTAATAAATCAATCAATAAAAATAAAGCTCATAGGAAATAGTTATTTGAACTATAAGAAAAGTTCATTTTCAACTTTCACAAAATGTAAAAAAAAAAAAACAAAAACAAAAAACCCAAAACCCCAAAAAACAGAAAACAACAACTAATAGCATTTAAAACCTATTGGTGTTAAATATTCACCAAATATTTATTTATTTATTTATTTATTTATTTATTTATTTATTTATTTATTTTTAAGATTTTATTTATTTATTCATGAGAGACATAGAGAGAGGCAGAGACATAGGCAGAGGGAGAAGCAGGCTCGATGCAAGGAGCCTGATGTGGGACTCAATCCTGGGACTCCAGGATCACACCCTGAGCCAAAGGCAGGCACTAAGCCGCTGAGCTACCCCAGGAGTCCCTTTTACCAAATATTTAAATAGTTTTTAATTCTATACCACTGTAACTCAAGTGATAAGAATTTAAATATATTGCATTTGTATACTTGGAGAGCTAAATATATCATGTCTAAGAAATCTCTTTTCAGTGCCTTTAAAAATATAATTAATGAACTCCGTGGTCCTGGAGTCCTGGGATCAAGTCCCACATCGGGCTCCCTGCACGGAGCCTGTTCTCTCTCTGCCTCTCTCTGTGTGTCTTTCATGAATAAATAAATAAAATCTTTTAAAAAATAATAAAATAAAATAAAATAAAATAATAAAATGAATCCTAGAAATGGAAGTGCCTGGGTGGCTCAGTTAGTTAAGTATCTGCCTTTAGCTCAGGTCATGATTCCAGGGTCCTGGGATTGAGCCCTGCATTGGGCTCCCTGCTTAGTGGGGAGTCTGAGTCTACCTCTGCCCCTCCCTTTTGCTCGTGCTCTCTCTCTGGCACTCTGTCTCAGATAAATAAATAAAATCTTTTTTAAAAATATCGTAGAAATGGAAGGCATTATAACCTTCCCAGATTAATTCCTTCTTTATGTGATTGTGAATATCCCTAGTGAGGAATAAGGGCAGTATATACTTTCTTTGTGGAGCATTTTTTTATTCTTTTTTTATTTTTTTTATTTATTTATTTATTTATTTATTTATTTATTTATTTATTTATGATAGTCACACACAGAGAGAGAGGCAGAGACACAGGCAGAGGGAGAAGCAGGCTCCATGCAGGGAGCCCGACGTGGGATTCGATCCCGGGTCTCCAGGATCGCACCCTGGGCCAAAGGCAGGCGCCAAACCACTGCGCCACCCAGGGATCCCCATAAAAAAATTTTAAAATGGCATCAACAAATACTTTTCATGGAAGACCTCAATAGACCTTTTTACAGATGCATTGATCACCATTTTTTGGAAAACGTTATTTAACTATCCATGACCTATAACAATAGTAGCTTTTGTCCAACCCATGTCTTTCCTCCAAGTTAATAAGGGTTTAGTGAAAAATTTTGTCAAATTTGATGCTGTAATTAAGAAATCAGGGATGCATAAAAAAAAAAAAAGAAAGAAAGAAATCAGGGATGCCTGGGTGGCTTAGCGGTTTAGCGCCTGCCTTTGGCCCAGGGCGTGATCCTGGAGTCCCGGGATCAAGTCCCACGTTGGGTTCCCTGCTGGAGCCTGCTTCTCCCTCTGCCTGTGTCTCTGCCTCTTTCTTTGTGTGTCTCTCATGAATAAATAAATAAAATCTTTTAAAAAAATCATCTGTAGTTTTCTGAACAGAAATGATCATCACTGCATTTTTTTTCATCACTGCATTTAATTATAATAGCAAAATATTAAAAAGTTCAGAACTATGTAACTTATGGTAAATCATATAATAAATTATTTCATGTGGGTTTTAAATGTCAAATAATTGATAAAACGGGAAAATGCTCACAATTTAATTTTAATGACAAAATGGTAGGGTACATAAATGCAATATTAGCAAAGTTATAAGTATTTTATATATGACATATAAATATTTTGAAATCCTAGAAACACAATAAAAATATGCTTACTGGGCAGCCTGGGTAGCTCAGTGGTTTAGCGCCACCTTCGGCCCAGGGCATGATCCTGGAGACCCGGGATCGAGTCCCACGTCGGGCTCCCTGCAGGGAGCTTGCTTCTGCCTCTGCCTGTGTCTCTACTTCTCTGTCTCTCTGTTTCTCATGAATAAATAAATAAAATCTTAAAAAAATATATGCTTACTGTCTTTGAATGGCATGATTATAGTGATTTTTTTTTCATCTTAAACCTAGATATTTTCTAGATTTTCTACAATGGGTATATGTGATGTCATCCTCGGAAAAAAATAAACATGTATTTAAGGTTTTTCCATTTTGTAATTTTCCTGAGAATTAAAATCAAACACACATTTCCCTCCATTTTGTAAATTGTGCATTTATTATTGCCAGTCTGATATTCACTGAGAAAATGTAATGAACAACTACAATTGGGAGGGAAATTTGGATCTTTCTCAGAAGCATAGTAGCTGAATTTTAATAACTATTTCATCAACATTTTCATCTTAAAAGGAGTTCCTGAAATTATAATCAATGTATGTTTCCTTTTTTTTTTTTAAAGAAAAGTTTTCCTTTTATTAACCATCTATAAAACTTCCATCCAGATCACTATGGCTTAAAAAAAGATCACTAATCTTTCAGAGCTCTTTAGTACCTAAGAGCAGTGGATAAAATCCATACAGCAGTTAAGAAAAGTTCATTTCACCATTAGTTCAGAACATCTGATTCACTAAGCTTAGATTATTTAAAAAGAATGATTAGAGGGATCCCTGGGTGGCGCAGCGGTTTGGCGCCTGCCTTTGGCCCAGGGCACGATCCTGGAGACCCGGGATCGAATCCCACGTCGGGCTCCCGGTGCATGGAGCCTGCTTCTCCCTCTGCCTGTGTCTCTGCCTCATTCTCTCTCTCTCTCTCTGTGACTATCACAAATAAATAAAAATTAAAAAAAAAAAAAAGAATGATTAGAAATTAAGCATCACAAATAAGATTTTTTGTCACCATTAAAAGTCTGAGTTTTAAAGAGATTCTTGGACTGGTGACTCCTATCTATCAGCTCATTCAACTTTAGCACCTATCTCATCCCCAGTAGCAGAACTACTACCATCGTCATGAAGCTCCATGAGCTTTCCTATTTCAAACTTGGGCTTCTTCAGCATTTTTACTTTTCTGACAAAGAAAGACATCATGGAGTGAATAAGTAGACTGACAAGGTATTTCTTTATCTTTTCTGATGCTATCTGGAATCAATTTTTTGGCCATTTCTTTCAGGTCTTTTGCCTGCATCTCTTAGGTCATGATTTTGCACCATCTTTTTCTGAGTTTGGCATACCTGTTGGTGCTGAACATAGCAGGTCTTCTGAATCTGATCATTGTGGTTTTTTTTAGTAAAACCAACACAGAACAGACAAAGCAAATAATCATGAGTAGTCTTAACATCAACATGAGTCTGCCACTTTTTGACCATGGAGCACATATCGTCATGGGTAATGAAATGATCCACACCATGGAAATTAGGCAGTTTTTGCCCTGAACATCCTCAGTAATTAGCTTGAATTTTCTAAACGCAATTTCATTGTTCAACAGATCAGCAAAGCTCACTTTGAAAACACTGCCCTTGAGGCCATCAGATCCTGTTTTGGCTCTTTGAATAACTAATGTTTTTCCAAAATTTATTGTATTGAACGTAGCTGGTGCTTTTATATCATACCAATCTTTCTTCGAAGATGGATCAACCATTTACTTCTTGGCTCCCTTTTCGCTGCCTTCCATAAGGTGCTTATTCTTGCCAACTGCCATGGCGCTGCTCAGAGAGCCAAAAGGCTATGTTTTCTTTTTCTGTTGGATGCCAAAAAGAAACAGGATTTCTGACTATCTTTAGAAAAATACTCAATATTTAAACTAGAACTGATTTAAAAGGAAAAAAGTTCTATGGGCTAGGATAGGAAAGCTAGAGAAAAAACATTTCAAACATCAATGCCTCATTGGTTATAATATTATGTGGTTGAGGAACCTATCAAATAGCTACATCTACTTTAGTACTGACCATTTCTTTATAGCCTTTAAATTCTTGTACTAAAACTCTTATGACAACAAGGTGACATTTAAGCCATCTGGAATGCTTAAATGGATAGTTTAAATGTAGAAGAAAGCTTCTGACAACACAACATGTGTCCTTTTCTTGCAAGGGATGCAGAATGTGAAAATGAGTGAGTCACCTCCTAGACACGGTGGTGGTAAAGATGGCCACAACCTTGGATTTTCCTCTCACTGAAAAGTGAAATCTCTGCCACTGCTTAGCTGGTAAAATATAACAGAGGTGGTATAACACAGCTTCCAGGTTCCAGCCTTAAGTGACTGGCAACTTCTGCTCCGTGTTTCTTGGAGCACTCTTTTTTGGAAGCCAGCTGCCAGGAAGCCCAAGCCACAGGAGAGGCCACACCTACTTACTCCAGTTGATAGTCCCAGCTGAGCTCCAAGCATGTGCGGCAACTGCAGGCATGTGAGTCAGCCGTCTTGGATAGTCAGCCCAGTCACATCTTAGGATAACTCCAGCCTCAGCCACTGTCGGATTCCAAGTAGATGAAAGACCCCAAGGAAGATCCATCCAACTGAGCTCAGTCAACCCACAGAACTATGAAATGTAATAACGAAGTGTTGTTTAAGACACTAAGTTTGGGGATGATATCTTAATTATTAACAAAAATAATTGAAACATCAACCATTGTTACCTTGTGATGTTGTACTTGAAATAAAGTTTGAAAATATAGAAAATGAATGGTAACATAAGACCCCTGTAGAGGTATATTTCTTTTCTTTCATTTTTTTTTTTTTTTTAAGATTTTACTTATTTATTCATGAGAGACAGAGAGGCGGAGACACAGGCAGAGGGAGAAGCAGGCTCCATGCAGGGAACCCAACGTGGGACTCGATCCCAGATCTCCAGGATCTGGCCCTGGGCTGAAGGCGGCGCTAAACCGCTGAGCACCCCCCCCCCCCCCGGGCTCCCTGTAGAGCTATCTTTCAAACTGCAATGAGGAAATAGTGAGTAGAGCTTAGAATGTCTTATACCTTTCCAAGTCATATAAAAACATAATGAATCAAAGAAACCAAGAAAAAATAAGAAAGCCCAAGGTAATACCTCATATTTAGAGTTGATACCACTATGTGTACAACACTTTATCATTTACCACAACCCTGAGTATTCAAATTATTATTGCTTCATCTTTTTTCTTTTGATTCCTCCCCTGCACTCCACTCCACCCTTCCTTCTCTCCAATTTCCAAATAATTTTCCAGGAGCCTGTTATTCATATCTATAATGTCCCCGTGCTGTTTACAGTGCATGAAATACAAAAGGATGCTCCTCCAGTGGGAACTCATCTGGAGAAATCTCTGAGGTGAAAGGGTAAATCCAGGTAGGGTTTGATGCACAGAAGCTCCCATGTGCTGCCTTTGTTCTTCTGCTTGATCAGAAAGGATCAAGTGCAGTTAGTGTCTTCCTAGGAACAGTGTATTTTTATACAGTTTTTAAAACCATGACAACAAAACATTAGACGTATACATTGTTAGGCTCAAGGATGAAGTTGAAGTCTTTTCCAGAGTGTCTTACAACTCTGTTTTGCTTTCAGGTATTCCAAAGTTGATTACATCTGATATGGTTAAAGAAGGTGCTGCTGTAATTGATGTGGGTATCAACTATGTCCATGACCCAGTGACAGGAAAGACAAAACTGGTTGGAGATGTGGACTTTGAAGGTAATAAACTATATCTCTTTTGATGAGTGAAGGGGAAAGTGAAAGATTGTACTTTGCATGTTCTGATGGTAGAGAGAGAAACTTTGTGTTTGATGCAGGCACTATTAGGTTATTAATCATTCTACCTCCTTCCTCTGAGGGAAAAGAGCTTAGTCACTTACATATTTCCAGCCTCTCTTCTTCCCTCCCCCACTTCCTTCCTTTATTCCTTCCTTCCTTCTTTTTTCCTCTCACTTCTTGGGAGGAAAGTATAATTACACTATTAATATTTAGTTTTAGGATTAAATTCCTTATAGTGCAGGTTTTTAGTGAAAGAATTCAGGTGACCTTCTCTACCAGGCATTATTTTGATTTTTGAGAGTGTGTCTCTATACTTTACCATCATGCTATGTATTCAGCCGTTCACACTTAAAGCCAGAAGGCGGGGCTCCCTGCATGGAGCCTGCTTCTCCCTCTGCGGATGTCTCTGCCTCTCTCTCTATGTCTTTCATGAATAAATAAATAAATATTTTAAAAAATAATGCCAGAAGGCATCTTGGGATGTGTTTGCTAATCCTAGCAATATTTCAGATCTAGAGAGTTACCTTGTTAATTCAAGTCAACATTCTCACCTGTGTTTTAAAGATGTGGAAGAGGATCAGATACTTAGAGGCATTCAGGTTTTCAGTATAATGAATCTTAGATGTCCAATGAGATATTAATTTAGTAAAGTAAATGGAGATATGTTCATATTAGAAATATCATCTAGGGCAGTTCCGGTGGCTCAGCGGTTTAGTGCCGCCTGCAGCCCAGGGCATGATCCTGGAGACCCGGGATCGAGCCCCACGTCGGGCTCCCTGCATGGAGCCTGCTCTCCCTCTGCCTGTGTCTCTGCCTCTCTCTCTCTCTCTCTCTCTCTCTCTCTCTCTCTCTATATATATATATATATATATATATATGAATAAATAAATAAATAAAATATTAAAAAAAAGAAATATCATCTATATTAGATTGATCTTCTGGCCAAACAAAGCAAGGCCATGTCAAGAACTTTTTTTTGGGGGGGGAGGGCGGCGGGGGGGGGTTGAATCTGGACCATGTCAGGAACTTTATCAGTTATAGGTATGTCTTTATAGAAAAACTGAAAGGAATAATAGATGATGCCATTTTAAAAATAATTCCAAATTTTACATTTCCTCCTGGAATCTGATCATCAGCTGATGTTTTATCCAAGTCCTAGCATGGTATTGAATGAAACCAAACACGCAGGCATCCAAGTGTTCTAGGGTATTGGCCCTATGTTTGTGATATTCCAGGGAGCATCGGGTAGGCAATCTGAGCCTGGTGCTGAAACAGAAAAGAAAAACCTGAGGGCACATGTGTAGCAATACATTTTGGGGACAGAAGGGCAAATAAGAGCAAAGTACAAACAGCACACTGCTGCCCACCTAGGCCGTCATTCATAAGTTCCTGCCAGTGATGGAGCTTCCAGTCTAGCAGATGTGGCTCTCTAAGCAACCATGGGTGTCTGTCTGCATATATGTGCGTGTTAAACTCTTTAGGAAGTGACCTCATTTCTTTATTTCATTTGTCATGTTCAGTCAGTAATGTCAGATATCAATAATCTATCTGAATTTCTCAACCTGAAAGAGTAAGGATACATTTCATTCTAAAACCTGACCTTGGGATCCCTGAGTGGCTCAGTGGTTTAGAGCCTGCCTTCGGCCCAGGGCGTGATCCTGGAGACCCGGGATCAAATCCCAGGTCGGGCTCCCTGCATGGAGCCTGCTTCTGACCTCTGCCTGGGTCTCTGCCTGCCTCTCTCTGTGTGTCTCTCGTGAATAAATAAATAAAATCTTAAAAAAAAATAAAACCTGACCTTATTTTATTGCTTATTCTTGCACTGTCATTCTGCTTCTTGATAACATTACAGTAACCGTGTGTCTGTTGCAAAATCACCATATGCTTATGATGCATCCAGATGGCATGGACAGAGCACGATAACCAGCTCGAGGCAAGGAAAGCAGAGACATTTACAGTTCACAACCTTGACTGTGTTTGTAGGGCAGGCTTACCCAGCAGTTTGACACATCTTTTAAGACCCTTCTCTCGGGGATCCCTGGGTGGCTCAGCAGCTTAGCGCCTGCCTTTGGCCCAGGGCATGATCCTGGGGTCCCGGGATTGAGGCCCACGTCTGGCTCCCTGCATGGAGCCTGCTTCTCCCTCTGCCTGTGTCTCTGCCTCTATCTCTCTGTCTCTCATGAATAAATAAATAAAATCTTAAAAAAAAAAAAACAAACCCTTCTCTCATATGATTGTTCATTGGTCTCAGACCGTTTCCATGCATCCTTATGTGTAGCTGAGAATGTATTTTGTTTATGGGGGTATTCTAAAAACATTTTTTTAAAAAGTGAGCGTTTTGGGGTATGTGCCCATGCGCAGTCACACATAGATGATGTACTTCAGATGGTGTACACTGTACTTGGTAGACTCTATTAGGTTGAGCTGCAGTTATGTGTATCTAAACATACATTAATTTTTTTTTCTAAAAAAGAGGAAGTGACAGAAAGGTATAAGATAAATGAAAGAGCATTGGACTGGGAGACAGAGAGGTACTTTTTAGACCTAGCATTGTAGCCCAGTAACTTTGCAGCTTTGCTTGGCCATCAGGGGTATTAGCAGTTAAATGGCAGCCGTCCTGGCAGTGGCTCTCCCCAGCCTGAACACTTGGTGCATCTTGGACATTTAGCTGATTGCGACCAGGTGATCCTGTGAAAACACAGAATCTTTTGGAAGGTCAGGTTTTTCTGATCCAGTAATAAGATATGCTCATCTGATTGATAATATTACTCCTGCTACCCCCTGGTTCATAGTCCCAGGACCCTAGGGAAGACCCAGACCTGGTAAAGAAGGCCTTGCGAATGAGGCCATGACTCAGCCACCCAGAGGAGCAGGCAAATGATAGGTTTTGACATGTTGCTCGTCAGGTTGTTCGTCAGGACTTAACCTGAGGTAAGGGATGATCCCTTGGCTGAGCGGGAGGAACTTTAACTTGGGTTATGCTGCAGAACTTATAGGTAGCACTTGGCTGCCAATTGCCATAGGCAAAGTGTGGCTACTTTGTGAGTATCGGTGAGCATTTCACTCCAACATTTCAGCCAACAGAAACATGTGAATGCAGGTAAAATCAAGTGCTAAAATAAATTGTCCTTGCAGAAATGTTCAGCTGTCTAATAAAGGAAAACGGGATGGCCTTTGGCAGGAACGATTTTTTAAATAACAATTTCATTATTCACCCCACCTTGGGAAATAGCAAGAATATGTGAATAATTGCAAATTCAATGATTTGTTAAACCAGGAGGCATTTTATCTATTTTCTTTCTAAGAAGATGTGGATGCTTATTTGTAATCTTCTTTGTTATTCGATGTTTTGGTGTCAGTTTTGAATCAGGCTCCTCATTTATGGGTGATATTTTATATTAGACACAACATGAAGGTTGCCTCATCCCTTACTATAGTTCTTGATGAAAGGGGACACAAATCACTCTAAATATTTCTTTTTGATGTTAATGTCAGGGTTTTTAATTTAGATATAATTTGCTCTAGACCACATCTTCCTTCATATACAAGGGTTTCTCATTCTTATTTTTTCACTGCTCCATTCTTTGCTTCCTTCTTGCTTTGTTCTCCTTCTCTGGAGCTCAAAATAAAATTGAATGGAATATATACATTTATAGCCCTTCTTGAACTGGTGGACTGGTATGGGGGTCAGGACTCAAATGGCCTGGAGACAAATGATTGTCCCTCCCTTCACTGCTCCTCCAACAATTCCCTGCCACCTCAGTCATAAAATTGCCAATGTTCTTAGAAAGGAAGCAAGCATATCTAGTAGAAAATTATATTGAGGGTGGGGAAGGTGGAAGAGGCTTTCTTACATGGGGATACCCTCTTCTCAGATCGCTTGGAATTATTCTTCATTTTATAATAATAGCAGTGTTTGAGAGATGCTTACTGTCCTCAGACTTTTACCTGAATTATTCATTTAATCCTTATTATAGCCCTATCAGGCATTACTATTATCCCTCATTTCACAGAAGCACACAGAACCTGGGCATCCTCCCTGAGATGACATGTGATGCAGCACAGTGGGTTCATAACCAGGAACTTGGAATTTCTATCCTGCATTATCTTCACTATCCTGTATTTCACTGGATTAATACTTTCCTTTTGAGATGTGAAATTATTTCTTTTATGTTTCCCCCAGGATATGTATAATAGCAAGTTCTAAGAGTGCCTAGACAACAATATCAACATATGTCAGTCCTCTCTACATGGTCTGATATGCACAATTTCAGTTACTGTGATTTAGGTAAATAACACCAGTCCTGCAACAATGTGGCCCAAATTTCAGTGAGCCTGCTATATTAACTGTAGCTGCATAAAGTGCAAACTTCTCTGCTAGCCCTTCAATCTACAGATCATTATGCAAATAACAAATGTGCACTGTGATCTGTGGCCAATGACATCACTTACTTCAAGTCTATTCATGGTCAGTCGTGGCGCACCCGTTACTCAGCTCAAACAACAAAGTGTGTCATTCTATTGACTCCTTGTTTCTCGCTAATAAACTACATGACATGTTACAAAGATAGATCAAGAAAGAGGGAATTGCCAGCAAAGAAATGGAAAGCAAAGAAAAACCCTGACATGAACATATAATGCTGAAAATAGAATTTGGAACACCTGACAATGGGATGTCGAGAGTGCCCCCACTTGCCATTTGAGATTCTGGCTACGCAGCCAGAGGAACTTGGTGAAATCCAACATGTCGATGCAAACGAGGAAGTGGTTGCCGCTAAAAGGACGACGATATCCGAGAGGAAGTGACACTGGCATAAAACTTCATGTTAAAAAACCCTCTTTCATGGCGTTGAAAGGGCAAATACAAAATGTTGGAAGCTGGTCCAAATTTGGAAAGGAATCCAAATTCACCAAGACGCAGGAAAGGTGCTCACCCAATACTGTACCGTATGTGACCAGAAGAACACAAACACTGCTCAAACTACTTTTGAGAAGTTTCTGCAAATAAATAAAGCCCTTTAATTCTCAGTGTTTCTAATGTTCTAAATATATTATGGCACTCTAAAGAAATGTTTTAGTACTATTTTCAATTCCTATACATTTATAAACCATAGAAAGAGGATTTTTAATGTTTTGACAAAAATTTCTAAAGGTCGAACAAACGTAATGTCCTCCATCGATCATTAGAATGGCTTTGTACTGTTTCAGTTTGCACAGGGGTTTGTAAGGTCTTTTCTGCTACTGTGGAAGGTGAGCACTGCCCATATTTAACTCCCTGTCCAGTGAAATTAGCTGGCAATGAGTCATTGAGTTCAAACTTCTATCCAATGCCACAATCACCTCTACTACCTGATTATTCACTTGTGTTTGTGTCACACCTCTCCCAGGGAATCCACACTGGTGTTTTTCCTCAGTATAGATCCAAGTTAGGCCCTCCCTACAACACCTTTCCTCTCTGGGTGTCTTGAGTTAATAGGGCCTTAAAGTTATTACTAAATTGAAATGCAATTTTGGTTTGAATTGATCCTTAATTATAGAATTCAAGATAGCTCATCATTGCTTCCAACCTCTGACAAATACTTGCCATTCCCCTTCAGTTACCTGAACCTACCTCTCCCCTCTAATTTAAGGCATGAAAAGAAGAAACTGTACTTAAAAGCATCTGTGATAAAATTATTTTCTCTGTCTGAGAATTGTTTCTCATTACTAGCAATCACACAATAAATAATGTCTCTTGAAAAATTTAGATCTGCTCTACAGATTTAAAAAAATAACAACAATGGGGCTCATCTACTCTAACCTGGTCATCTTCTATTAGTAGCTTTGAAAGAAACTTCATGCATTTCTCACAAAGAAGAGCATATCCTCATGAGGTCGAAACAAGAGATTATGGGGTATGAGTTGTAAATTGCTTCTTCTGACTGGAAAGCAGTCTGCAGTGCTGGACTAGCTCATAATTATACTGCTTTTATGACAGCAATTCTCTGAATGGATTTGGCGAGCTGAACAGTCTAATTAATGACTTCCCGTGCTGTTAATTCAGCTAACCTCGTTTGCACTGGCCAATTCTCAGGCCTCATTTGCACCTCCTAGCTACCACACAGATGTTTCTATAATCTTTTGAAGCTTTTAATAGCTTTACTTCAGTTTTACGATGAATTCTTCAGGGATTGCAGTGGAATGAAAGGAACTAGAATGTCTGCTCCTTTTCTCCTCCCATCTTTCCTCCCTGCCTTCTACTCCTGACCACACCTCTCCACTCATTGGTCTGTCCCAAGACAGGGAATTAAAAAAAAGGCTGGGAAGAACTGCTGAAAAGAAAGAGGTAGGAATAATGTGTAGGCTCTTTTCTCAAAGTCTGAAAAGGTGAGGCTAAAGTCTAAGAGTGTCTCTTTGCAGACTTAAAGTTATAGAAATACATAGAAATACAGAGATAAGTCTTAGGTGCACTACAGTGTTGATGAAACAGATTTAAATTATAAAAATGGATAAGCCACATTATTTGGAAAAGAATGTCTGCTCTAATGCAACCCATTATTTTTTAACTGTACTTGCTTCCAAACGGTTCATGTATGCATATTTTCCATATCTTGAGGAATATATGACTTAGACCCGTAGATTTTTAGCAACTGTTTTCCATGCTGGAGCCCTGATTCATGGTTATGTTTAGTGAATCTTTCAGAATTTGCCTCATTCTGTCTCTTTTATTAAATGTTGTTTCTATTTTTCCCCCTCTAAATATTATACTAGAGTATAGGTTATGCTACTATAAGAAAGGGACACCAAAATACATGAACTCCAACAAGGGAGTTTAGCTGTCACCTACTGAAGTCTGGAGTTAGACAGCTCTTCTTCGTTCGGGGATACTGCTTTCATCTATCTTACTGTTGGTATTAGTTTGATAAAACTGCCATAACTAAGTACTAAACACTGTGTGGTTTAAACAACAGAAATTTATTTTTCACACATCTGGAGGCTAGAAGTCAGAGATCAAAGTATCACCAGGGTTATTTCTTCTGCAGCCTCTCTCCTTGACTTGTAGATGGCCAGCTTCTCTCTGTCTTCACGTTAGCTTTCCTCCGTACTATGTCTATGTCCAATTTTCCTCTTCTTACGAGGACACTAGTCATATTGGATTAGGGTCCACCCTAATGGCATCATCTTAATTACCAACATAGTGACATTCTGAGGTACTGATGGTTAGGACTTCAACATATGAATTTGGGGGAGACACACATCAGCCCATATCACTGTTCCACTTGAGTATTCTTATCCATACAGTTGAAGTTGGAAGCAGTCGCCTCCTCATCCATGTTTTCTTCCACTGAAAAGTGAAAGAGAGATGAGGTCAAGTGGCTTCACTTTAAGAAAATTGAACTGGAGGATGTATGCATCACTTTTGCTAGCATCCTATTGACCTGAATATAGCCATATGGCTATTGTATATGGAAGTGAAAAGATGTGGAATCCATAGTCTCTAGATGGAAAGGCATGCCTGGATGAAGAATGATCCATTATGTGCAGAAGAACTTGAAAACTAATCTCTTACTTGGAATAGAGAGAGAGAGATCTTCCTCTAACCCCCATATACTATTTAGTCTACCCTTAATTCATTCAGCTGTGATAGCCTCATCGTATAGTCTCACTGCTTGCTTTTTAGTAAGTTTCAAAGCCTGACCCACTTATTAACTCCTTCCTGTGTGATTGGTGGATGCCTAATGTCAGTGAAGTCATATCATGACTCAGATCTTAATAATATTAACAGTGAACTCTGTAGATATACTTTAGATATGTAGATAGTACAATTTCACCAAAATGTCTTCAGTTCTAACTAAACTCATTTTTATTATTCAATCATTTGTAGAGACTAGACACTTTTTATTTTTTATTTATTTTTTTTTATTTTTTTGAGAGAGAGAGTGTCCATGAGAGTGGTGTTGGGAACTGGGTAAGTAGAGGGAGAGAGAGAGAATCCCAAGCAGGTTCCATGCCTAGCATGGAGCCTGACATAAGGCTCAGTCTCATGACCCTGAGATCATGAACTAGGCTGAAATCAAGAGTTGATTAAGCATTCAAGAGTTGAATTGCTTAACCAACTGAGCCACCCAGGCATCTGAAGACTAGACACTTTTTGACAACTTCATGCAATGTTGAAAATTATGTCAAGTCCCTTTGTGGTTTCCATATCTCTTTACTGACCTTTTGATCTCTTGATCATTACTGATGTTTTCAGTGTAGCCCTTCAAATTCTCTAAGCCATGCTTTTATTGAAATGCATGTCATACAGTATATTCAGGAGTTGGAAAAATAGCAAGGGGAATAGATCTAGATCTCAGCCTTGTCTCAGCCACCATCTATAACTGGTCCTGAATAGGAAAGGCATATAAGTTACCACCTATTGTGACCAGACAGGAAAGAGAAACCCACAAAGTGAAATGTGTCAAGAGAGCATGAGATCTGCTTAGGGTGAGCAGCTAGGACAGTTCCCAAGCTTCCTTCTACCCCTGTTGGTCTTACTGTGGCACAAACTGACCACAGGTGACCTGCCTCTTGAGAAAGGGTTCCCAAAGTGTCTGAGGATAGATGATAGTAGGTGAGGCAAGGATCCCAGTTAGATAGAAAAAGGACAGAGGACAAGCCAGCCTTGACTGAATTGGCTCATTTGGCCAAGAAGTGGGGTGGAGGCCTCAGGGTGGAAGTCTGCAGGGGACCCAAGGCCCCCAGCCTCAAGACCCAAGGCCCCCAGCCTCAAGCAATGGAACTATTGCTGCTGCCATAAGGCCCTGCTAGAGACCAAAGGCCTGGGCCAGGCATACCCCAGAGAGACTCCAGTAATGAAGACATGGTACTTTTAGGCAGCTTAGGTAAGTAAGCTCTGGTCAAACCTGCAGGAAGTAGGGACAAGCCTGTGAGAAAGGCCCCATCTGCTGATCATGGACTCAGGGCCCACACAGACTCTGCATGTCCCTGGCTCAAGTACTAAGGTTTTTGTGTGTATGCTCTGTAAGGCATTTTCCTGAAGATGAGTGATATTGAACTTCTTTTCATGTACTAGTTGACCATTTAGAAGTCTTCTTTGGAAAAATATCTATGTCTTCTGTCCATTTTTTAATTGGATTAGTTTTTGTTAATGAGTTGTTTTGCATTCTTTAGGTAATTTTTATAAAGTATTTTGGATAATAACCCCTTATGTGATATATTATTTGCAAATATTTTCTCTTATTCTGTAGGTTGCCTTTTCATTTTGTTGATCATTTCTTTTATTGTGCAGGAGCTTTTTTTTTTTTTTTTTTTTTGATGTAGTCCTGCTTGTTGATTTTTGCTCTTGTTTCCTTTGTTTTGGTGTCGTATTCATAAACTCATTTCCAAGACCAACATCAAGGAACTTTCCCCCTATGTTCTCTTTTAGAAATTTTATGGTATCAGGTTTTATATTTAAGTCTTTAATGCATTTGGACTTGATTTTTGTAAGTAGTATAAGACAGGAGTCCAATTTCATTTTTCTACATGTAGTTTTCCTAGCACCATTTACTGAAGAGTGTACCCTTTCCCCTTCAAGTGTTCTTGGCTTCTCTGCCAAACAACAGTTGACGTTACATGCAGTGGCTTATTTCTGGGCTTTCTACTTTGTTCCATTGTTCTATGTGTCTGTTTTTATGCCAGTACCATAATGTCTTTAGTATAGCTTTATAGTATAGTTTGAAATCAGGAAATGACTATTCAGGGCCTTAGTGGTTTCATACCATTATTTTTTTTTTCCTATTTTTCCTATTTCTGTGAAAAACACTATTGGAATTTTGGTAGGAATTGCATGGATCTATAGATGGCTTTGGGTAATATGGATACGTTAGCACTATTAGTTCTTCCAGTCCATGAACATGGGATATCTTTCCACTTTTGTGAGTGACCTCTTCCATTTTCTTCATCAAAGTTGTGTAGTTTCCATTATACAGGTCCTTCATTTCCTTAGTTAAACTTATTCCTAAGTATCCTGTAGTTTTTGAATGGGATAGTTTTCTTTATTTCTTTTTCATTTATTTCATTGTTAGTAAATAGAAACAAAACTGATTTTTGTGTATTGATTTTATGATCCGGTGATCCCACTTCTGGGTGTGTATCCAAAGGAAATGAGAAAAGGTTATCAAAAAAGATATCTGTGTAACCATATTTATTGCAGCATTATTCACAATACCCAAGATATGGAAACAACAGTGTCAAGTCAATGGATGAAGGGGTAAAAAAGATGTGGTATATTCAGTTGAACACTTTCAGCCATTAGATAGAAGGAAATCCTGCCATTTGTGACAACATGGGTGGACCTGGAGGGCATTATGCTTAATGAGATAAGTCAGACAAAGACAAATGCTGTATGATATTACTTACATGTGGAATCTGAAAAAGCTGAATTTGTAGAAGCAAAGTAGAATGGTAGTTACCAGGGGCCCAGTGGGGAGTTGGGGACTGGGAAGATGTTGTTAAAGAGTGCAAACTTGCAACTAGAAAGTGAATAAATTCTGGAGCTCTAATCCACAGCATAGTGATTATAGTCAACAATACCATATTATATATTTCAAAATTGCCAAAAAACTAGATCTTAAATGTTTTCCCACAAAAAAGAAATTATAATTCTGTGGTGTGATAGAGGTGTTAAATAAAGCCAAGATGGTAATCATAATATATATATATATATATATATATATATATATATATATATATGTTTCAGTTCATCAGGTTATAAATTTTTAACTTAAACAGTGTTTTATATAAATTATATTTCAATTAATTTTTTTAAAAATGCAGTGTGAGGGATCTTAATTAGGTTCAGACCAGGACACGGTGTATACTGGGGTGTGGGTAGGGCGTTTTCTTCCTAGTGTTAATTGTTTGCTCTCGGCTCCTCAATGCCCTGCTTGCTCTTTGGAGCCTCCTTTGGGGTCCTGTATATACAGGAATATACTGTATATACAGTTTCTGTGAATAGGCTGGGAGAGCAATGGGCCAAGTGCCCTCCTGAAGCTAGGTTACCTCACCCTCTAGTCTGCAGAGGAATGACACAGGACCAACACAATTCTCTAGGGAGAACAAGTTTCATGAGAGTCTGAGCTTAAACTTAAAGAAGAATGTGTGGATGGGGAGAGGATGGTCCCAGGGAGGGAGAGAAAGGGGACCCCTAGGCCAATTGCCCAAGACAGTTAGGGAGAAGAGAAGGCCCAGAGCCTAGGCTAATTCATCCATCTGTCTTACAACCTGCTCTTTTCTTAACTACACCAAGAATGATATACACCAGTCTTGCAGGGCTCACAACAGCTGAGCCCATTTCCTGCCAGTGATTTTCTTTCTGGCCCATCATTCCTAGTACTGTATAGTCCAAGGGGCTTCTCTGGCCCCTCACCACAGCCTTTTGCAAACAGAAATAAGTAGCACAGTGGGAAGGGATGGAGCCTCCCTTGGCCCTCTCAGGAATACCTAGAGGGCAGAGTGAGGCTGAGGCTGGGATGCAGGTGGGTTTGAAGTGAAGCTGTGTGTCAGGTGTTGTGATAGACACTTGAGATGTGGCAGTGATCTAAGTAGGCCAAGTTCTAACCTATAAGAACTCACATCTGGTTGGAGAAGACAGATAATAAACAAATCCATACATATCCATGTAATATACTGGGCAGTGTTTATGTTACAAAATGAAAACAAGATAAGGAAGGCTAGAGAATTATAGAGCAAGGTTGCTTAAAAGGGGTGGTCAGGGAAGGCACACTGCCAACCAGAACGAAGTGAGGGAGAGAGCCATGTGGATATGGGAGAGGAATATTCCACACACAGGGAGCATCAAGTGTGAAGGCCTTGAGGATCAGCATGCCTAATGGCTGTCATGAGCTCCATCAGGCCATTGTAACTGGCTCAGAGCAAATAAGGGGAAGAGTTTGGGGAATAAGGTCAAAGAGGTAGCAGCAGGGTGGCATATCATGTAGGGCTGTGGAAAGAAATGTGGATTTTACTTTTAGTGCAGTAGAAAGCTAGTAGAGGATTTGGGGCCGAGAAATGACAGTTGACTTGCATCTTAACAGAATCACTCTGGCTACTGATGGCAAACAGACCTTGGAGAGGTTAGGATATAAATAGGGACCTGTTAGGAGGCTATTGTAATTATCCAAGTAAGAAATTATCCAAGATGGGATGTAGGCCAACATGGTAATGGGTGAAGGTGTTAACAGGTGGTTAGATGGGAGATATAATTTAAAGGAAGAGTTGGAATGATTGGCTGAATGATTAGATATACAAGAAAGAGAAGAATCAATTATGGCTCTATAAGAGTTTTCAAATAAGCAAGAGTGAAGGTGCCAGTTCTAGAATCTTTTTGAGATGAGTCTGAGAAGATGAATTTTACCAAGTGTGTGTATATAGGGTAGAGAGTGGACGGGGTGGTGGGGGGGATCTTTCCAAGTGAGAAATAGCAAATCAAAGGCAAAGAAGAAAAATTGCAAAAGGTCTTTTGTACCCAATAGTAGTCTCACCATTGTTGAACAAGGGAAATATGACATTGAAACAATCCTGAATATTGTGCCCTGAGTAGCTACAGGCTTACTTTGTATTCTTCAGAGTATCTCTACTTGACACGAAATCCCTCCTAGAACAAAAAAAAAAAAAAAAAAAAAAAAAAGGCTCTATAATTTAGGACTTTACTGATCAGAATTATTTCTCAAAATTCTAACCCAGTAGTCAAAATATGAGGACAAATGAGGTCTATAATTATTACAGAAGCACACTACCATTTTCTAAAAAACTACTAGATGTGGAATAAAACCCCTGGAGTGCTTTTGAAGCAGCTTTTAATCTGTATTTTCTCTTCCTTTAATAGTCGCTTCCGGATGTCTTGTGTATGCACAGTATTTCACCTTTGAAAGCTGAGTTACCTTTTCGCTCCATGCTCTGTATATATTATGTCCTATCTTTCTTAAAAGAGTATGATTTGGAGTCAGGCTTACTTATGTTTGAATCCTAGTTCTGTTGCATAAAACAATTATGATCTTAGGCAAATCCCTTCACCTCTCTCTGAGACTTGATTTTATCATCTGAAAAGCAGATGATAATGGCTATCTTAGAAAGTTGTTATGAAGAGTAAATGAAATAATCACCTCACATGAGCTGAGCACAGTGCCTAGCAGAAGACAGTATCTGTGTGTGCACATGATTCACCTTCCTCTTCATTCTCACTTCAGTACTAGTCCAGAAAGATGTAACTTTGCATTGCTGTTATGACCCTGTCCCTCAGGGGCTTTTCTGGCCTCAGCTCTCTTCTGGCCAAGTCTGTTCTTCAGTCGAAAATCATATGAACCAACTTGAAAGCACTCATGTTTATCTCTATCTTCTCCAAACTCCTATAGCAGGTCTCATCTGCCTTGTTCATTTTGTTCTTTTTTTAATTAATTTATTTTTTTAAAAGATTTTATTTATTCATGAGAGACACACAGAGAGAGGCAGAGACATAGGCAGAGGGAGAAGCAGGCTTTCCATGGGGAGTCTCATGGGGGGGGAATCGATCCCAGGACCCAGGATCACAACCTAAGTCAAAGGCAGACACTCAACCACTGAGCCACCCAGGTACCCCTGTTCATTTTGTTCTTAATCCTGTACAACCTTGCACTTTTACTTAGTTGTTATCTATTGAATTGTATGTCTCTGTAAGATAAACTTCTTGTCCTACACTTCTTTTGTCTCCATCCCACAGCAGGTCTCAGCCTTCTTAGTCATACCATTGGTCAGGTGCATGATCATCCTCTGTACTTACAAATCTCTAATGTTGCTCTTACATTACAGAGGTAATTCCTTAAAGTTGCCTTAATGGGAACACAAGCTGCCACTCAGGGTAGCATCAAACATATTATTAACCCACAACAATCCAGGTCCAGTAATAATATATCCATTGAATCATTCGTTGATTTACTCAACATATATTTCTCCTTCAGCATGCCTTGAAGGTATCAGGGACATAGTCATGTGCAGGATAAAGTTCCTGCTTTCATGGAATTTATATTCTCCAGATTAATTGTTAAAGTAAGCTGCTGCTGCTTTTTTTTTTTTTTCAATGTTTCAAGCTTTTATTTAAATTCTAGTCAGTTAACATATAGTGTAATACTAGTTTTGGAAGTAGAATTTAGTGACTCATCACTTATATGTGACACCCAGTGCTCATCACAAGTGCCCTCCTTAATGCCCATCACCCATTTAGCCCATCCCTCCACCCACTTCCCTTCCAGCAAATCCTCAGATTATTCTCTGTAGTTAAGAGTCTGTTTATGGTTTTCCTTCTTTTCTTTTTTCTTCTTTTCTCTGTGTTCATCTGTTTGATTTAAAGTAAGCTTCTTTTGGAAGTGATTTTGGCACTAGTTACTCATAAGTATGTGTTATACAAGATGGGAAAGCAAGATAATATTGCCAGTTTCTAAGGAAAGAGTACTATCTTTGAAGTAGATCACTTAGACGTAACTATTATCTATGATATTGTAAAACAAACAAACAAAACAAAGTTAAAGTGACTTCCCACCAACTCAGTTTTCATTGTTAATCATTTAATTTGATGATACGTGTCTTAGTTCAGGCTGCTATAACAAATTACCACAAACTGGGTAATTTAAACAATAAGCATTTATTTCTTATAGTTTTGGATGCTGGAAGTCCAAGATCACAGTGCCACCATAATTAGATTCTATTCTCACGTCAGGCTCCCCACAGGGAACCTGCTTCTCCCTCTGCCTGTGTCCCTGTCTCTTTCTCTCTGTGTCTCTCATGAATAAATAAATAAAATCTTTTTTAAAAAGTTGATGGAAATTTGCAAAAGCCTCTGTTAGAGAGACGGTTACAAACACCATGGTCATAGTGCCTATACAGCTCAGTTCAGAAAACAAGTAGTAATGGTCACTATGAGATCCTTATTAGTGAGCAGCTACCTCCACTGTGGCTCACGGCACACTTACATTTTACAATGTAGCATAATGAGCATAATGGTGCTCATTATGAAGTCCAGGTCTTTGAAATCAGGTCAGCTTTAAAGATTTTATTTTCAGAGGAATATATTTGACATTGAGCAATCTACCTTCATAGAGAAGTTAAAAGTTGAAGCACAAAAAGGACATCCACAAGAACAAGAGAAGTGCTGGTACATCTACAAGTCTTTCTTCTCTTATACCTAATGATGAGATTTTGTTTTGTTTTGTTTTTTTGTAGTTGTTTCTCAGGGCTCCATATTAAAGTACAATTATCTATGGAAGGAGATTTTATCTTTTAGTATCTTGGGTTGATTATGGCAGATTCCTGACATCGAGGCCTTGCCAAGAGACTTGGAGGACACTTTAAACAGCCTATCTAGTTTACAGATTTCTCACTGTATGATAGGGATGTTCAGTAGCTTGAGGAAAAAGGATTGGGGAGAATGACAGGAGTAAATGATAATTATGTTTCTCCTAAAGAAATAATGAAAGGGAGATATTGTTAGTCTTTTGGGTAGAGTACTAGAAATACACATGGCAGTAATCCTTGCTCCTGCCTACCAAAGTGGAAACTGGCCCTGATAGCTGACACCATCCATAGTCAGAAAAGAGGTTCCATGGATGAGCCATAGACAGAGTTTACAGAAAGGAATTTCAGATTTTCATTTGGTTATTGGTTTGCTGTTTGGCTCGACTGAATGCCTTCCAAATAGTGTGAGTGGTGTTTTTTGGTATTCATATCTATGAGGCAGGTACCTGGGCATATGGAGAGATGGGATTTAATGTAAAGAAAAAGCAAAGGCGGGACCTCTGGGTGGCTCAGTGGTTGAGCATCTGCCTTCAGCTCAGGGCGTGATCCTGGAGTCCCGGGGTTGAGTCCCATGTCGGGCTCCCTGCACTGAGCCTGCTTCTCCCTCTGCCTGTGTCTCTGCCTCTCTCTGTCTCTGTCTCTCATGAATAAATGAATAAAATCTTTAAAAAAAATAAAGAAAAAGCAAAGGCGTAGCCACCCTACACATACAGATAGTATGGTAAATAGGTGAGGGATGCATTGGTAAGTGCAACTTACAATGCTAATGAAGCCAAAACAATCTGTCTAGACATGTGGATCAGTCTCATACTCAAACTCTATAATCCTGCCTGTTCTATTGCTTCTCCAAAGGTGCTGTGCTAATGAATGTCCTAATATATGTAGAAATCTTGTAGAAACCCCAGAATCAGGCAGCCAGATAAATGCAAAAGGAAGCATAGTGAATTGCCTTTGGGATATCTGAATCCTTGTTGCCCTGCAAGTGCCCAGTGGCGAGCCATTCACTTGTCAAGGAGCCCTTTCCTCTCTCTAACTCATCATGCTCGTAAGTGTCATTTTTATATCAACCATATGAGAAAGTGAAGTGTTTTCCATATTACCTCCTGAGTCATACTATTTCTCCAGTCCTACGCCAGTCAGGTTTTTCTGGTTGTTATTCTCATACTTCATTTTCCTGAAGCTTGTCTCCCCCTTCATTATAGTAGATGTGTTTGAGAGGTCATGCCTAAATGGCCTACATTTAGAAGCATGGGAAAATTCTCCAAGCACTTAATTTAGACAATTACACAGGTATATTAGAATATAGAAGGTTGAAATTCATATGAGAAAAACAAGAAATTTTCATCTGCTGTCTTGCCACACATAAGGAATCATTCCTTTTGGGGATAAGGACACACATCCCCTTTTGGGGATCCTTGCCACACATAAGGATCTTTTCCTTTTGGGGAAGGAAGTTGGTTTTAAAAATCAGTTGTTGCAAATCTGACATGGATCATGGAGTACTTCCTTAAAAGTGATAGAGAACTGGACAAAATACAAAGAGAAATAAACCAATATTACAGCACCCTGAGATGTGAGGTCCTCATCCTCCACCCAAAAATGCATTTATAAAGCACAAACATATTCTTTAACTTTGCCAGAATATGCAACTTCCAAGCCATACTAGCAAAACCAGTTGTTTAGATACATCTGGAAATTCCATTATTTGGAACCTTTGGAGTACATTATATACTGAAGCAGAAATTCACTATTTGCCAAAGAATTGTGGAGTGTCTAACAAAGTGTCTTAGGCAAGAATTTGAATTATGAAGTCCAGGCCCTAGGAACCTGGGAGCATAAAGTTTCCAGAGAAAATAATGACACAGAACATACCAGCCAGAGACACCCAGTCATGAGACATGGATTGCTGGTGCCAAAGATTAATAATGGTCACATACGTTTCCTTTCATTCTTACTTGACTTGTTAAAGGGCATTTTGATGTCTCTTATGTTGCTATTAGTATCCTTCGTGAGTAATCTTTCCACACCTTGTGACCACGTGTGACTCCTGGATTTTTTTGAGACATAGACACTGGACATGCAGTCTCCTCCATCATCTCAAATTTTAAATATAAAATAACCTAATGACTTCTGCTCCATACTTCTTGTTCTAATCTTGACCTTGATACATAGTTGTCTTCAATGGAAAAGATGTCAGGCCACACCCATCTGAATTCTTTACTTTAGAAATCTGAATCTAGTAACCAGGAGAGTGTAGTCAGTCACCCACTGAGTGGAGAAAAAGGAGCATGACAGATTAGATTTCAGACTTCAGGCAAAGAAAGGGTTTCTTGGATAATAGTTGAATAATGTTCCAGGACCTGAAACTTTGTGAAAATACAATGTGAATTTCTCTGTCATTTTCTGAAATTATCATGTAGTATACATTTTTCACCCCCAATTTCTCGCTTTGCAAAACTGGCTGTTCCAACCTATAAAAATAACCAAGTTTTTTCACAAAAGACTTGAAAGTTTATTCGCCGGGACACAATAATTACAGCTGCCATCACCCCATCTAAATGTCCTGCCCCCTCACCTGGGGGTCATGCAGCCCATGGCTACATCCCCCACTACATCTCACTCTACTCTGTTTTTCTCATGCACTTTGGTCATAATGAACTACTGTCAGCTCCTCTGTTGCATCAAATTCATTGTCAGATCGAACCTCCTTTCGCTTTTACTATTTCCTTATGTCTTCATTGTAGTCTCTCCTTTTTCTTACGCCTCTGGCATCCATCAGATCTTGAAGCTTTTCTGTCTACAGATCTTTCTTTGATGCTCGTATCTGATTTCTGTTTCCTCCTTGAGCTACTCACTGGAGAACTAGAATTTATTACCATCTTAGCACATCTTACTTTATGTTCTTACTTTTATTATCTCCCTTTCCTCTGTGTCAGATGATGACAGCTTCCCCACTTGATCGTATCTTGCTCAGGATAGATTTTTTTTCCTCTAAATTTAAAATACTTCTGGGCTCTGCATGAGCAGGAATCTTCTCCTTCATACCTACATGTTGGCAACCCTGGCCTTATTGCAGCGTTTCTAAGAGTTCATGCTCCTTTCCACCTGAAGGAAGCTTCTTTCCACCTTCACCGCAGACATTGTTCCACCTACCAACAGTGTCTGTGCCCCACCTCTTCATTTCACATGGAAAAGTTTGATTTACCCTTCATGTTTCTGGGCTTGGCATAGATAAACCCCATATGTGTATGCAGTGCTTAGTTAGAGCCTCCTCACAGTCACAGGGGTAGCACATTTCATAACCATAGTTCAATTATTTTCGGGGTAATTATATATATATATTTTTTTTTTCTCATTAAACTTTTATTTTAATGAGTCTCAAAATTCTGTGACAGATTTTTGGTCAAATTTTTTCCATTAGGGAAGCCTGGGTGGCTCAGTGGTTGAGCATCTGCCTTCAGCTCAGGTCATGATCCCGGAGTCATGGGATCGAGTCCCAAATCGGGCTCTTTTCGTAGAGCCTGCTTCTCCCTCAACCTGTGTCTCTGCCTTTCTTTGTCTGTCATGAATAAATAAGTAAAATCTTTTTTAAAAAGTTGTTTCCAATAAAAAGTACTGATTTTAAAACAAATAACTTAAAACTGCCACACACGCACAAAAAAATAAAACCAAATGGTCCACACAACATTCTCCCTTCCTTCTGAGGGTTTTACGATGCGCTGTTCTCATTAACCAGACTTTTACTATTCAACCCAAGTGGCCGATTGACACAGTTCTGAGGCCGTTCTCCCACCACCGATCAAGACTGGGGTGGCAGGTGTTGGGGATAATACTCATTTAGCCTCCTGGGCTTTCTGGGCAGACTGGGGGACTCTGCCAGCTCCAGCTGCCTTCTTGTCCTCCGCTTTGAGGACATCCGCGCCACCGTCTGTCTCATGTCACGAGCAGCAAAACGGCCCAGAGGAGGGTGGTCAGAGAAGCTCTCAACACACATAGGTTTGCCAGGAACCACATCCCCAGATTTCACGAACTTGGGACCATCTTCCAGCTTCTTTCCAGAACGACGATCTATCTTCCCCTTCAGCTCAGCAAACCTGCAAGCGCTGTGAGCTGCGGGTCGGCCCAGCACAGGTGCGTGTCCAGCACCGATTTGGCCTGGAGGTTCAGGAGAATCACCTGAGCCGCGAAGCCAGCTGCTTCCACGGGTGGGTCCTTGTTGCTGTCGCCGGCCGCGTCGCCGCGACGAACATCTTTGACAGACACGCTCTTGACATCGAAGCCCACGTGGTCCCCAGGAAGAGCCTCACTCCAGCGTCACAGTGCATTTCCACAGACTTTCCTTCGGGTGTAACATTGACCGGAGCAAGGTGACCCCCTGCCAGGCCGAAGAACACCAGCCCCCCTCGGCCCCGGGCCGGTACCGACACCACCGATTTTGCAGGCGTCCCGGAGAGGCAGGTGCAAGGGCTTGGCAGGTGGACGAGTCGGCGGCGGGATGCAGCCAGAGCTCCGAGCAGTGGGTTCCCGCATCCCCGTCCTCACGGGGCACTTTCCGTCCCTGGCCCCACGGCGTGTTAGCCCCTGGCTCCAGCCTGTCGTCACCTTTCCAGCCAGAGACGGCACAAGTGGTGCTGCTGCGTGGGGCGTAGCCAAGCTCCGTGGTGCGGGTGCTGACTTCCTGGGCGATGTCCTCGGGGCTCCTCGGGCTGTGGGGTGGCTCAGTGGGATCCGTTTCGTTAATACCAACGATTGGTTGTTTCACGCCCAGTGTGTAAGCCAGAGGGCACGCTCACGGGTCTGCCCATTCCCCGAGACCCTGCTTCAAATTCACCGACACCAGCGGCAACGACCAGGACAGCACAGTCAGCCTGACGTGTGCCCGGAATCATGGTTTTGATAAAGTGTCTGTGTCCTGGGGCATCAGTGATGGTCACATAACACCGCTGGTCTCCACAGGGACACATCAGTGGTGATACCACGTTCACGTCCAGCTTTCAGTTTATCCAAGGCCCAGGCATACGTGAAGGAGCCTTTTCCCATCTCAGCAGCCTCCTTCTCAAATTCTTCGATAGTTCTTTGGTCGATCCCACCACATTTGTGGATCAGATGGCCAGTAGTGGTAGACTTGCCCGAGTCTACGTGTCCAATGACGATGATGTTGTTGTGAGTCCTTTCCCGTCCCATTTTTGGTTTAGGTTTAGTGGTGGTTTTCACGATGGGTGTGAAACAATGGGTGGCAAACCTATTGCAGAAAAAAAAGGGGGTAATTATATTTTTAATATCTGTCTCCTAGCTACACTATAAGCTCCGAGGGACAGCTCTGGCTGTCTTTCTCAAGAAATATTTGTGGTGAATCTATCTGGGCCAAACTGGAGCCAGTGTGGGAACAGTGAATAAGTTAGGAAAATGTGCAAGGGTTGGGAAATAATGCCAGACCCGGATGTAGGGCCAGA
This sequence comes from Canis aureus, assembly GCF_053574225.1. Taxonomy (NCBI): domain Eukaryota; kingdom Metazoa; phylum Chordata; class Mammalia; order Carnivora; family Canidae; genus Canis; species Canis aureus. The sequence goes on from NC_135624.1 coordinate 66,327,120, forward strand.
TCCTAAAAGAGCTTTATTGCCACGACAAACAGTTTATACTTTATCCTGAAGACAGTAAAGATTCATCAAATGTTCCAAAGCTGAAATGATCAATGAAATAATCTGTGTTTCAAAGAATGAGTCTGGCAGCAGGTTAGAGGATTTTTGTCTCTAAACCAAAAGACTATTTTAGTAGATTATAAAAAAAATGTCTACGTATTTCTCCTGTCCCCATATGGACATCCCTTTGGCAATGTGGCTTTATCATTCTTCTTATCCCATGATTTTAAATATGAGTTTAGCCATGTGACCTGCTTTGACCCATGGGGCATTAGCAGCTGTGATTCAAGCATTTGCACCTAGGGGTTTGCCTGGGGCCTGAAAGGGAAACCAGAAGTCCCTAGTGAAGTAGCTTCATGAAGCAGTGAACTTCAGCCATGTTTTAAACTTCCTCTTTGCTACTGTTAACACGTACAACACTGGCCCCCTCACACCACCACTAAGAGAAATCTCTCTCCCTTCAGCAAATGATCCTCAGAAGTGTGCTCCAGAATCTTGAGGTGGGAGGGAGCCATAAGGAGCAAGCCTACATTTGTCAGGAGATTACAGCATTCATTATAACTGCAAATTGAAAGCCACTCTACTAAGTTTCATGGGTCAGTGAATGAACAGTTAATTCAGCCTGGAGAGTTAATGAGCACAAAGGAAGTGACATTTAGCTAGATCTGCAAAGGAAGAATAAATATTCATCAGGTAGAAAAGTAGAGGCAGGTTACGTCAAACAGAGAGTAGCATGTACAGAGGCAAGTGTTGCATCCCAAAGGACGGATTTTAAATGGTCGTCTTTTCCCCTTCTATACAACTGAGCATCCTCTCTGATATTCTAGATCATGCTAGCAGAACCCTCTCACCCTCAAGGAAGCCTATAGAATTTACTTCTGTGGTGTCTATAAAGTTTATAGAAAGGCCAATGAAACAAATTGCCATGGTAATTAGTGCCTTTCCTCAAAATAGTCTTTATTTTCAGAAACCTGTTTTAGACACGACCAAGTCATTTTCCTCTGACTCTCATTCCCCAGAGTGAGCTCAATGCAAGTAACAATAGGATCTAATGGTTGTTTTATTTGTGTTCACTGTCAAATGGTTTCAGTAACTCTAGAATCATGTTAACTTCATGAAATTGAATCTAATCCTGATTGCGCAGTATCTGTTCATGGGCCTCTCATGAAAATCCTGACATTGATCAAGATCTAAGGCATGTTCCCTGCTTCTTGAAAGTTCATGTTGCCACTTTGCTGTTACAAAAAAAAAAAATAAAAAACAAAGCAAAACTACATTAGTATCTGTTTTCACTAAGTGAAAGAAATCCGAGGTTTTTAGCTTTTCTGAAAAAAGCAAAAAACAACAGCAACAACAAAGAATAGGTGCAAAGCCAAAAGCATTCAGTGTTTGCTTCACAGTGAGCATCTGACGTACAGTGTGCACAGAGGCAGTGCACACCCCCAGCAGGGAGGGGGGCCCCACCAGGCTCCTTCCCTGGGAACTACACTTCAGCATGTCAGTATCCAGCAGCCAGAGCTGTGAACTGTGTCTGTGAGCACTTAGGCTTCTCCCCATTTATTTTGCACATCTGTTAGCAAGATATGTCCTAAGATGTCAGAAGAGCCAAAAAGCTTATTTTTTAGGACTAAGAATGCTCAAAAATTTCCCCCTATAAATTAATGGTATATGCTTCTTCTGTTACTCCATCATGGCATAAGAAAGGTTTTTTTGGATTGCTGGGAGGATCCTGTACCTGGTTTTCATACATACAGAATTTTTGGCATTTTCCTTAACATACACATATACTCCCTTACACCTAAACACAGAATAAATAAGTCTCTGAAGGAGATTGTTGCCTTAAAGTGCTTCTGTGATTCTTTTCAATATAGCATATAGAACACTTTTCCTCACACGTAATAGGATTAATCTTTAAAAGCATCCTCTTCTACAAGCAGGTGCAAACCTTTGTCTGCCCTTAGGGAAAGACCAGCCAAGGAGAGCTTTTTCTGGTGATGTAATGCTTGTTAACTTACGCTCTTGCAGACATGATTGGGGAAGATGCTTTTCAGAGCATCAGACATATTGGATTTAACTCTTTCTCACAAGACTAATTTAAGCTCACAAGCCACTTCTGATGCTTCATAAATATGTCAGGTAGGACAACCCTGAGATAGTTATGCACAATCATCAGTCTAGAGAATTTCTTTTAAGAATTGGCATCTTTACCCACTGGCATTTGCCAATGATAATTCCCTACCTTTCTTGAGAAATCAGTACCTCCATATCCTGGTTCTTCTGTAAATAGATGATACATTAACCCTAGCCAGCAGCAAATAAACTTCTATTTCTTCCTCAGATATAGATTCTCATGAAACTCAAAAGGGATGGAGACCTTGTATGGGTTGTTTTCCATCAAACTCATCACAGTTGATCTCTCGTGACTGTGTACAGACTTAATTTTCATATTCATCCGCTTTCTTTCAAAAATTAAAAAAAAGAACAATATTTGATAGCCAGGGATATTCATAGTGATATAATCTTCTGCCTAGTGAGTGATGTTCAGGGCTCTGTTGGTGCCACTGAGCACTTGTGAATGTCCAGAGAAGCCCTCGCCCAGGGCAGGTGGCCCACTACCCATCACACAGTGTGTTTCTATGAAGTGATAGGTAAGGCAAGGTAAAGGTGTGTTACCTTCTACAAGTTGAATGCGCAAAAAGCAGACATAAGCTACAGATTCAGGCAGATGTTATTTTGTGCAACAGCTCATCCTCATTCCTCTGTCCTTCCACCCCAAACCTCACTTTTTTGAGCAGAAATATGCAACATAAGCATATTGTGAAAAACACAATTTGGAAGAGGAGTGTCATGGTACCTGAGCAGACCAGTGGTTGATCTGATCTGACACCCAGGAAGAAAGCAACTCAGACTGCTAAGCCAGCTGTGTAATTTGAAGTGCTGGATGTAATTCAGAGATGATGAGCTGTGAGTACTCAGAGTAAAAATGTAGGAAAGTTACTTTATTAGAACTTCCCTCCTTATATCTTTTTTCAGACAATCCTCCAAACCCTTTGAGAACACTGCATCAAATTTTGGCCCCTGAATCTTTCCTGGGACTTTTCTACTTATTCAGGTCATGGTAATACAGTTGCATTGGGATGGGGTGGAATCATGGAATCGTAGAATGTTTCAAACTGGGCTGTAGATAGCATCTCCACCATATAAGGGAGTGGTAAGTCACTCTAACCGCAGGGAGAAACACTTTCTTCATCTATTAAGATGAAATAATAATTCCATATGGATTATCACAATAATATTTGTAAAGTTCTTGGCAAGTAGAAGGTATTTAATTGATAGTAGCTATGGTTAATATTATCTTTATATGCATAATTTCAAGCCACTTTACCTTTCAAAGTTGAAAACCAAATTATATAAAATGACTTTACCTACAGCAGATCCCCTGACATGATGAATTTTATCTACCTTTTGACTGTGAAATGAATAATTTTGTTTTCCATTGCAGTTGGTTTGTACTTGATTCTTCATTTACCAGTAGTCTTTTATTTTTACCCTTTAGTATTTCAAACTCAGGACTTTACAAATACATAATTTTAAATACTACCAGAGTAAATAGTCGTAGCATAGTACATTTCTGCCAGAGATCCACTGATATTTTAAAAGCATGGCATTTCCAATTCTGTAAAAAAAGTCCTGGAAGGCACTGGTCATGCTATCAAGTCAGCCTATTACAAAGGGGGGAAGGGGCAATTTGTCATGATCAAGCAAATTAGTAGCTTGAGTTTTTCAGTAAATTAGCTTGAAATAAATTGTCTGTATCCACTGACACATTCCTGCAGATTGATTTTAGATTTTAAATCTCAAAGGCTATGTAGTTCACTTCATCAAAATTTACCGAATGCATGACCTGTGCATGGTGCAACTCTCAGATGAAGCCCAATGACGATAGCACCAGCTGTAAAGCCTTGGTTTCCACCATCCAGGTGCTAGTGCGTAGCTACTGGGGACAGACAACACAGTGTGCTAATTTCCATGACAGAGTTACATATAAAGTTACTGGAAATACAGGTGGTGGGGCTTTTAATTCAACATTGGAGGGGTGAGTTTTTGAGAAAAATTATAGCCAGGTAACATTTTATTGGCTTTTAAATAAGGATTTTCTTATTTGGATAAAGTAGAAGAGTATTCCAGGGGGAAGGAATAGCTAGAGCAAAGCAAGAAAGGATTGCTAATTCATAGCTATTTGTGAAATGGCTATTGACCTAGCCTAGACTTTGACATTGGATGGAAGTGTGATGAGGGAAAGACATGTTTGTGTGTAGAGAAGCTTTTTGGAAAACGAATCCATTACCTTCCAAATCATAAGTATTCTTATCTTTTCTTTGTTACATACCATGATTGATAATACATACAAACTGGTTTTTTTTTCTTTTGGTGATGTCTTTAAGCCTATTTGGACTTAAGCAAAAGAATATTATTCCTTTGCTCTTCCTATGATTAAAAAAAATTCTAGTGTACTACTAAACTTCAATTAAAGGTAAGGGTAAACTTTACAAACCCTATTTCTAGAAGGCAACATAAGTCGTACAATAATAATACTTGAGATCTAGAAAACTTGTTAGTTTTTTTAAGATTTTATTTATTCATGAGAGACACAGAGAGAGAGAGAGACAGAGACAGAGACATAGGCAGAGGGAGAAGCAGGCTTCATACAGGAAGCCTGATGTGGGACTCAATCCCCGGAGTCCCGGGATCACGCCCTGAGCCAAAGGCAGATGCTCAGCAGCTGAGCCACCCAGGGCCCAAGTTGTTAGTTTAGATTCCTATAGAAGCATATGCGAGCGAAATTTGTAAAAGGCAATGCATCTAAGTAACATGTGAGCTAATAATGTCCGAGTATGTGTTAAAGAAGTATTGTCTGTGCTAACTGACAATAAAAGAGTTACCTGGGAAAACTTCATTGTTCATATTCACATGACAAAGCATAAAACCAGCAGGTCAAAGCAGGGGACCATTCACGTGTAATAATGTGGGTGTGAAAACATTCTTAAATAAGACTTGCTGAAAGTTCTCTGTGTTTTCTTTGAGTCTATTCACTGAATAAGAAGTCTGCATACCTTAGAACAGGACTATGTGTATATGCTCAGTAATTCAAATCTATTTGATGATTTTTATTAGACTGCACTGGGAATGTATTATTCACACATAAATGATGCTGTTGTTAGAACAGGAATTTATCAATTTAACAAATGGTGTGTGCTGAACTGTCTATATCCTGTTCCCCCTTTGTTACTAATATCATGTATTTTAGAAGTAGTTAACTAGAATTAAAGGTAGTTGGGTCACTCATGGATTATAGATTTTCAATCATGTAAAACTAACTGCATGGAGATTCAACCTACAGTCTTAGGCTGATTAGGTATCATACACAGGATGGTCCAAGTGTGTGAGTGTTTCCAGGCTACCTTATTCTGACAGTGTTTTGAGGTTGTTAGACTTATATATGTAATGCAGAAAAATCCACTATATTCTGTTAAATTAATTAAACAAGGAGGCTTTTAGATTCATATGGCTCTAATGTCATGGCAGCCCATGTAAGCCAACCAAAATCTAAGCCTAAAAATGTCTCAAGGTTACAAAATCAAAACCGAAGGACAACCAGTCACAAAGAGCCAATTGAGTTTTAAGTGATAGCCAAAACTGAAAGGTCATTATTGAATGACCTTGCTTTGTTTCCACCTGTTCCCTTAAAAGTCGCTCACTAGCCTCTTGTTGGTAGAGCGCTCCTGACTACTTCCAGTTTACTGCTATCCAATTCAAATAGATAATATAAACTCTTAAAAATTTTTGGGGTACCTGACTGGCTCCATCGGTAAAGCATGCAACTATTTTTTTAAGATTTTATTTATTTATCTGAGAGAGAAAGAGAGAAAGCACACAAAAGAAAGCATGAGAGAGGGGATCCCTGGGTGGCTCAGTGGTTTGGCGCCTGCCTTTGGCCCAGGGCACAATCCTGGAGACCCGGAATCGAGTCCCACGTCGGGCTCCCTGCATGGAGCCTGCTTCTCCTTCTGCCTCTCTCTCTCTCTCTCTCTCTATCATGAATAAATAATAAATAAAATCTTTAAAAAAAAAAAAAAAAGAAAGAAAGCATGAGAGAGAGAGAGGGAGAGGGAGAGGGAAGCAGGCTCCCCACTGTGCAGGGAGCTGGATACTGGGCTTTTGATCCCAGGACCCTGAAATCATGACCTGAGCCCAAGGCAGATGCTTAACTAACTGAGCCACCCAGATGCCCAGAGCATGCAACTCTTGGTATCAGAGTTACAAGTTTGAGCCCCATGTTGAATGTAAAGATTACTTTTTAAAAAATGTTTTAAAAAATTTTACACACCTCTGTTTACCTTTTAACAGTTCAGTTTATTTAAAAATATGAAAAAATTAAAAATAAAGATGGCTTTCTGTTTTCTCCATCAGCTGTTAAGAAGAAGGCTAGCTTTATCACTCCAGTTCCAGGAGGCGTGGGACCCATGACGGTGGCAATGCTTCTGAAGAACACCCTTCTGGCAGCTAAAAAACTCATTTACTAGATCACATGAAAGAATAAAGCAAAATGAAATCATGCTATTTATTTATTTGACAAAGGGCAAACATCTTTATATTTTACTACAAAGCTATTTATTTCTACATTGTATTTATTTTTTCATGGATGGAATCATTGTGGATCAGATGATTCATACAACTTGATGCATTTCCTGCTAACAGATTTTGAGTTTTAGGGAGAAAAAAAAACCCAATTCCAGTGAAAGCTTTGGTAACAGCGGTTTATTTTGTGAATAATATTTGTTCATAGTTTTAAACAAAAAGGGCTCATAATAAATGAATATATTTTTGACACAAATATCACACTATGTTTTCAACAAATGTCCTGTCAGCCAAATGGGTGCCCTTATAAAATGTAATTTAGGTTTTGACATAAGTATGCTCAGTTTTTATATATTTTGTTTATCATATGCTGAAAAAGAGCTTACTTGCTAAAAGAAAGATAAAATATTAAAAGTAAGATCTTGATCTCATTTATTCCTCAAATGGATCCTGTGAGGCCCCTTAATGAGAAATGATACTCTATTCAAGGAAATAAAAATAAACAAAGAAGGCAAAAAATGCAGAGCCACTTAGAAAGGTAATGATCATTTCAAATTGCAATGACTACTTTCTATGGTAAAAATGTGATAAGAATATGTTAGGTTTACATGTAATTTCTTTCTTATTCTAGAAAAATATTTGGATAATACCTTCCTTGAAGAATAATGGAAAATCCAAAACCAAACATATACAACAAAGCTATGGTTGTATTTTCCCACAAATATTAGAAAAATATAGTATAGAATGAGTGAGAACTGCATTAAAGAAAAACTGCCAGGTTTGTTCACAGATTCAGAAATTAATAGGAAAATAAGACACTTAACAAAATGTGCCAAAGCTAAGTCTTAGGCTATGACAAAAAGTCTACTGCTTTGTTCCCCACTGTTCTTACCTCTTCTGCTGTGGCATTTGGTTCTCAAAGTAGATGCCATATTTCGAACGCCATTTAAATTAGGAAATACACATGAATGTCAGTTGAAGGCTATTCTGAGACTATCCTAAGCACTTCATTGTATTGTTTTCATGTCCAATTCCAGTGTGTTTAGGCACCAACAATGATTCTTACCCAGTGCATGTCTTTATCAGTGTGTGTTTCTGATCAATTGTGTGAAAATAGACTAGATACTTATAATTAATAATATTTCAACCGTATAATAAAAGCAATTTGAAGAATACCTGTCTTTTTTCCTTAAGATATTTGTGGTTTTTTTGTTAATATATATTTGTTACCTATTTCTTTCTCCTTCTTCTTCTTCTTCTTCTTCTTTTTTTTTTTTTTTTTTTTTGTAGTTTCAAGTTCTTATTTATATTCCAGTTAGTTAACATACAGTGTAATATTAGTTTCAGGAGTAGAATTGTGGGGCACCTGGGTGGCTCAGATGCTGGTTGAGCATCTGCCTTTGGCTCAGGTCATGATCCTGAGGTCCTGGGAAGTATTCCCACATCAGGCTTCCCCATGGGGAGCCTATTTCTCCTTCTATGTCTCTGACTCTCTCTCTCTCTCTCATGAATAAATAAGTAAAATATTTTTTTTAAAAAGGAGTAGAATTGTTACCTATTTCTTTACCAACATGCTGAAGAAATGTACAGGTTTTTTAAGCATGTAAGAAAAGGTTCTACAGCCCATTCTACAATCAGTCCAGACCAATGTTTGTGTGATAACACCAACAGATTTTAAATTCAAAGCTCCAAGCAAACATCTCAGAAAGGGCCTATTTTATTCTTAAGGGCCCCAAATTCCCCAAACAGACAAAATGACCCAAAGTACAGGTACCTGCAAAAGGTGAAGTCTGTAGTTTTGAGCCTAGCACCTCCAACCCCTCAAAGTACAGGAGGAGTTATTTTTGGAAGGTTTCTGACCTTTGGCTAGGCTAAAATTCAGGAGTGAATCTTTCTAGAGACTTAAAATACTGTAAAAGAAAAATTGTTCTGACATTTGTTAAAAATGATAAGGAAGACTTTATCCAGGACTATTGCAATGGGATCAAGACTATTGCAATAGAGAAGATTCAACTCAACTCCAAATACAGCAAAGACAGCTATGGATCTACATCCAGTAAGTGAGTAAGGAGATCAGTAGGTGGGAAATTACTATAAGAGGAAATGGATTATATATCAAAAATAGAGGGAGTCTTGGTAAACTAACTTACCAGGACTCTTGCTGAAGGCAGACCAGATATCAAGGGTGGGGCATGAGAACTTGATCAGATGTGGTGGGGAGGATGGTCTTCATTAACTGACTCAGCAGCATTCTTTGCTAAAACGGGGCTCAGCAGGCCTAGTCAAGAAGACTCAGAGGAATCTGACTGAAGTCCAGTCAAGAAGAAGGAAGCCTTTGTCAATACATAAAGGAGATAAAGTTGATTTGTTGGTACCATGACTTTATTTATGGGTATTTGGACTGCATGAAAGATAGATATATCATGGCCATGTAGAGGAGCTTTGGAGAAGTAACCTTCCTTCTCCTGCGAGTATCTATAAAAAGGACCCTGAAGAAGTAAGGGGAGTGAACAATAATACAAAGATATGGAGGTGAGAATGAGTTTGGCATATATATATTTATGAGAGCAAGAGTCAGACTAAAATGAGAAGCGTATGTTGGAGAGTGGTAGAAGCCCAACTGGATAGATTAGAGAGTACCTGGAGTTTAATGAGTTAGGAGAATTGTAGTTAGACCCTGGAAGATGTTATCACTAATTATCACAAGGAAGGTGTAAAAGGGAGCTGATTCTGGAGGAGAGATTATGTTCAACTTAAGAGTAACAGATGATAACATGATACCTAAAGAGAAGTCCTGACATAACATCAGTCTGGGAAGAGACTAATGAAGATTTAGGACTCAGTACTGTAGTGGGTTTTTTTTTTTCTTTTTTAAGATTTTATTGATTTATTTGAGAGAAGGAGACAGCGTGAGAAAGAGAGAGAATGTAAGAGCATGAGCTGAGGGAAGGGAGGAAAGGGTAGAGGGAGAGGGAGAAGCATACTCTCAGCTGAGTAGGGAGCCTGATGCCTGGCCATCCCAGGACCCTGAGATCATGGCGAGCCGCAGGCAGGTGCTTAACCCAACTGAGCCACCCAGGTGCCCCTCCATTCCATGTATCAACCACTAAATCCCTGACCTTGTTGACCATTATACACCCCCTCTGTCCCTCTACTCTTGTTCAATCCTAACAGCTATCCTTTTATTTTATTTATTTATTTATTTATTTATTTATTTATTTATTTATTTATTTATTGTTGTAACAGCTATCCTTAAGAGCGCACCTGGCATGTGCTAAATGCTTTACGGATTCTTGTTGTTATTGACAATCTCCATTTGACAGATGAGAAAATTGACCCTTGGGATTATTAAAAACCTTCAGCCAGGGCTAAATGGATAGTAGATGTGGGATTGGAATTCAAAACAAGGTCTGGGATGATATGAGCCGGAGCTCGCTCTCCGTTACACCACACTGCTTCCCTCAGTCCCTCCCCAATCCCCCGGAGTCCTTTCTCTTATTACACATCTAAATCTTACTTGTTATTCCAGATTCACCTCAAATGAAACTTGTTCATGAAAACTGCCATGAGAATTTGACTAAGTCCTACCCCTAAACTCCCACAGCTATTTCTGCAGACATTCGCAGCACTTATCAATTCCTACCTAGTTTTGTAGTTATGTATGCACTTTCCTTAACTCCCTTCAGCACCTGAAAGTCAGAGTCCATGCATGATTTGTCTGTCTTGCTAATACCACATCCAGCCCAGTGCTATGGATATTCTAGGCATTCGATATTTTATGAATGAATGAATAAGTGAATGAATAAATGAATGAATGAATGGCAACCGCACCCATGAGAATTACAGAATAAGTTTCGAGAGAGATAAGGCAATGGACTGATTTCCTGCCAATGTCTAGCAACATTTTTGTTGAATTAGTGAAAGAGCAAGAAAGAAGAAAAAAAAGGGAAAAAAAAGACAAGGGAGGGGAAGTGAGGAGTGGGGAAAGGAGGTGGAGGGAAGACACTTTCAGAGATGCTTATGACAAGACGAGAGAGATGAATACATTAAAAAGACAGAAAGAGTGGTAGAAGGGAAGAATGAAAGTGTAGTGTACTTAGCCTTCTTTCCCCTTTCTCTTGGAGCAGGTTGCTCCAATATGTATCAAGAAAGAAGGAAGAAGTCAGTGAGGCCACCTTATAGTGCCCATCTTCCCCAATCTTCAGGAATGGGAAAGGCACTTTTCGTGAGAGGGTTGAACGAGGGGACTCTCTTAAAGGGAGTGTAAATGGGGTCCAGCAGTATGAGTCCCAGTAGGAGTCCCAGAGGCAAGACGCGTGAGAGCGGACTAGAGCTATTTTGTTGTATAAGAAGTCTTCTGGAAAGTGGAGCATAAGCCTTCCGGAAAGTGTAAGCGAGTTTCTGTGTTATGTGGCTCACCGCACCAGAGTAGGGGAACATCAGGAAAGAGCATGGGCCATTCCTTTCAGCCCAAATGTACGTGAAAGCCACAGTTCATTTAATATTTAAATTCTTAGGATAGAGGTGATTTATTCAAAGTTTGATTTTTAGGAGATTATTCAGAGAATTCCTCTGAGATCAGTGTTACGGATTCCTACCGGAGAACACAGCTAGCAAAGTAGAAAGGGCGTGTGATCTGGAATCCGAACGCAGATTCCAGTCCGGACTGTAGGGCGTATCCTCTCTTTTGAGCCTCCATCCCTCCGTTGTCCCAAGGGAATAGAAATAATGCCTATTGCTTATTTCTCTATTGACTCAGATGGATTCATTAGGTAAATAGCATATGTTAGGCACTGGATTCGTTGGGGCCAGGATTACTGAAGAAATCACGGAGATGTGTGTGAAAGCCTTCTGCAAAATGCAAAGCACCATGGAAACTCTAGTTAACAATTACAGCCAAGTTGGCTGTTGTACTATGTCTTAGTCTTCCAAGTAAAGATATTTAACATCAGTCCTAGCATTTCCCTCCAAAGACTGCAATTTGTCATGAGGGTTTATTTAGTCCTTTGTAAATGTTCGTCTTCTTAAATTCACACCAGTGGCGCAGAGGATGATTATTTGATTTATAATTCAAATATTATTTGCCTGGAAAAAAATATTATCCGGAATTGTCTTAATAATGAGGAGTTTTTAAAAATCCACAAAAGTAGAAATACAAAACGTATGCACATTTAAAGTGAGCCAAGTGCTATATATTCTTTTAACTGTAAAATGAGGACTCCTGTGGTGATTGCCCAAGTTATAATGAGTTCACAACAAGCTCATTCTTGTGTGATTTCTAAAGCCAAATTCATATTTCGGTAGTGAAAGAGATCCTTTCTGGTAAACCAAATTTGCTGGATGGACATGATGCAAATGATCACCTATCTTAACAACAGGTTTCCAAGGTACAGAAAATACAAGCAATTGAAATTCCTGGTAGAAAGGCACAACACCCCAGTAAACCATGTTTATGTAAGTTCTTTATAATAATTTGGGGCAAGCGAAAATTTGTGGGAAGCTCTCTATATTCACAAAATCCAATAGGATTAATCACCTTTTTGGCCTTTCAAATGGCATTTTAATAATCATAACTAGATTAACAGTGAGAAAAATTTGAATGTCATGTTACATTAAAAACTTTCTGTTCATTAGACATACCAAACCTCAATATTTTATCTTAGTGGAGATGACATCATCATCATCACTTTGGTACTTTACTGGTTCTCTCTAGCCTAATCGAGCATAGATTGAAGCTTTGTAGCTCTAAGGAAATTGGTAGCCTGATCCATTTACTCAGAAACTTCTTAAATGGCAGAATGACATAAAGGCAAATGTTATGCTGTTAAAAATAATTATTTTTACAGAACTTGTAATGGCAAAACAAAGTAGCAAAAAATAAAATGGAGTATGAAACCTCTCTTTTCACCCAAATTTAATTTTCTCTCCTGCCCCTAAATTACAAACTATCTGCACTTGCAGTGGAATGGCCTTGTACCGAGAGGTGGTGTGACTGACAACAGTTTCGAGATGTTCGATTCCTATCCCGGGATGCTGCTTCCTGGTTTGCAAATATCAGAACTCTCCTTTGTGGGACTCCTAGGTAGGTGGCTAGCAACTTTGGAGCTGGTACAAGTCTGTCCCGGCAACGGGGCCTTTCCCGAATTTAGATTCTTTTTTGTTGTTTTAAGTACTTTTACATACACGATCATGCCCACAGGTAACAGGAAACCAGTGTTTCAAAAGAAAACTTGATCACATTGCTAGATAACACAGGTATTCTAAACAAGTGCGTGAGCGCCTCGAGGGCTCTACCTACAGCTGCTGCCAGAAGTACATATTTTTTTGATTGGTAAGAACTAGCAGATGACGCTTCATGAAATATAAATGCAAGAAAGACTCAGGAGAGCGCATTAAAAACCTTCCACCGTCAGTCTAGGAGGATACGAAGGATACTGTTAGCAGCAGCAGCAGCAGCAGGCAATGGCTCTCGGAGTTCCAGTATCCGTCTATCTCTTATTCAAAGGTAGGTAGTTCCTTTCTGCCTTGTTCACTCTGTATCCCTGTAGAATACGAAGAGGATTTGTTTTCTCCGAATGAATGAGAAGTTGGCTTTTAACAGCCGTGTTTCTCGTGACAAAGAAGGGAGCAAGGAATCTGTGAATTAATTGAGTTCCTTATGTAATGTAGATTTGGCTCCTACCAGGTTGGGATACCCCCTTTTTTGAGACCTGTGTGTTTGCTCCATACAGCTGGAGAGCAGTTGACATATTCTAACTACTATGCCGTGGTATCCTTGTGGCTGAATCAGTGTACACATGTACCCACTGCCTCTTAAAAATTAATGTATTTCTATTTTTTGGAATTATAAGGTAGCCAGTAGAATTGGTGCGGATGGGAAACTGTCAGGAAACTACCCCTGTCAGGTTTTGGATCTCAAATGTAAGTGAATTAAGAATGGACACAAATGGGGAGAAGTAGACTAATTTTTGATCTGTGACTTGTGCATAACTTTTGATCTGTGGCTTGCACATAGGAGGCTCACCTGCTAAAGATGCCTTTCCCCCTACCCCTTCATGTAGCAATGACGGCCTTGACTCAAGAGGCAGCCGTGCCGGGAACACCTCCAACCACAATCCAGCAAAGTAACTGGACAGCTAACAAAACAGAAGGTATTTTCTTTACGCTTTCGTTATTTTAAGTGACTTTTTTTTTCTTTATCTTTGAGAGATATTTGGATTGTGATAAAAAGCAACGTTGGACGTTTTTAGGTATATATTTTATTATGAGCAGTCAATTCTTTTAGCAGAATGCTATTAAATGAAAGTGACAGGCAAATGTGCCAGCAAAGAATTGCCTTTTTAAAAGGGGCAAGTAAAGGAACTGAGAGACACAGAAGTTGTCTTTAGTTACTGCCCTGAATGTGAAACATGCCACATTTTCTGCTTGGCTCCTGTTTGGTTCCCAATAACCCATGCATGTCCTGAGGCACTTTGTCGCCGTTTTGGCATTCTTGATGATTGGTATTTTGCTATCCTGTTTTAATCTGTGACCAGGACTTTGAAGCCAAAGAAATTATGACAAAATGAAGCCATAATCCATCTTTGGAAAGATCTTTTTTCTTGTTTTGTTTTGGGGGCCTTTTGTTGTTGTTTTATTTAGCCTATGCTATATGTCCTAACCACTTAGACCCAATTTTGATGATATATTTTCTTTCCTATATTATTACTATGACTATTATTATTAGAATAGCTTCTGGCTGTTGTTGAGCATCAGTATTTTTTTAAGCCTGTTTGAACTCTCAGAGGTGAACTTGGAAAACTTGTTACCTGCCAAGACCTGTTACCAGGTGGTGATGGTTCTCACACAAATCACTACCCACCCCCCCTTGTGAAGATTGGTAATGTGACATAGGACAGAGGAAACACCATATCTTGCTCTCAGAGCCAGGCAAATAAAAAAATCAAGTCAGATAGATATTTTGTTCCTGAATATGAAGGCAAGTAATATTTAAACATTCCTCCCTTCACCAATAATTTTTAAATTAAAAATAACTTACTTATAATATTTTGCCCATTTGAGGTTTGAATATCTATCCATTTGCAAAACAAATCAGTGTGAGCTTTAGAATAATTTTTAGCCAAACCTCTTCATGTCTCCTGAGCCTTTGAGCAAAGAGGAAAGTTCTTCACCGGCAGATAAATACTACAGAAAATTCAAGTTTCCCTCAGTGACTTACTTCATAACAGTGCACCCAGCACCACCTTTTTACTTCCTTAATAGTGAAAGTTTTCCAAGTTACAGAGAATAATAATAGAAAACAGGGCACAGAAAATATCATCTCTACAGGTTTCCTTTGCTTTCTTGATGGAGAGCTTCAGCCTCCCCCCCCCTCCTTTTTTTTAAAGATTTTATTTTATTTATCCATGAAAGGCACAGAGAGAGAGAGAGGGAGAGAGGCAGAGACACAGGCAGAGGGAGGAGCAGGCTCCATGCAGGGAGCCCGACGTGGGACTCGATCCCAGGATCCCAGGGTCACGCCCTGGGCTGAAGGCGGCGGCGCTAAACCGCTGGGCCGCCGGGGCTGCCCTCCCCTTTTTAATTTAATTTAAAAATCTGCATCCAATACCTCAGGAAATTTTTAATAAATTTATAACTAACATTCTTCTCCTTAGGAGAAAGATGAGGCTCTCCAGCATACTCTTTGTTTGAAGATATCTCCTTTCAATTCTCGTATTTTCTAGCAAATCCTGCTTCAGGCTTGGTTCATTCAATCTATTTAGTCTTGAAGCAGGAAGAACCTAACACAGTTTATAAAGGGAAATTCTTACTAGCTTACAGTTAATTATTAAAATGAGATACTAAAAAAAAATGAGATACTAGATTCACGACACCACATTAAGAAAATGAAGGTGAATTTTAAGGTAACATTGTGTGTTCTCAACCAAAATGAAGTTATATGACAGTATCTTATTGGCGGCTTACCTAAGACTTAGTATTTTCAATATAAAAAAATACGCCTTTTTAGATCTTTTTTTTCCCCCTATAAACAAGTAAGTGGGATTCTGTTAATCTACTTAGCAAGGCAAATACGATGTCACATGATAACTAAGGATGAGGAAATATGTTTATTCATAACAATGACAAAATAAAATGCCACTAATTATGCTTGAGACAAATTTAAGAATCAGTAATTACGTTTTTACCAAACAGGACTCAAGTATCATTCCCACTGCATATACCCCAAGATTGGTTTAGGCATGTATCTTCAGTACCTCAGGGAACAAGGAGTAAGCATCCTGAAACGTTTGCATTATGCCAAAGGGAAACTTCCCATAGAGACTTCTGGCACTTGACCACAAAAGTTTTGCCAGATGCGGTCATTTGCATGATGTTAGAAGACAAAACCCAGATTTTCTCATTCTATCTGTCTCGAGGGCTTTCCCCACTATCTCATAATGTCTCTTAACTGAGTACAATTTCCAATTAATATTCAAAGGTGTTGTCTCAACTAGTGAAGCTTGAGCTATAACTTATTTCTGGCTTCTTGTATAGGTCATCACAAGGCCTCTTCTGAAATCAGGCACAGTGCTCCCTTTGCAGTTACCTTCTCAAGTGGTAGTCCACGGGAGAGGTCGTCTTCTCAAGTTCATGATCTCTGTAAACCCAAATTTCCTAAGTGCGGACTCCTTAGGTGTAAAGCGGAGAATTAAAAAACGAGAATCAATGCTGCCACCTTTTGGCAAACTTGTATCTATACCTCATTGTGCGGCTTCTAAAGAACAGATCATCGGTCCACCTCCACCCCTTAATTAATTAATAATATGTCTAAATGATATTAACCTAAACTTTGTGAGTATAACCTGCCGACCGAATTAGCCAACAGTTTAAAAGGCAGAGCACCCAAAGAATATCCTTAAAATTAAAGATCTCTTTACCTGTGTGTAACAAATATACTATAAAAGTATGACCCACTTCATCTGTTAACATTGTATGTGCTTTTCCTAGTTGACTCCACAGAAGGACCCATAGCCTTGAAGTTCTCACATCCTTGCCTGGAAGACCACAATAGTTACTGCATCAATGGCGTTTGCGCATTCCACCATGAGCTGGAGAAAGCCATCTGCACGTAATTGCAAAGAACTTTCCAAGTCCTAGAGATGGGAGGAGATGAATTTATGTTTCACATGTCTCTATGCGTTGCACATAGTACATTTCCACTCACCTCTCTCTTATCTAGTAAAAAGGGTACATCATCTGAACATGAGTCACTGTATTTGAATATCTAAGGAGTCTTTCTCTAAACTACCTAATCCTCATTACTCAAAAGTAGGGTTCCCACATGAGCAGCTTCTGTGTAACCTGGGAGCTTGTTAGAAATGCAGAAGCTTATGCTCCACCTCAAAACTACTGAGTCCAAATGTGTACTTTAGCAGTATGCAAGGATGATTCTGAGTTTTCACGGGGTTGGTTGATTACAGAATGAGGTGATAAAGACTCTATAGCAACACACTACAGGAATACAAAGTTCTAGAGCAATTAAGTACTATTTCTATGATCATTGCTTTGCTAGGCATTCTCCTATGAAAGAGTAGATTAACAATTTTCTCGATCAACCCATGGAAGTGGACTACCTTGCCCTTCTACCCATGAGGGAAGTTACAGTAATATGGGGCTTTAAAAAAATATATGGGGCTTTAATGGTTTGATTATTGCAAAATACAGAGCTTCTTCAATACATTTAACAGTTGGCTTTCATTTGGCATTTTCTGCTTTAAATTACATTCTGTGGAAATTTTTCATTCTTTGAAATTGGTCATTTCTTTATATCTCTACCACTATGAGTTTTACAATTATATATTCTTTTCTTTTTTTAAAGGTGTTTTACTGGTTATACTGGAGAAAGATGTGAGCACTTGACCTTAACTTCATATGCTGTGGATTCTTACGAAAAATACATTGCAATTGGGATTGGCGTTGGATTATTATTAAGTGGTTTTCTTGCTATTTTTTACTGCTACATAAGAAAGAGGTATGAGAAAAATAAAATAGGAAGTCACTGGGCACTTGTTCACTTGATGAATATTTATTGAGCCCCTATGATGTACCAAGTACTGACATGTATAATTTTTTAGTAAAAATGGCTGCAGATATGGCAATTTCCTCATATTTGTTTTGATGCTTTTTCTTATAAACACAGAGAAGCAGTACAAATTTACCTGCAATTGCATTAGAATAGCTCCTATTTACAATTTCCCTACATCCTCATCTCTGTCTGCCCACGTCAAAGTTATAGGTAAGGAGGACAGTAAGTCCCACAAGAGAAGAGGTAAAGCATGTCTTGTTTGCAATTACATATTCAGTGCTAAATACTGTGCCTGGCATACAGTAGACACTCAGTAAATATTTGCTGAATGAACAAATCAAGAAATGAGTATTAAAGGAATGAAAATGTGTGGCAGGGGCAGCCAGGTGGCTCAGTCGGTGAAGCGTTGCCTTTGCCCCAGGTTATGATTCCGGGGTTCTGGGATTGAACCCCACATCGGGCTCCCTGCTCAGCAGAGAGTCTGCCTTTCCCTTCACTCATGTTCGCTCTCACTCTCTCAAATAAATAAATAAGTAAAATCTTTAAAAAAAGAAAAAAAAGAAGAAGAAGAAAAGAGAAGAAAAAAAGAAAGAAAATGTATGGCAAACATGGGCCTTTTTTTTTTTTTTTTTTTTTCAGATTTCAGTTGAGGGTTTATTCAGGAGATTCTAGTCTACTGCTAAAAGCCTAAGAAAATAAGCTTGATCCACAAGTATAAATTACTTGTGTTATCCGCACCGGTAATCTTTTCTTAAATCCATGTAACTAGGAAAAAGGCAAGAAATAATGTGAGCTACATTAAAGAAAAAAGTGCAAATACATTTCCTTTGCTGTATCCTATTCACTAAGTTGCCATTTTTAAAACGACCAAAACAGATTGTGCAAAATAGAAAAAGATTGTTTGCTTAGTAACGGCATCTAAGAACATCTGTTATGTCAATTGTAGATCAATTGATATTAAATCAGTCCTACCAATTGATTTCGTTATGTCAGTTGCCTAAGAAACCAAGAAAGGAAGAGAAAAAATAGGAAGTAACTTTTACTTATTTTTATTTTTTTTAAAGACTTTATTTATTTATTCATGAGTGACACACAGAGAGAGGCAGAGACAGAGGGAGAAGCAGGCTCCCCACAAGGAGCCCAACGTGGGACTCAATCCTGCATCCCGAGATCAGGACCTGAGCCAAAGGCAGACGCCCAACCGCTGAGCCATCCAGGCATCCCTTGACCTTTTAATGTTAACAAGACTACTGTTGGAGGTCAGATTCCTTAGCAGCAAAACCTAGGATGGGGATTCTTGTGCAAGTCATTGGCTGAGGGCGTGCTCTAAGTGAACCCTGGTATGGAGAATGGAAAAATGGACTAGAGGAAGAAAGTGAGCAAAGATGAGGACATGACTTTCACTCTGTCTAGCCTTGGCCCAATTGCATAGGAAGACCTAAAATATAAATGGTCTCCCAAGAGAGTAAAGGATCTTGAGTTTGTTTGTTTGTTTTAAAGATTCTACTTATTTATTCATGAGAGACTCAGAGGGAGAGGAAAGCTCCCTGTGGGGAGCCTGGATGCAGGACTCTATCCCAGGACCCTGAGATCATGCACTGAGCAGAAGGCAGACACTCAACCGCTGAGCCACCCAAGCATCCCAGATCTTGGTTTTAGTGCCCTATGTCATCAAGCATGGGTGGCAGGGTGCTCCCGGTGGGAAAGAAGGCGAGGGCTTGCAATTTCCCAGGAATCTTCAGGCTAAGTGCCCTGTTGGCCAAGGGCCGTCCTCTGGAGAAGGAGGCAGCTGTGAGCTTGTTGACAGGTGTAGCCCCAGAGGGGTGGGGGTGGGGAGTAGGTCCAGCCCACAGATTGGAGGTGGGGACACCAGGAGCAACAGCGATACCACAGGATAGATGTCATCCTCAATAAATTATACAGACAACAGTCAGATTCACATGGAAACCAACATTCTGTTTTAGGTGTCTAAACCTGAAATCACCTTACAACATCTGTTCTGGAGGAAGACCCCTGTGAGGCCTCTGTAAGAAATTCTCATGAGGCATTTATAAAAGTCAGCGGGCCCCAAACTGAAATCTTCAACTGAAACAACAAGCTGACTGGACTGGAAAATAACGGAAGTTGGGATCATGATGAAATGAGGGAATAAACTTCAACGTCGGTCTTCAGACTTTGTCATTGTTAGGGTGCCATGGGAGCCGAGGGAACAAGCTACAGTGCCAGAAGTCAGGTTCATGGTCCTACTCTGGATTTGTTGCTGTTGTTATGTGGTTATTGTTCTGATTGCAGAAGGACTGAGTTTCACGCTTCTGGCCATGTCAGATGTGAATTTTCATGGCAATAATGATCGAGCTTGTAGCAAGTCAAAGCAGTGCCAAGCTTGGGCTCTTCATGCCCTTGCTACCGCCAGTATTTTGTATCAATGCTCTGTGGACCTCATCCCAGGCATGCTGCTTTCATGGTAACTAAAAGAACGTGATGTCAACTGTCTAGATGAGGTCAGTATTATGACCCCTCCAGGGATGCAAGCATGTGCCTGAAGCCTAAACCAGAAAAAAGAAAATGCCATGTCCAAGGCAAACATACATCATGCCCACCTTGTGACAATAATGTGTAGCCTTTATCTGTGAAATATGGAATAAGCTAAAGAGTTTTTAATGACTGAAAGCTTTCTGGAAATTGAGTCCTGAGTAGGCGAAACATTGCTGTTTCTGCACGGATTATAAAACTCTGTGTTGGACTTATTGCTCCCCTAATGTTTATGTTCATCGCCTCTTCCTGTTGTTAGTGGAACTACCTGGTGACTATCCATTTTGGCTGAAATTCTAGAATTCTACCAATAAATAAAATGCTACCATTTGCCCTGAAATAGAAACTGAAGAACTGGACATAGGAATTTTTTTTATAGGAATTTTTTTCATCAGCCAACAGCATCTGGAAACTTTCGTTCCCATTTCTGGATACTTGATAGCAGATTTGCACAGAGTGAGAGATAATGGAACAATGGCAGAAATGCCTGTTTTTAAATTAGAGTCCTTCCTCTTTAATCCTATTTCTTCCCTGTACGTCGAATAGTCTTGTGCAGGTCCTTTAATTTCTTCGGGCTTTGGTTTTATTTCTACAAGGCCCTGATAGCTTTAAAATTTGAAAGTGTTTTCCGTGTTCTGCTAGTGGGATTATTCTCAACCCCACCTCTGTCCTCTGCGCCACCTCTAATCCCCAGACACACCACTGGATATCATCTCAGGTGTGCATTTTACTGTTTGGTTTGTAAAATAATTAATTAAAAACTTGTTTTGCAAGGAAGTGAAATATGAAATTGAAGAATAATGTTATCTACTAATTTTCTTTTGGATTCAGTCTGAAACTATGGACTTTGTTTTCCTCCATTGTGATGTGGATAAGCAAAACAGTTCTGATCACAAGATGGGTTAAAAGAGAATCAAACACAAATGTTCTTTAAAAAAAAAAAAAAAGATTTTACCTACTTATTCATGAGAGACAGAGAGAGAGGCAGAGACACAGGCAGAGGGAGAAGCAGGCTCCCTGCAGGGAGCCCGACGTGGGACTTGATCCCAGAGCCCCAGGATCACAACCTGAGCCGAAGGCAGACGCTCAACCACGGAGCCACCCAGGCGTCCCTCCGCTCACTCCTAAACAAAACTTTACAGGCTGTCTCCTTTGAGTAGAAGGTATTTCTCCAGCTTTGTTTTTCCTCCACAAGGGATTTAATGCAGATGAAGTGCGTGTCAGCACTTTCTGCTTGTCCTCACAAAGTATGCAAAGGTTACATCATACCAAAAAGTAGGGAGGTGAAGGTTCCTCCCAGTGACTCCAGCAACCGCACCTAGAAAGCTATGCTCTTCCTGGGCATTTCAAAAAGGTGTTAAAAAGCTAAGGAGAGTCCAGGAAGAAGCAATAAAGCTTAACTAAGGACTGCCTCCTGATGAAAGGAAAGAGGAATTAATGCCGGAATCTGGGGAGGTGATAACCTAAAAAGTTATAAATATCTGCTGTCTATAAATATTTCTAAATTGTAAACATAATATAACTGAAATTAAATAACACCAGACAGAGAATTAAAATTTCCAGATTGCCAAAGCAAAACAGAGACCAATAGAGAATCCAATACTGTGGAATAGTGTGCGTTCAGGGTATAAAATGTCCTCCCTCACCCCATGAGAGACAGAAATGTAGAGTGTGGCTTAAGAGAGGCCATCTGTTTGTGGTCCATCATACAAAATAGTCTTCGGGTCCCAAAACACCTCGATTTAATTTTGCAGGGAGAAATCTTGGCATTCCTATAGCAATATTCATATATGCGAGTAGAACTTGAGTGAGAAAACATACAAGATGTTTTGCAAATTTTCCGTCTTTTTTTCCCTCTTTGTATGCAGTAAAGACCTTGGGAAAAGTCTGCCAGGGAAGCCCTGCCTCAGCACTACCTTTACAGCTTTCAGTCATGAATTATTAGGTGAGGTGGATCATCTAGGGAAGAAACGGGAATGTTTCTGGCATCTTTGACTAAATCAAACTGGATAAGGAGTTCATTGATTTCATTCAATTCCCGTTTTGTCTTCTTCCTGTGTCTATCCTTCAATCTTTGAGAACACATTCTTAAGTCTCGATATTCATGAGTGCTTCATTAATTAGTATATTGGACCATGCTAGGGGTAGGAGCAAACACTGTAACTTCAGTCATATGTGAACCAGTAAATTTACAAAAAAGAATTTTAATTACTTGTTATTGTATCCTCTTTCCCCAAATTACTTTTTTTTTTTTTTTCCAAATAATCTCTGTACCAACATGGGGCTTAAAATCATGACCCTGAGATCAAGAGTCCCATATTCTACTGTCTGAACTGGCCGGGTGCCCCATCCCAAATTACTTTTTGCATATTATGTTTTTGTGATGTTTGAAGTAGATGAAATTAAAACATAGGTTATCTTTTAGTGTTTCCTGGCACAATACAAAACCTAATCCTTTAATTTTGAATTGTCCACTTTGGTGACGTCAAGAAGATTTCTGTTCCTTATATGTAATTGAAAAAAATTTTTAAGAAAATCACAAGGCCAACATCAGCAATTTAAGCATTTGATGTTGGACGTAAGGACAGTTTTTGTCTGCAGAACACCATGAGTAAGCCATCTAACTTCTGGTATTGCAAAATGTCACAGACTCTCTGTAGTGTGATGTAAATATTGATATCCTGCAACCCACATTCATGGGAAGGGTTACCAGAATCTTTCTATTGCAAAATACCACTCTTTCTGGCTTACATCATGGCTGCATGACATCAGATTACTAGCATCTGCCAAGATGAACTAGAAGTGTTGAAATTTAATTTGTCAGTCGGGTACTGCTAATCTGGGTGAGCCCACATTTCTGTCCAAATCTTGGCGCAGCCCTATTCAGTAGCACATTCAGGAGCAGATCTTCCAAATTCACCTCCAGATTTCTGTTAATTATTCAGTCCATGAGTGCACAGCTCAGAGTACACGAGGCCAAGCAGTTCATTTCCTAAAAATGCAAAGGTTAGGCCCCTGTAGAATATCCACCTGAATGAATGAGTCCCACCATTTTATTTCACCCCTCTGCCAAGACTAAGCATGATGGCTATTCCAGATTGTGGGCAACACCCACAGGCTCCAAAGAAACATCCCATAAAGATTATGAGTGTGATTATAGGGTAGCAAGGAGAATTGAATTTTTTAGTTGGGTCTCATTTATAATATATCTCATGACTTTTCTTTATAGTTTTTATGTCTCAGGTGTTATTGGAGCATAAATCACTTAGATTGAAATTCGGTTAGGACCACAGTCAAGCAGGTTATCAAACCAGCAGTGCTTTTGATCTTTAAGAGGATATTATATAGGCTTCAAGCTTTCTGGAAAGAATGGCATCTATAGATCTTTAAAATTGCATGAAAATATCAATTCAATATTGAGTTTCCTCACAAATCGAGTTAAACTGATAGTGTAATATAGCTACCAATCACGAGCACTTACAATGTTTGAAAAGCATTATTAGCATTATTTTAGTGAATCCACAACTGTGTGTAATCGAAGGTAAGAGAAAAGTCTAATCTTTGTCAAGGTCACTTAGCCTTTCAGTGGCAGAGCCTAGATTTGAACAGATAGACCTAATGCCAAAGCCCCACATCTAAACTCCGTATGATAATGCTCCCCAATATTTTATGGAAAATATTGATGTTAGGGGGTTTGTTTCTTGATGAGCTTAGAGATAATATCCAAGTGGTTTGTATGCAAGTGAAAAAAAGTTCTTTAAATTATATAAAATAATAGTCTTTGTCATAGATCAACCACAGAAACTCCCTGCTATCATCTGCTGATTATTAAGATCTGCATACTGGGACACCTGGGTGGCTCAATGGTTGAGGGTCTGCCTGTGTCTCAGGGCATGATCCAGGGGTCCTGGATTGAGTCCCGCATCGAGCTTCCTGCATGCAGCCTGCTTCTCCTTCTGCTACGTCTCTACCTCTCTCTCTCTCTCTGTGTCTCTCATGAATAAATAAACACAATCTAAAAAAAAAAAAAAATCTGCATACTATCCCTAGGGTGGGGCCAGAACAGGGTTCCAGTGCCCACTGACAGATGAAGGTACATTCTGGGGAGAGGCTGTTGACTGTTTTACCTTCAGGTAAAAACCTTGTTTTACCTTCAGGACTCCAGGATGAGGAGGTCACTCGGGAACACCTGACCCCAGCC
Source organism: Canis aureus (assembly GCF_053574225.1). NCBI lineage: Eukaryota > Metazoa > Chordata > Mammalia > Carnivora > Canidae > Canis > Canis aureus. The sequence continues at coordinate 66,351,596 of NC_135624.1, forward strand.
TGTGAAAAAGGGACACACCTAATTGGGACACACCTGGCTTAGTTTGGTGAGGGGATGGGGAATGCGTGGTTTCCCCATCTGCAGAAAAATTTTATTAATCTCCTTCCCACCACATCACCCTTACAATCCTACCCCAAGTCCCACATACACTTTAAAGAAAGATGCTCAATGACAGTGGCCCACCAAGGGGTAAAAATTGGAAGCAACATTAAAAGGATTGATGCAAGGGAGGGACACTTGAATGACCTGCGATCTGGTCCAGCTGCGTGATAGTTTAGCTTTGTCGGGGCCCTTCGCACATGATGTCCTCATCTGTTCAGCGGAGGAGTTAAGACTCAGGATGATCTCTACATTCCCCTTTTGGGTGAAAGTTGTGTGTGGAAAACAGGCAGCCTTTACAGCACATCCAGCCTGAAGATACATTTCCTTTGACCCTCATGGTGTATATTTTAAAACAAGCTCACATTTAGAAATCTAGGTATTTTAATATATTTTTAAAAATCTAGCTATTTTTTTGAGCTTCCTTTGGAAAATGGAAGATAGAGAGCGCTGGTCCCACGTGCTTGCAGTGCTTTGGTGCGGCGCTTGCTCCCAACACCTAGCCCGCTTCTGTCATACCGCTCGCTACTTGTTCAGGGTTTTATGGGCCTTTCAATCCGCACCCTCAGTTCTTTGGATTGATTTTAAGATCCTGCATCATCTCCGTTCCTCTGAGTGTAGCCATCAGGTTGCCTGCAGAGGGCCTTGTTGTACAGCAAACCCAACAAGCCAGAAAGGACCATCGGAGGCCGGGCTGCCTAGAAGGTGCTTCTGGGAGCCCACACTCCCCTGGAAGCTGACAGGGGCGGCATCTGATGGCTCAAGCCTCTGTCCTGCCCACGCCCTCAGTCGCCCTCTGCTATAATCCTCACCAGATTTGTTGTTTCCTCAGAGCTCAACCCTGCTTACGTTACCTCCGCGCTCAAAAACCAAACTGACTCCCCATCATGCACCAGATTCAACAAAGACTCCTCTCCTAGCAGTTTGAAGCCCTCCCCGGGGATACCCAGTTGGTCTCTTTCTCATCTACCCTTCAGGGTTCCCTACACGGACCACAGCTGCGCTCTGCTCCCTGAACAGACTCCCCACGAGTCCTACCTGCGTTGGGGTCTCTGCTGTTCACTCCACATCCCCTACCCTCCAACATCTCTGTCTGCCTCTTTTGCAAATATCATGTTTCCTTCCTTTGAACTCCCTGGATATTCACGGCCCCCGTCTCCCTGCCCCAACACTGTGCCTTTTTCATCTCCCAACACTGTTTACATTTTACCTTGTTTTATAATGATTTTTGTTCCCGGCTAATCTCCAGTGGTAATAACACTGTACTTCATTCACTGAGTTTATCCCTTAGACTGGGCATAATGCTAAGCAATTTATAGAGCCTCTCTTTCAAACCTCAGAGACAGCCAGGAGAAAGGTTTTTGTTTGTTCTGTTTTTAAAGATTTTATTCATTTATTCATGAGAGACACAGAGAGAGAGGCAGGCTCCTCGCAGGGAGCCGGATGTGGGACTTGATCCCAGGACCTTGGGAACATGCCAAAGGCAGATGCTCAACCGCTGAGCCACCCAGGCACCCCACTCGGAGAAAGGTTTTATTGGAGGTTGTGGTAGATAGTGGTTCAGGTGAGTCTTTGGAGTTTAACAGACTGAGGTTAAATCCCTGCTCCACTGCTTACTAGCTATGCCACTGTGATCAAATTTCTTAACTTTTCGAAGCCTGAGTTTTGTCATTTGTAGAAAGGGGATCATATTTCTATCTCCTAAGTGTTTTGAGAGAAATAAGAAATGCTCAATAAATATTAGCTTTTTTTTAATTATGATTGACTTCCATTTTTCAGATTAGGAAACTGAATGTAGAAAGTTCTAGTAACTTGTTCAATGATATACACCTAGGTAAGTGGTGGAACCTGGATTTGACCTCAAGGATGTCCAGTTTCAGGGCCCGATTCCCTTGGCACAGTACTTTGACCATGGCTGATATGTGGCCCTGCTAGTCAAAGCAGGATCTGCAATCTCAGAGAGCTGGAATCCCAACTGTTTGTTAGTTCTGTGATGGAGAATAAAGTATTTAATTGCTCTAAATCCTATTATAAAATGTGGATAATAATTACACCTAACTTGTGTCATTTTAAGACTAAGTTAAATTTGGGCCATCTGAGTGGCCCAGTCATTAAGCCTCTGACTCTTGATTTCGGCTCAGGTCACATCTCAGGGTTTTGAGATGCAGAGCCCTGCACTGGCATCATGCTGGGCGTGGAGCCTGCTTAAGATTTTCTGTCTCCCTCTCCTTCTGCTCCACACCCCTGCTAACGTGCACACATGCCAGGCACTCTATCTCTTTCTCTCTCTCTCAAAACAAAACAAAACAAAACAAAACAAAACAAAACAACACCCCACCTAAGTTAGCTAGCCAATACATGTAAAAATCTAGAACACAGTGCTCATTCAATAAATATTACTTCAAATTATTTAATATTGAGAACTTCTGTTGAAGAAGCTTTTTTGATACTTGATACAGTTGATTTTATTCTAAAGTGACATATATCTTCCTAAAAATCATCACCCTGCAAAATTGAGCAATAAAAACCATAGGGCTTACAGGAAAACTGAGGTTAGGGGTGTGACATTCAAAAACTGTCCCTGATACATTTAAGGGAAATAAATGAGAACTAATAAAAACCACAGCACAGTTTGGTACATTTTAAACGGTTAAGAAATAAATAGTTCAGTATACTGGGCACTCTAGGAGAACACATGCAGTTGCTTGTAGAAGTGAGTGTCGGAAGAGTTGATTGTGAATTATCGTCAAGTGATGGAGGAAGCATTATGGAAATGGGATGGAGACTTGTACCAACAGAAGTGGATGGGTATAGCTCATAACACAAACATAAACCAACGTAGCTGGTTTATATTTGAGATCCCGGCACGTGTATGTGCGTTTGAGTAGCCCATGCAGCTCACTCAGCAGCTCTGTGCATTCCCCTAGCAGTTCTAGCCTCATTCTGCTCAAATTATCCCTTTATGTTAGAATAAATTGATGTTTTCAAAACAAGCTTTCAAACAGAACTGACTCTACCTTGAAATTATCACAACCTTTGTCTCTCGACCTACCTTAATTATAATTATGAAGCACTTGAAGTATTCTGCTTATATTAGGCACTAAAGGGGGATTCCTCAACTAAATTTTAACAGGAATGTCAAGGCCGTCATTCCAAAGGCCCTGTTACTGTGGATTTGAGTTCTCTCAGACAAACTTGTTATTATAGTGTTTGCTCCTTCCTTAAATGGATAGAAAACCTCATGACCTCTTCCCTTCTTAAATTAATTAACACTAAGATGGCTTTCCTCCAAATATTACTGACTTACAGTACAAATGGGAAGAGATCCAATTTTTCTTCCTTTCATTATGATTTATTCCCTTCCTATTTTTTTCTCACCCTCCGAGGAAACTGTTCCTTTTGTTAAAACATCTTTCAATGATGCAGAAAGGGAAAAAAAGTTTGCTTCCTGCAGCGGGCTATATTAGGCAATAAACTATGCTAAATTGCAGACATTCTAGCAGCAAGGACTTCTTAAGAATGAACAGAATGACAAAGAAGGGGCCCTTAAGCCAAAGGAAGTTCCTAAGAAGGAAAAGTCAAACTTGGCATATGCTGGAGTCCTCAGCTTGAGCCTAAAGCACTACTGTTCAGGGCTCAGGCCTGTCTGGGTGGGCTGGGCAAGGAGGTGTGTCTGCAAACCGGGCCTCTGGGCAGAGTGAAGTCCATGTGCCTGAGGAACAGGAGTGCTTCCCTGCCACTGGGCAGACCTTCAGATGCTCCTCAGATCAGGATTGACTATCCTCCAGTGGTTTGTTTGCATGGCTGAGGAAATACATGGCATGTAGTAGCATGCAGTAAAAATTCATGGGTTTGCTTTGCCAGCATTCATGCTGCTTCTGTAAACAGCACCCCTATGGTGCTTGGGAGTGCCATCCTCCTTCACCTTCACCAAAACTGGGTTAGCTGTCCTTACCTCACCCCTAATCCCAGGGCCACTCAAAAGCCTTCCACCACCCCTAATACGAGCTACTCACTGAGATGCAGGCTTGTGACCTAATTCAAGTCAATGAAAATCAGCCATTGGGTGTCTTTTTTTCTTTTTTCTTTTCTTTTCTTTTCTTTTCTTTTTTTTCTTTTCTTTTTTCTTCTTTTTCTTTTCTTTTCTTTTCTTTTCTTTTCTTTTTTTTTTCTGGAATCTTGTACCTGATGTGAGGCTCCAACTCATGACCCCGAGATCAAGAATCACATGCTCTACCAACAGAACCACCCAGGTGTCCTAAACCTTGGGTTTTTATTGGAACTCTCTACTGTAAAAGTTCTCTCTTTTCCTTTGGATTGCTAAATTAGCAGAATGAAATCTTGGATTTTTGTAAAGGCCACCATTGCTGCCCTATGACAATAGCCTGCCTAAGAAGGAAATTACAGCAGAGAGAAGCAGTGAGAAACAGGGAAGGGATTTTGACCCTCATTTGAGCTATGGTGGAGGATCTAACTCTGTCCCTGGACTTTTTATTTTATTTTATTAAAGATTTTATTTTTAAGTAATCTCTACACCCAACGTGGGGTTCAAGTTTATAACCCTCGTTAAAATCCAGAGATATAACTGTATGAAATCATCCATCTTGCTATTTTATACTATCCTGTACATTTGAAAAATATCCTATTTTGCAGCTTCAAAGAAAAAAAAAAGTCTTCCCCTGGTAGAATAGAAAACCCAATCAGAGGGCCAAATTACAGTTGGTTAAAACTTCCTTCAAAGTCAATTTCAGAATCACCTTGGATAATAAATTGGATTGAAGAATGTTGCTCATGCAGCGATAGGCCGAAGCCAGGCTGAAGAAGGTGCGTTATAAAACAACTCACATAGTAACAAGTGATTAAAAGATTGAGCTCAATCCAATTTTCTTTAAACTTAAAATTGGATGGAAGCAGAAAATTTCACTGCTATAAAATATGTTGTTGGGCAGCCCCGTGGTGCAGTGGTTTAGTGCCGCCTGCAGCCCGGGGTGTCATCCTGGAGTCCCAGGATCGAGTCCCACAGTGGGCTCCCTGCATGGGGCCTGCTTCTCCCTCTGCCTGTGTCTCTGCCTCTCTCTCTCGCTCTGTGTCTCTCATGAATAAATAAAAAATAAAATCTTAAAAAAAATCTTAAAAAAAAATATGTTGTTACTAAATTTGTGGATGACATTGGTAAAGACTTAAATTTCTGAACTGCTTAATGGTAAAACAACCAAAGACATTTTAAAGAGTTTTTTGGTCCTTGGTATTGATTGGAAAAAAGGTACAATGTATACATCTACAGATAAAATTTATACACACAATTCCTGATGGGATGGTCCATATCAAAGCCATTGTGTGCTGTAGCTGGACTCTCCTTGTCTTAAAGAGTCTGCTCCATGCTTTTCTCCATGTGTCTGATGGGTTCATATAAATATTAACATTTATTAAAACAAAACAAAATAAAAAATGACAGAAGTTTTAATGTTTTTGTTTTAGACAAATGTGTAATACAGTGAAAATTAATTAATAAGCAATAAAATAAGAAGGCTTTGAAAACTTGTTCCACTCATATGCTGGTATAGAGGAACACAAGTGCTTGTCAGTTTTCAAACCTAAAATTGAGTAATAGTTTTCTATATTAATGATTAAAAAGTAATAATATTGCAACAATGAATTTTTTTTAAAATTTTTATTTATTTATGATAGTCACACACACAGAGAGAGAGAGAGAGAGGCAGAGACACAGGCAGAGGGAGAGGCAGGCTCCATGCACCGGAAGCCCGACGTGGGATTTGATCCCGGGTCTCCAGGATCACGCCCTGGGCCAAAGGCAGGCGCTAAACCGCTGCGCCACCCAGGGATCCCCAACAATGAATTTTTAAAAGCTAAAAATGGAAAATCAATTAATGGCTTATCTTAATAGCATTAGGTTTAAAAGCTGGCTTATTTAACAAATAATAATTTAAAAACTGCTCAGTCAGGTACTGTGAATGTTTTCATGAATAATAAATTTGATTGTAATTTCAGCCATTTACTTTATGGGTTAATTTCTGCCACTGATAATGTAGTATATTCAATTTACTTGAATTCAAGTAAATTATAAATTCTAGTAATTTGTGTGTGTGTGTGTGTTTTTACCTAATCCATCGGAAAATTATAATAATTATAAGTAATTCCCAACAGATATATTAGGGTTGACTCATTATCAAAATCCCTATGATTCAGACATTCTTCTTTTTATTAATTTACATTTTAAATACTTCTCTGGTGCCATTTCTCCCTGAAAAATATTCTCTAATTAATTCTTCAGATCTAGTGCATAGTGTATGGATTTCAAACTGCAGGATAATATTTTTTGGTTTTTTGGTCTTTTTTTTCTTTTTCAAGTTTTTATTTAAATTCCAGTTAGTTAACATACAGTGTAATATTAGTTTAAGGTGTACAATATAGTATTCATCACTTACATACAATACCCAATGCTCATCTTAATACAAGTGCACTCCTTAATCCCCAACACCCATTTAACCCAATCTCCCCTCCAGCAACCCTCAGTTTGTTCTCTATAGTTAAGAGTTTATTTTATGGTTTGCCTTTTTTTCTCTCCTATGTTCATCTGTTTTTTCCTTAAATTCCACATATGAGTGAAATCATATGGTACTTGTCTTTCTCTGACTGATTTATTCTGCCTAGCATACATAGTACTCTCTAAGCTCCAACCGTGTCATGGCAAATGGCAAGATTTCATTCCTTTTTATGGCCGAGTAATATTTCATTATAAATATATGGAATAATGGAATATTATATATATTATATATATACACACACACAGATTTTATATATATATATATATACATTATACACCACACGAATAACTTTGTTATCTATTCATCAGTTGATGGACATTTGGGCTCTTTCCATAATCCAGCTATTGTTTTGTTTTTTAAAGATTTTATTTATTTATTCATGAGAGACACACAGAGAGAGGCAGAGACACAGGCAGAGGGAGAAGCAGGTTCCATGCAGGGATCCCGATGTGGGACTCGATCCCAGAACCCTGGGATCAGGCCCTGAGCCAAAGGCAGATGCTCAACCGTTGAGCCACCCAGGCGTCCCAGCCAGCTATTGTTGGTAATGCCACTATAAACATCAGAGTGCATGTGTCTCTTTCAATCAGTATTTTTATGCCAAAATTTAGTGTGCCCAGGAATCATATGGAAGGGATATTCATTAAAATGCATATTTTTGAACTCTGACACAGATCAAGAGAATCAGAATTCCAGGAGACAGTCCTAGGAGTTGAAGTTTCAATGGTACTGTATCTCCTCCCCCCCATTCCCAATTAGTCATAGAAACACATTGTTGGAGATCTTTGATAGTAGAGATGAAAAACAAGCAATATGATAGTTTTCTTTGTGAGGAATATTGCTTCTAACTCTATCATTTTATTCTTTATGTTTTTAAAAGATAGGAAAAATAATCTGAAATATTTAGCATCAGAGATTTTCAAACAGATTGCTCTTAAAAGCCCCTGTTCACAGTATGTGGTAGAAATGTTTATGTACAATTTAGCCATAAGATTTTTTTTTGGCTTTAAAATTATATGAGTACATTGGTTCTAGCTTGTTGAGTGGAAACATGAATAAAATAGGAAATAAATCTTATTGCCGTTAAAATTATGTGTCATGGCTTTTCCTATGTGTCATCCATGTAAAATTTTTCATATGCTAATTCTTATTAATGTGGGACTGTCAGACAAAATAAAAATTTGGTTAGTGTCACCTTCACCATAAAAAATGCGGGGAAATTTTTCCTTTTTAGAATAGATCTGAAAATGTTCTGACATGTAAATTGATTCTGAATCCCGTTGTTGTGCTGGCACTAGGAATGTTCTACACTTTCTTTTGTGTCAAATTGCTACCTTTCAGCACATTCATTTTTGTAATTTGACTTTCATTGCCTATCATGTTATCCAAACAGTATCTTTTCAAAAGTATAGGTGGCCTTTCAACTATCAGTTCTGTTTTTGTTTTTTAAAAGATTTTATTTATTCATTCATGAGAAACAGAGAGAGAGAGGGAGGGAGGGAGGCAGAGACACAGGTAGAGGGAGAAGCAGGCCCCATGCAGGGAGCTAGACGTGGGATTGGATCTCAGGTCTCCAGGATCACACCCTGGGCTGAAGGTGGCGCTAAACCACTGAGCTTCCCGGGCTGCCCTATCAGTTCTGTTTTGAAGTACTTTGTAAACTTTGAAGTACAAAGTGAGACAGGTTGAATCTCAATAATCTCACTTCAGTGGAATGATCATTTACCATTTAGACAACTCTGTCACAACAAAACTATGCATATAGATCTGCTGCATTGTCACTTAACACAGCTGCAGAGTCTGATGCTATCACAGGGGTTCAAAACATAACTTCATAGAGTTCTTTTTCTATGGTTTCTGATATCATCACAATTGTTGCGTTTTTATGCTTATATTTTAACCTGGAAAATGATGTTAGTGTCAGAAATTGCTGTTGCATGACTGAACTCATAAGAAAGAAATGGATATGATTATGTTTCAAAAAGAGAGTGATCCCAGAGTCATGGAGTAGAAACTGAAGTTATATGGAAAGAAAGGGATAAGTGATTGGAATCTATAATAGATATATGTCTTGGGCTGAGGATTTTAAGATCTTCTTCTGGGCAAATATTTAGAGCCCTGAGCTCAAAAAGCTTTGCTCTATCTATGTACAAGGACTAGAAAAGTTCCACCTGTCAACTAAGATCCCAGTTGGTGGAAAAATACCCAGTTTAGGCTGTGAGTAGAAACAATCAATTTCAAGAGAGCAGAGCTTGAAGATATACAAAATAATGATACAGGGGCCAGAAATCACATTACTCATATAGCATGGGACAACCAAGCTGAGAAATTGAACGTAAGACAAAAGAGAGAAAGATTCAAAGCCTATGACCTGGGCTCAATAGTTGAGCGTAGTTGAGCCTTTGGCTCAGGGCATGATCCTGGGGTCCTAGGATCGAGTCCCACACCAGGCTCCCTGTAGGGAGTCTGCTTCTCCCTTTGTCTATGTCTCTGCTTCTCTCTCTGTGTCTCTCATGAATAAATATATAAAATCTTTTGAAAAAACAAAAAAATTAAGCCTATGACTCTAATTGCACCTAAGCTGTGTTCATCGTGATACCTTATAGAGAGCTCTCCATAGCCAACAGTAGATAGATGATGGCCTTCCAGAGAGTATGTTTCCCACTTAAGATGACCACATGAACAAAAATTAGAAAACACATGAAGAATATCAGAGAGGAGAGTCCACAGACCCAAGAATTGTGGAATTAACACTTAAGTAGTTAGAGGACTTGTGATCTAAAACACTTTTTAAAATGTGTAGCTAAAATTGTTCAAAGAGATAAAGTAAATCATAAAAATAAGAGTAAGGAATTGAAAAATAGACAAGTGAAAATCTTAAATTCAGTCTTTGGGATTAAATAAAATCCTGTAGCTAGATTAATCAGTAGTGTAGGCACAATAAAGAGAGTCACCAAAATGAATTTTCTTCATGGTAAATCCTCTTTGCCCTGTTAGCATGAATCACACCTGCTCTTTTTATATCATTTATTTAATGTGCTGCTGAATTTTGTTTTCTGGGTTTTTTCCAGATTATTGTATCAAAATTTATATGTGAAATTGGTCTAAGATCTCATTTGTGCTGTTGTTGTTGGATTTGGATGCCTACATTATACAGAGATAATACTGTATAGTGATAGTAAAAAGCATGAACTCTGGAGCCAGACTAGCCAAGCTCAAATACCAGCTCTGCTCCTAGTAATTGTAGGACCTTTGGCAAATTACTTAACCTCTCGGTATATCTGTTTCCTTGACTTAAATATGAGGCCTGGTATATTTCTGGTTCTTTCTCACTAGTTGCATGTAACTCTTCAAGTCCCAAGTGAAAGGCTGGACATGTGCTAACAGGGAACCTCTTATTTGGTTCTAAAGTCTAATTTTTGTTTCCATCCTGGTAAGTATGTCAATAGTCCCATTCAGCTTTTCAGTCCCTCATCCACTATTCTCTGTGTTGGGAATCATCTCAAGGGAAGAGCAGTCCAAAGTGGTCTGTCTAGATGCAGGTCCCTCCGTTCCTTTCTGCCTGGCCTACTGTCTGATGTCTTCAGATCAATGCCTTCTTTCATTTTGCTTCAGTCTTTCTAATTATTCTTAGTGGAGAGGTTAATTCCACATACCATAGTCTCTCCACTTTTTATCATTACTGTAAAATTTAAATAAACTAAGATTTTCTGCTCAGTAATTTTGTTTATATACATTATTTCACTTGTGTTTCTCGATTCTGTCTTCTATGTCCCTTATGTGTTTTAAGCATATTGTCTTTTTTTTTCTTGCTATTTCAAAAAGGTGTTCATTTATACGAAAGTTTACTTCTATATAATTTTTGAGCGCTGACAATGTGCCTCCAGTCATTCTGTTGTCTCATCACAGGTCCTGAGGTCCTCTATGTTATCTACGTGAACTTTGATTATTACTCCAAGCCATGTAAGTTTATGGCAATATATTGTCATGGTTTTTATCTGCTCAGTGGAAATATTTTTCTTATGAATGTTCTAAACCTGCACTTTTCTCTTTTCTTTTCTTCTTTATTCCTATCATAACTTATAATTTGTTCTTTTAATAACAATATACTCAATTCGACAATAAAATATGTATAATGTAAATATGGTTTTAATAACATTGTATATAATAAGCAGTAAGAGGAACAAGAAAGCTTGGAAGTCAATGGCAAGACTCTGATTTTTACTGCCGATATCAAACCCTGGTTCCTGTGCTTTTTTCTTTCTTTTCTTTTCTATAAAATAACAACAAATTTTAAAAAATAGTAGCTATACTTTCCTCCTAAGAGTTTGTAAGAATCAAATCTGTATTAGTTTGCTACAGCTATTGTCACAAAATACCACAGATTAGGTAGGTTAAACAGCAGAGATTTACTTTCTGATAGTTCTGAAGGCTGAGACATCTGAGATGAAGGTATTGGCAGGTTTGGTTTCTTCTGAGGTCTGTCTCCTGGGCTTGCCTTCCTGCCATGATTTCACATGCTCTTTGCTTGGTGCAGGTGTTTATGTCTGATATCGCTCCATGTCCAAATTTCCTCTCCTTATACACATTGCAGCCAGAATGGATTAGGGCCTACCTAAAGGGCCTCATCTTAACTTAGTTACCTCTTCAAAAACTCTATCTCCAAATACAGTCGCATAAGAATTTTGGAAGGACAGCTTTTTCACAACAGGTTTGCCATCAGAAAGCAGGTGTTGTGAAAACCACCACTAAACCTAAACCAAAAATGGGACGGGAAAGGACTCACAACAACATCATCGTCATTGGACACGTAGACTCGGGCAAGTCTACCACTACTGGCCATCTGATCCACAAATGTGGTGGGATCGACCAAAGAACTATTGAAGAATTTGAGAAGGAGGCTGCTGAGATGGGAAAAGGCTCCTTCACGTATGCCTGGGCCTTGGATAAACTGAAAGCTGGACGTGAACGTGGTATCACCACTGATGTGTCCCCGTGGAGACCAGCGGTGTTATGTGACCATCACTGATGCCCCAGGACACAGAGACTTTATCAAAACCATGATTCCGGGCACACGTCAGGCTGACTGTGCTGTCCTGGTCGTTGCCGCTGGTGTCGGTGAATTTGAAGCAGGGTCTCGGGGAATGGGCAGACCCGTGAGCGTGCCCTCTGGCTTACACACTGGGCGTGAAACAACCAATCGTTGGTGTTAACGAAACGGATCCCACTGAGCCACCCCACAGCCCGAGGAGCCCCGAGGACATCGCCCAGGAAGTCAGCACCCGCACCACGGAGCTTGGCTACGCCCCACGCAGCAGCACCACTTGTGCCGTCTCTGGCTGGAAAGGTGACGACAGGCTGGAGCCAGGGGCTAACATGCCTTGGGTCAAGGGATGGAAAGTCACCCGTGAGGGCGGGGATGCGGGAACCCACTGCTCGGAGCTCTGGCTGCATCCCGCCGCCGACTCGTCCACCTGCCAAGCCCTTGCACCTGCCTCTCCGGGACGCCTGCAAAATCGGTGGTGTCGGTACCGGCCCGGGGCCGAGGGGGGCTGGTGTTCTTCGGCCTGGCAGGGGGTCACCTTGCTCCGGTCAATGTTACACCCGAAGGAAAGTGTGGAAATGCACCGGGACGCTGGAGTGAGGCTCTTCCTGGGGACCACGTGGGCTTCGATGTCAAGAGCGTGTCTGTCAAAGATGTTCGTCGCGGCGACGCGGCCGGCGACAGCAACAAGGACCCACCCGTGGAAGCAGCTGGCTTCGCGGCTCAGGTGATTCTCCTGAACCTCCAGGCCAAATCGGTGCTGGACACGCACCTGTGCTGGGCCGACCCGCAGCTCACAGCGCTTGCAAGTTTGCTGGGCTGAAGGGGAAGGTAGATCGTCGTTCTGGAAAGAAGCTGGAAGATGGTCCCAAGTTCGTGAAATCTGGGGATGTGGTTCCTGGCAAACCTATGTGTGTTGAGAGCTTCTCTGACCACCCTCCTCTGGGCCGTTTTGCTGCTCGTGACATGAGACAGACGGTGGCGCGGATGTCCTCAAAGCGGAGGACAAGAAGCAGCTGGAGCTGGCAGAGTCCCCCAGTCTGCCCAGAAAGCCCAGGAGGCTAAATGAGTATTATCCCCAACACCTGCCACCCCAGTCTTGATCGGTGGTGGGAGAACGGCCTCAGAACTGTGTCAATCGGCCACTTGGGTTGAATAGTAAAAGTCTGGTTAATGAGAACAACGCATCATAAAACCCTCAGAAGGAAGGGAGAATGTTGTGTGGACCATTTGGTTTTATTTTTTTGTGCGTGTGTGGCAGTTTTAAGTTATTAATTTTTTAAAATCAGTACTTTTTAATGGAAACCACTTGACCAAAAGTCTGTCACAGAATTTTGAGACCCATTAAAACAAAAGTTTAATGAGAAACCTGTGTCTTCTTTTGGTCAACACTGTAACCTTGTATAGTATTCGGGTAAAAGATGAGAGTTGCACAGAACCTATTTCTAGTGTTTAAACTAAAATTTGGGTTAACTGTTTTCCTGGGTGGGAACTTGAGGTTTTTCACCTTGTTTAAGGGGAAAAAAAAACTGTTTAAATACATAGAAAAACAATGCTATGGGAAAAGGGGGTGTGTTGGTGCAACACATTTTCTCTTAGATAAGCAGAGTAACACCATAAGTAACACCATAAGATAGTTTATAAAACAGGTTAAATTCTATAATACCAAAGTCAGTGTATTGTGTATAAAATTGGTATTCTATCACTATGAAGTAAACTTGTTAATAGAATGTCATGTTTTAGTTTTCTCACTTACTGGAATGCATTGCCACACTTACAAATGTTGAACTAAAAATACCTAAAATGAGAGTCATTTGATAACATTTTACTTCATAGTAGTGTTAATTGTATCTAGATTGTAGAAGAAAAGCTACTGGAGTTCACAGTCACTTAAGAACTTAGAAATCCGTTTTAAGTAGGAATTTTCATCTTTAAAGAGCAAGATTGGGTGAAGAGGGAACATTACCACACTGGAGAGTAAACCCAAAGTTTGAAGAGGTGCAATGGGAAATACCTAATGAGAGGAAGGATCCATTTGGACTGGAGTGTAGGGTAAGCTCTGTTTTTAGTCTGAAAATGTCTTAGAGGTTTTGCTAAGTGTCATTCCAATAACATTGCCTAATGAAGGGAATATTGAAAGATGACAGTTTGAAGTTGGTAAATAGGATGAAAAGCAAAGAGCTCTTGAGAAATGAGTGGTAATTTATAACATATTGTGAATTTAACACAATTTGGGTGACAACCATTAAATTCTTGGCTTTGGAAAGCTGGCAAATTTGAAATATTGCTATGTGAATTTTGACCATTTGAGCATTCTTGAAAGACCCTATTTGATCCTAAAACTTTTGCGTTGTGAAAGGGAAATCAGTTTCTCAAGCTGCTTTGAAGTGCGGCAGAAAGCATACAGGACACTTTGTATTTTATGACAATGCTAAGTGAAATGTCTTACAACTTAACTTCTGTAGAAAGTGACTGCAATGGAAAAATCTCCATTTAGGTCTAAACTACGTAAACTGGTCTCAACAGTACCACCAGGGGCACTGATGAGGCCTATAAATTAGAAACCAATAGAATTCCACAACTTCAAAACAAAACAAAACAAAAAAAGGATTTTGGAGGAACAAAATTCAGCTCAGGACACAAATCATTGTCCATTTCTGTTTCAAATGATATGTTTTTTATCTTGATAGTACAAAATTATTCTCACTCTAAAGAAACCAATACAATTAGTTTAACCAGTAGAGATAGTAAAGGTATGAAGAATAATTATTTAAATATAAATAATTGTTTGTAAAGTTCATTATAGTCAATGCTAGCAATAAAATACCGTGGTCTATGACTAAGTTTAAAGTGAATAAATAATGTAAGGGTATTTGTAGTCAATATTAGTTAACCTGTAGTTTTATGATAACTACAGAATTTATAGACTACTGAATCTTTCAATTGCCTACAATGTTGCTATTGTTTAGGATGCATGTTTACAACTTTTATAACTTTAGATCAGTAACATTGTGCTTTCAAGGGTTCTCTACTCTGGATTTTATCCAGTCTTGTTTAATAACTTCATATGTCCTTGAACAAAATAAAAATAAAATATGCTGCTATTGCAAACCTGTTGTAATATTTATGCTTTCTGAAAAGAATTCTAAGGGAAAAATTAAGTTCAGGTTTACAGAGTTTATATGACAGCGTTTACAAAATAAAATTGACATCAATTAACAACCAAAATTTAGATGGATGTCACACTTACAAGTAAACAAAAACTAAAGAAAGAAAATATATTAAATTAATTCTTTTTTTAAAAAGATTTTGTTTATTTATTCCTGAGAGACACAGAGAGAAGCAGAGAGAGAAGCAGGCTCCATGCAGGAGCGTGATGCAGGACTCGTTTCCTGGACCAGGATCACGCCCTGAGCCAAAGGCAGATGCACAACTATTGAGCCACAGAGGCATCCCAAATTAATTCTTCTTTTTGTCCTTTATGCTTACATGTGTAGGATGATATAAATAGCTGAAAGTAAAAATAGTTCACATATTGTTCCTGATGGTATACATACTCCTCTATTTTCTTCATTATTTATATCCCCAAAATTTAGACATAAGAAAAGATGTCCTATTATTCAGCCCTCTTTTATAGAAGGAAAAGATCCTCCCATTCTAAATTTTGAAGAGTCATTGTTTATAATTTTTTTCTTTTTTTTAATAAATTTATTTTTTATTGGTGTTCAATTTGTCAACATACAGAATAACACCCAGTGCTCATCCCATCAAGTGCCCCCCTCAGTGCCCGTCACCGATTCACCCCCACCCCCCGCGCTCCTCCCCTTCCACCACCTCTAGCTCATTTCCCAGAGTTAGGAGTCTTTATGTTCTGTCTCCCTTTCTGATATTTCCCACACATTTCTTCTCCCTTCCCTTCTATTCCCTTTCACTATTATTTATATTCCCCAAATGAATGAGAACATATAATGTTTGTCCTTCTCCGACTTACTTCACTCAGCATAATACCCTCCAGTTCCATCCACGTTGAAGCAAATGGTGGGTATTTGTCGTTTCTAATGGATGAGGAATATTCCATTGTATACATAGACCACAGCTTCTTTATCCATTCATCTTTCAATGGACACCGAGGCTCCTTCCACAGTTTGGCTATTGTGGACATTGCTGCTAGAAACATCGGGGTGCAGGTGTCCTGGCGTTTCATTGCATCTGTATCTTTGGGGTAAATCCCCAGCAGTGCAATTGCAGGGTGGTAGGGCAGGTCTATTTTTAACTCTTTGAGGAACCTCCACACAGTTTTCCAGAGTGGCTGCACCAGTTCACATTCCCACCAACAGTGTAAGAGGGTTCCCCTTTCTCCACTTCCTCTCCAACATTTATGGTTTCTTGCTTTGTTAATTTTCCCCATTCTCACTGGTGTGAGGTGGGATCTCATTGTGGTTTTGATTTGTATTTCCCTGATGGCAAGTGATGCGGAGCATTTTCTCATGTGCGTGTTGGCCATGTCTATGTCTTCCTCTGTGAGATTTCTGTTCATGTCTTTTGCCCATTTCATGATTAGATTGTTTCTTTGGTGTTGAGTTTATTTTTTATTTTTTATTTTTTTAAAATATTTATTTATTTATTTGTTTATTTATTTATTTATTTATGATAGTCACAGAGAGAGAGAGAGAGAGGCAGAGACATAGGCAGAGGGAGAAGCAAGCTCCAAGCACCGGGAGCCCGACGTGGGATTCAATGCCGGGTCTCCAGGATCGCGCCCTGGGCCAAAGGCAGGCGCCAAACCGCTGCGCCACCCAGGGATCCCTGGTGTTGAGTTTAATAAGTTCTTTATAGATCTTGGAAACTAGCCCTTTATCTGATACGTCATTTGCAAATCTCTTCTCCCATCTGTAGGTTGTCTTTGAGTTTTGTTGACTGTATCCTTTGCTGTGCAAAAGCTTCTTATCTTGATGAAGTCCCAATAGTTCATTTTTGCTTTTGTTTCTCTTGCCTTCGTGGACGTATCTTGCAAGAAGTTACTATGGCCGAGTTCAAAAAGGGTGTTGCCTGTGTTCTTCTCTAGGATTTTGATGGAATCTTGTCTCACATTTAGATCTTTCATCCATTTTGAGTTTATCTTTGTGTATGGTGAAAGAGAGTGGTCTAGTTTCATTCTTCTGCATGTGGATGTCCAATTTTCCCAGCACCATTTATTGAAGAGACTGTCTTTCTTCCAATGGATAGTCTTTCCTCCTTTATCGAATATTAGTTGCCCATAAAGTTCAGGGTCCACTTCTGGATTCTCTATTCTGTTCCACTGATCTATGTGTCTGTTTTTGTGCCAGTACCACACTGTCTTGATGACCACAGCTTTGTAGTACAACCTGAAATCTGGCATTGTGATGCCCCCAGATATGGTTTTCTTTTTTAAAATTCCCCTGGCTAGTCGGGGTCTTTTCTGATTCCACACAAATCTTAAAATAATTTGTTCTCACTCTCTGAAGAAAGTCCATGGTATTTTGATAGGGATTGCATTAAACGTGTACATTGCCCTGGGTAACATTGACATTTTCACAATATTAATTCTGCCAATCCATGAGCATGGAATATTTGTCCATCTCTTTGTGTCTTCCTCAATTTCTTTCAGAAGCATTTTATAGTTTTTAGGGTATAGATCCTTTACCTCTTTGGTTAGGTTCATTCCTAGGTATCTTATGCTTTTGGGTGCAATTGTAAATGGGATTGACTCCTTAATTTCTCTTTCTTCAGTCTCATTGTTAGTGTATAGAAATGCCATTGATTTCTGGGCATTGATTTTGTATCCTGCCATGCTACCGAATTGCTGTATGAGTTCTAGCAATCTTGGGGTGGAGACTTCTGGGTTTTCTGTGTAGATTATCATGTCATTGGCTAAGAGGGAGAGTTTGACTTCTTCTTTGCCAATTTGAATGCCTTTGATGTCTTTTTGTTGTCTGATTGCTGAGGCTAGGACTTCCAGTACTATGTTGAATAGCAGTGGTGAGAGTGGACATCCCTGCCATGTTCCTGATCTTAGGGGAAAGGCTCCCAGTGCTTCCCCATTGAGAATAATATTTGCTGTGGGCTTTTCGTAGATGGCTTTTAAGATGCTGAGAAATGTTCCCTCTATCCCTACACTCTGAAGAGTTTTGATCAGCAATGGATGCTGTATTTTGTTAAATGCTTTCTCTGCATCTAATGAGAGGATCATATGGTTCTTGGTTTTTCTCTTGCTGATATGATGAATCACATTGATTGTTTTACGAGTGTTGAACCAGCCTTGTGTCCCGGGGATAAATCCTACTTGGTCGTGGTGAATAATCTTCTGAATATACTGTTGGATCCTATTGGCCAGTATCTTGTTGAGAATTTTTGCATCCATGTTCATCAGGGATATTGGTCTGTAATTCTACTTTTTGGTGGGGTCTTAGTCTGGTTTTGGAATTAAGGTGATGCTGGCCTCATAGAACGAATTTGGAAGTACTCCATCTCTTACTATCTTTCCAAACAGCTTTAGGAGAATAGGTATGGTTTCTTCTTTAAATGTTTGATAGAATTCCCCTGGGAAGCCAGCTGGCCCTGGACTCTTGTGTCTTGGGAGGTTTTTGATGACTGCTTCAATTTCCTCCCTGGTTGTAGGCCTGTTCAGGTTTTCTATTTCTTCCTGTTCCAGTTTTGGTAGTTTGTGGCTTTCCAGGAATGCATCCATTTCTTCTAGATTGCCTAATTTATTGGCGTAGAGCTGCTCATAATATGTTTTTAAAATCGTTTGTATTTCCTTGGTGTTGGTAGTGATCTCTCCTTTCTCATTCATGAATTTATTAATTTGAGTCTTCTCTCTCTTCTTTTTAATAAGGCTGGCTAATGGTTTATCTATCTTATTAATTCTTTCAAATAACCAACTCCTGGTTCTGTTGATCTGTTCCACAATTCTTCTGGTCTCTATTTCGTTAGTTCTGCTCGAATCTTTAACGCTCTTCTTCTGCTGGGTGTAGGATCTATGCTGTTTTTTCTCTACCTCCTTTATGTGTAAGGTTAGCTTCTGTATTTGAGTTCTTTCCAGTTTTTGAATGGATGCTTGTATTGTGATGTATTTCCCCCTTAGGACGGCTTTTGCTGCATCCCAAAGATTTTGAACGGTTGTATCTTCATTCTCATTAGTTTCCATGAATCTTTTTAATTCTTCCTTAATTTCCTGATGACCCTTTCATCTTTTAGCAGGATGGTCCTTAACCTCCACGTGTTTGAGGTCCTTCCTAACTTCTTGTTGTGATTTAGTTCTGATTTCAAGGCATTATGGTCTGAGAATATGCAGGGGACAATCCCAATCTTTTGGTATCGGTTCAGACCTGATTTGTGACCCAGTATGTGGTCTATTCTGGAGAAAGTTCCATGTGCGCTTGAGAAGAATGTGTATTCAGTTGAGTTTGGATGTAAAGTTCTGTAGATATCTGTGAAATCCATCTGGTCCAGTGTATCATTTAAAGTTCTCATTTCTTTGGAGATGTTGTGCTTAGAAGACCTATCGAGTATAGAAAGCGCTAGATTGAAGTCACCAAGTATAAGTGTATTATTATCTAAGTATTTCTTCACTTTGGTTATTAATTGGTTTATATATTTGGCAGCTCCCACATTCAGGGCATATATGTAAAGGATTGTTAAGTCCTCTTGTTGGATAGATCCTTTAAGTATGAGATAGTGTCCCTCTTCATCTCTCACTACAGTCTTTGGGGTAAATTTTAGTTTATCTGATATAAGGATGGCTACCCCTGCTTTCTTTTGAGGACCATTTGAATGGTAAATGGTTCTCCAACCTTTTATTTTCAGGCTGTAGGTGTCCTTCTGTCTAAAATGAGTCTCTTGTAGACAGCAAATAGATGGGTCCTGCTTTTTTATCCAGTCTGAAACCCTGCGCCTTTTGATGGGGTCATTAAGCCCGTTCACGTTCAGAGTTACTATTGACAGATATGAGTTTAGTGTCATCATGATATCTTTCAGTCCTTGTTTTTTGTGGATTGTTCCACTGAACTTCTTCGTAAAGGTGGATTTTAAGAGTCTCCCTTAAAATTTCTTGCAGAGCTGGTTTGGAGGCCACATATTCTTTCAGTTCCTGCCTGTCTTGGAAGCTCCTTATCTCTCCTTCCATTCTGAATGAGAGCCTTGCTGGATAAAGTATTCTTGGTTGCATGTTCTTCTCATTGAGGACCCTGAATATATCCTGCCAGCCCTTTCTGGCCTGCCAGGTCTCTGTGGAGAGGTCTGCTGTTACCCTAATACTCCTCCCCATAAAAGTCAGGCATTTCTTGTCTCTTGCTGCTTTAAGGATCTTCTCTTTATCTTTGGAATTTGCAAGCTTTACTATTAAATGTTGAGGTGTTGAACGGTTTATTGATTTTAGGGGGGGATCTCTCTATTTCCTGGATCTGAATGCTGTTTCCCTTCCCAGATTAGGAAAGTTTTCAGCTAGGATTTGTTCAAATACATATTCTGGCCCTCTGGCCCTTTTGGCGCCCTCGGGAACCCCAATTAAACGTAGGTTTTTCTTCCTCAGGCTGTCGTTTATTTCCCTTAATCTGTCTTCATGGTCTTTTAATTGTTTGTCTCTTTTTTCCTCAGTTTCCCTCTTTGCTATCAACTTGTCTTCTATGTCACTCACTCGTTCTTCCACCTCGTTAACCCTCGTCGTTAGGACTTCTAGTTTGGATTGCATCTCATTCAGTTGATTTTTAATTTCTGCCTGATTGGATCTAAATTCTGCAGTCATGAAGTCTCTTGAGTCCTTTATGCTTTTTTCTAGAGCCATCAGTAGCTGTATAATAGTGCTTCTGAATTGGCTTTCTGACATTGAATTGTAATCCAGATTTTGTAACTCTGTGGGAGAGAGGACTGTTTCTGATTCTTTCTTTTGAGGTGAGGTTTTCCTTCTAGTCATTTTGCTCAGTGCAGAGTGGCCAGAAACAAGTAGTATTGGGAAAAGGAGAAAAAGAGAGAGAAAGAAGGGAAGAAAAGAGAAAAAGAAAAAAGAAAAAGGGAAGAAAAAAAGAAAAAATAAAAGAAAGGAAAAGAAAGAAAGGAAAAAAAAGGGTGGGGGAAGCAAACAGAAATCAAAAAGAAAAAAAGAAAAAAGAAAAACCCACGGGGGAGTATCTTCTGATTCTGTATACTCTAAGTCCCTTGACTTCCCCTGGAACTTGTCCGTCTAGCTGGTCTTCTGGTCTAGGGGCCTGTTGTGCTGATTCTCAGGTGTTAGCACTTGGGGGAGCTGCTCAGCCCCTGCCTGGTGCAGGGCTCAGTGGGGGTTGTTCACCCCGTGAGGCCACAGGAGGAACAACCGCAGTGGCGGCGGCAGCTCTGCAGCCCTGGAGTCAGCTCCTGCAGTAACCACGGAGCTCTCCGTCTGCAGCGCCTGGAGGCTCCGGGGCGGGGCCGCTGATCTGCTCAGCTCGGGGCAGGAGCGTCCTTGCTGTCCTGGGCCCTCCCGGCCTCTGCCTGTCCCGGGGGAGGCCGGATCCTGGGCTGTGTCCCGGCGCCCTGGGCTCCCGGTGTGCGCTGTTGGATTCGCGCTCCCGCCCTGCAACCCCCTCTGCGGAGCCGCCCCCTCCCCCCTCCGAGCTGCTCCGGGTCCGCTGTGGCGCTGCAGCCCTTAGGGAGCTCGGCGCACTCTCCCGGGGCGCAGGTGTCTGTTAGTGTCCCCGGGAGCCCGAGGGCATCCCCGCCCTCCTGGGGTCCTGCTCCACCTCCCTGCAGCCCCTTTCCGCCCGGGAAGGTTGGTGCAGCTCCTGCTCCTCCGGGACGGGGCTCTCCTGTCCTGGGGACACTTGCCCCGGCCTCAGCCCGGCTCCTCGCGGGGCCCCTCCCCCTTGGAGGCCTTTTGTGTCTTTATTTCTTTTTTCCCGTCTTCCTACCTTGATAGAAGCACGAACTCTTCTCACTGTAGCATTCCAGCTGGTCTCTCTTTAAATCTCAGGCCAAATTCGTAGAGTTTCAGGGTGATTTGAAGGTTATCTAGGGAATTTGGTGGGGACAGGTGACTTGGGGACCCTACTCCTCCGCCATCTGCCCCTCCTCTCATTGTTTATAATTAAGTATCCTTCTGATATCCAGCACCTATGCATATGTGAAAATATTGCTTAAACTGTCACAGCATTGCAACACTCCCTACAATGAGGAAATCTATATCTGCTAAACTTTTGTTTATCTTAGATTAAAATTAAAGGGCCCTCTCTGACATTTTGGCATATACTGTTTATCTGTGAGCTTCATCATGGACAATGATTGTTTCTTGATTACTGTGTGTGTATGTGTGTTTAGGGGGAATTGATGTATCATTTCTTGAGTACCTTCTATGGGTCAGGAATTCTTCTGAATATGTGAAATTATTTCAACCTCAAAAGTGTCCCACGGTGAATGTTCTGTTAGCTCCATTCTACAGATAAAACTGATTCAAGTTTGTTAATTTCACACTAATGTGTGTAGAGCTGAAGTTTAAAAAGAGTGAAAATCATCAATAGCAGACTCAATACCTTCAAGAAGCTATCTGATCCATTCTGCTGACTTTTGGCAAAATCTCACTCCAACCATAGATAGCCATCTGCCTGCCAGACCCCACCTCCGTTTTTAAAGACAACAACTGCACCAATCCTTTGTGATCTAGTCGGTCTCTATACTTACCACCCAGAGTACCTCCTGGAAACATCTTACTCTTTGAGGACATCCTGATTTGTCTCATTTCAACTGAGAGAAAATCTGTTCACCACGACTCAAAATTTAAAGGTTTTCCTTCCATTCAACATACCCCATTCCTGTGGCTGTTCTTGGTTTTCTGCTCAGCCCAGAAATTCCAACACAGACACTGATCTGAATCTGTTCTCAGGTTTCACCATGGCTTTCCAGGGTGATCTTGCCACCAAATCCCAGTTCTGGTAAATTCTGAGTCTATCTGGTACTTACATGAACAGACTAACTGCCAGCATTAATCCATGCTTTTATTTCAAATGAGAATGACTCTGAGTTGGGCTAGATATTAAACTCTTGGGGTTTACTCAGGATATCTTAAATACCTGTATGAGTATTTAAACAAGAAGATGAACAGGAAAATAGGATGAGTTTAAATACTACAAATTTGACCAAATAGATAAATGAAAGAAATCCAATGGGGTTTACCTGTATTTTTACCAGTATATTTCTATAACCATATCTATGACATAATTACTGTTCATTCTTATGTGATGATAATAATAATTATTATTACATAGCTTCTTTGCAAGACCAACATTGTCTTTGTTTCCAGGTACAAACAGTGGATCCATAGGCACTTCTTCTCTGGAAACTGTCTTTATCTGGTCTCTGATGTTACTATACACTTTTATCGCACAATTAAAATCACAGGTTCCATTGGGATGGGAGTGGGCCCAAGAAGAAAATAAGTTCACTGATAGAAGACAAATACACATACTAATCTGATATTCAATGGCAAAACTGTTGTGTCTCAGATTATTTTTAATGGACTTTTTACAAATTGGAAAATGTATGAGTAGAGTTTATTTGAGGAATGCTGTTAAGAATGAGATTAATCTGGGATCCCTGGGTGGCGCAGCGGTTTGGCGCCTGCCTTTGGCCCAGGGCACGATCCTGGAGATCCGGGATCGAATCCCACATCGGGCTCCCGGTGCATGGAGCCTGCTTCTCCCTCTGCCTCTCTCTCTCTCTCTCTCTGTCTGTGGCTATCATAAATAAAAAAAAATTAAAAAAAAGAATGAGATTAATCTATTTCAAGTAAGAATGTAATTTATGACTAACATCTTCACTACTTAAAAAATGATTTGATGGTTATCTGATTCCAGTTCCAACATGTAAAGAGCTTAGAAGGCATCACTTCTGACAAAAAGAAACTGTTGAACAAATTAAAAATCAACACATTTTCTTGGATCTATTAGAGAACTAAGGTCACAGGACAAACTGCTACCCAAATCTAAAGAGACAGATGAATTTAGAGTCACTGCTGAAATCTGCTGTTTCTATCTGAAACAGATGCCCCTAGAGCTACACACTGATAGTGATTTTGACAAATAGGTAATTCATCAAATGTTGCTAGTAAATAGATGGTAATTCTGATGGCTTGTTAGAGGCTGAGTATGGAATTCTTTGGGAGTGAGAAATGTCTGGGGGTTGTATTGTTGGCAGAGAAGAGAGGGGGCTCCCTACTTTAATGGGTTTTATCTCCAGGAAGCCATAAGTTTCTCCTGGTGAAGAGCTAAGAAAGAGACCTTCCTGGCTCTGACTGAGAACAGGAAGTATAACCTTACAAAATATGCATAGAAAAAAAACCAAAATATGCATAGAGCATTCTCCAGAACAAACATCTATTTTCCACAGGAAATACTTTACCACAGCCTTATCCCACATGGGACAAGGGCATTTATATCACTCTACCTCCCTCTAGTCTTCTTACCTCATCTGACAGAGGATAAAACAATCTAAGGAACACTTGTCAAGCTCACAGCCCAGAGACAAAG
The DNA here is from genome assembly GCF_053574225.1 of Canis aureus. Taxonomy (NCBI): domain Eukaryota; kingdom Metazoa; phylum Chordata; class Mammalia; order Carnivora; family Canidae; genus Canis; species Canis aureus. The sequence continues at coordinate 66,375,820 of NC_135624.1, forward strand.
ACTCATGAAAAAGCAGATTTCATCATAAGATTATAGAACATCTCTCTTCCCACAAACTTATACCAATGCAATGGGATTCCAGTATAAAAGAGTAGATTATAGCTGAAAGAGCAGCAAGATTTGCAGACTCTCTCTGAAGAAAAGTACTTAGGGAAGCCCAAAGTAATGAGGGAACACACACACAAAAATACTCTAGAGGAATTTTTAAGCCTGTTATACTGACCACTGTAAGAAACATTACATATAGCCCAATTAACTAGCCAGATTAACATAAAACCTGACACTAAAGTTTACCTCAGTTTCTATTTCCTGATACATAATGCCCAGCTTTCAACAAAAAATTACAAGATATGATAAAAGGCAAGAATAAACACAAACAAAGCAAGAGCAGAAAAATAGTAGAAGCCATGAATGAAAACAGGGAACAAATACAATGAATGGAAAATAGATATAAGTATGGTCAATATTAAACCCACTGTATACAAAATCAATTTAAATGAGAATTGTCTAAATACAGCAATTAAAAGACAGATTGTTAGTGACCCAACTACACAGTGTCTGTAAGAAGTTCATTTTAAATAAAAAAAAAAAACTCAGAAAAGTTAGAAGTATAGGGATGGAGAAAGATATACCATGTTGAATTAATGGAAAATAGATGGAGGAGATGTATTGATGTCAGGAAAGGCAGACTTTGGAATAGGGAAAATCACCAGGGATAGAGAGGGCATTAGATAATGGTACAGTGTTCAATTCTCCAAGAAGACAAAGCAATCTTAAATGTGTATGCATCCAGTAACAGAATATTAAAAAAATCAATCCAAAATTGATAGAAGAAATAGACAAGAGAAATAGACAAATTTGCTATTATAGTTAGAGACTTCAACAACTCTCTTTCAGTAGTTGATAGGTCAAGCAGGCAGAAAGATACAGTTGACCTGAAGATCATATCAGTCAAAATGACCTAAATGACATTTATAGAATCCTCCATCCAACAGAAGCAGAGAACACATTATTCTGAAGCTCACATGGAACATTCACTAAGATAGACCGCATACTGGGCCATATAACATACCTCAACAAGCTTAAAAAAAATAGAAATCATGCAAAAAATTATTTCAGAGCACAGTGGAATTAAACTTCAAATCAGTAACAAAAATAGCTGGAAAATCCTCAAAATTTTGTAATTAAACAACACACTTCTAAGTGACACACAGTCAAAGAAGTCTCAAGTGAAAATAAAAACATTTTGAACTAAGTGAAAATAAAAATACAACTTATTAAAATTGATAGGATACAGTGCCTCTACAGGAAGCCGGGAAGTTCAGTTGATTTTTTTTTAAGATTTTATTTATTTATTCATGAGATACAGAGAGAGAGAGAGAGACAGGCAGAGACACAGGCAGAGGGAGAAGCAAGCTCCATGCAGGGAGTCTGACATGGGACTTGATCCCAGGTCTCCAGGATCACTCCCTGGGCCGAAGGCAGCGCTAAACCACTGAGCCACCTGGGCTGCCCAGTTCTGTTGATTTTGGATGAGTTTCCTCATGAGTTTGCAATCGGTCTGGAGGTGGGTTGATCTTGACTGGTGTTGGCTAGGGACTTAGCTCTCTGTTCCACATGTCCCTCATCCTTCCCCTGGGACCAGTGGGTAGACTAGTCATTGGTTCTCATGATAACTGCAGAGCTTCGAGAAAGCAAGGGCACCCATGCACATGCTTTTCAAGCCTCAACTAGCATCAGATCTGCTTACATCCCATTTGTCCAAGCAAGTCATATGGCTGAAAGCAGAATCAAGACATAGGGAAGTACCTTCAACACATGTAAGTGCGGGGAAGGGGAGTGAATATTTTTGAACAATAATCTATTACAATAATGGTGTCAACTTCAAAGGATTGTTGTGAGTATTGAATGAGATATCGAGGTCAATTATATAAGCTTTTAGCATAGTAGCTGCCAAGTAGTAGATGCATCATATTTTTAAGCTATTTTTATTATTGTTTCAGGCTCTAGAAATAAGACAGACATTATCCTTGTTCTTAAATTGCTTATTAGGAAAATAGATAAAGACTGTGTAGTTATAGGAGGTTTCAGGTGCTGAGGATGATGTTTTGGGGCACACTTTCCAGAGAAAAGATTCATCTTGCATGCAAGATCAAGTCAAATTACTAATTACTCCAAGTTACAATCAGGTATGGAAATAAACAGTCAAATGGAAATTATTAAGCAATCAAATGTCATGGGTTTACTGTATCACAGTAGCTTCTTATCCAATCTCAGTCATTTTAAAAACAATGAAAACCTTGTATAATTTATAGTTTCCAAGTTGCTAAATTCCAAGTGGTTAAGCTTTACCGAACTCTTACAGTGAGCCAGGTACAGTTCTAAACACTTCATGCTTATTTAAGAATCATAACATCTTTAAAACACAGTAATATTATTTCTACTTTATAAGTAGGGGGAAACTGAGGCACTAAAAGGTTAAGTGTCTTGCCAGGGTCACCCTATTAGTAAATGGAGTAGTAGGATTTCAACCTAGGAAATCTGGCTCCAAATCCATGATTTTTAACCATCCCCCCTCTTCCATGCTTTCACATCTGTCATCTCGTTTAATGCCCAACCCTGAAGAACATTGATGGAGCATTGATTACACTCCAGGTACAGAGCCAGGTGCTACAGAAGATGAAAAAAGTGGAGACATGGAGCCTGCTTCACCATCCAGAAAAGGAGAGAAACTTTAAAAAAGTGTTCCTCAGGCCTTTCTAGTGTGGCCTAGGGCAATTGAGTATCCTCCCCATGTCCTTCTCCAGTCTACAGAAGAGGAAGTTCTCTTGGGAATTCTATACACTATACACCAGAGTTTTCCAGATGGTCAATAGGGTTTTAGTTGCAATAAACTTCCATTCCTGAGGATCTATACTTCACTTGAAGAAAGTTCTTCATTGTTTTCTTTTACTCAAGATTAAAAGCAGGGAGAAATCTCCTTTCCCTCACAGCATTATATTCTGTTGTTATGTTACAAAGAAACTATGTCCCTATACTCTCAGCTTTCTATAAAACAGGATGCTATAGCTTTGTGGTTGACTTACAATTCCAGCATTTTCTGTTTAGCCTCTGAAGCCCTTCTATAAAACATTCTGAATTTTCTGCCTTCTATGTACCCAGTAGTCTCCCACCCGCAACCACCAAGTTCTTTTCCACTTCAGGCAAAGGACACCTTACCATCTTCCCCTTTGAATGACTCTCTTCATTACCTGACATATGGCTTGGGGTAGGGGAAAGGGTTGACTCCGCTCTGCATGCCCCTGAGGGTTTCATTGGGAGCTAGATATTCGCCTCAAGTAGTCTCAATTCTCCAGTTCCGGGACACCTGGGTAGCTCAGTCAGTTGAGCCTCTGCCTTTGGCGCAGGTCGTGATCCCAGGGTCCTGGGATCCAGCCCCACATCTGGCTCCCTGCTCAGCAGGGAGCCTGATTCTCCGTCTCTCCCTGCTTGCCCTCTCTCTCACTATCTCTCTCTCTCTCTCAAATAAATAAAATCTTTTAAAAATTTTTTCCAGCTCCTCTAAAGCCTCATGCAAATAGACCTGTTCTTAACAGTTCAAATCTCAAATCTTAGGCCTGAATACTTTCTCTCCAAAGCCTGAGTCATAAGGAGGTGAAGTGTCTGCGTAAGTGTTAATCCTCTCCTTTTGGAGATGTGACTTTCTTATAGGAGGAATTACTCAAGTGGGGCTCTAGTACGGCTTTCAACCAAGAGGCATATTAACCCAAGGTAGCCTTATGCTGTGCAGTCAAAAGTTAAAACTAAAACGGGGTTAAGTGGAAGCTAAGGATTAAGAGACCTGAGTCTGAATGGTGAGATGGGTCCCCAAATGGGAGGAGGAGCCACGAAGGGCTTGGCCATAAGTGGGCTGAGGAGAGGGAGAGTGAGATGAATGTGGCTCAGGGTTCTGACCATGATCAGTGAGAGAGTCTGTGCTTAGGCAGGAGAGAGGAAGGCAACTTAGGGAACCAGTAGACTGGTCTTGAGAAGCAAAGAGAATACCAGGAAAGACCAGGAATTTGAAATCTAACAAATTGAGTTTCAAACCCGGCTTCATCACTGCACGACCTTGGATGTGTTATTTGAGTCTCAGTAAATTGATGATTATTATATCTACTCAGTGGGTTGTTGCAGGATTTTTTTTTAAAAAAAATATTTTATTTATTTGAGAAAGAGAGAGAGAGTGAGAGAGAGGATGAGCAGGGAGGAGAGGGAGAAGCAGGCTCTCGCTGAGCAGGGAGCTCAATGCAGGGCTCAATCCCAGGGCCCTGAGATCATGAAATGAGCTGAAAGTAGACATTTAACCAATTGAGCCACCCAGGCGCCTCATGTTGTAGGATTAAAAAAAGGAATATGTGTCATGCTCTTAGCTTAATGTTTCACAGACAGCCCATCAATCAACACAAGTTCTCGCCCTTCTTTTGCTTCCTATGCCTCTCCTCCCCCAACTCCATCCGAATCTTGATTCATCTTTATAAACTGCTTCTGTGTCTCTATTCCAAAGACACGTAATTTTAGGAAGTTCTAATAACCATTCTAAATTCTTTCCAATTAGTTTAAAGCCATAGGATGTCACTCTTGTGCTTAAAATATCACATATCTCTTTGGGAATATTCTCTTCTCACTTTTGGTCAACTGATAATGTCTAAAGAAAGATTTGACTTTTCCCATTGACTGAAATGAAATGTTCTTTCTCTGCAACAGCATGAAGAATAAAGCAATCAATAAACTATCTTAACCTCTAAAGAATAAACTAGAGTCACTTGTCAGAAACAAAAACAGTGACCCCTCAAAATTTAGCCTTGAATTTTGAGCAAAGGGATTAAAATCCATGCAAATTATTTAACCAGATTAACACAACCTAACAATATAAATTTGAAATTTTACCTGACGCCAGGTAGAAAATGTCAGGAAATGTAAGGAAAACTGCATTATAAGGAAATACTAAGGACCCAGGCAAATATTTGAGTTTTAGCGAAACTTTGTGCCTAGAGTACTTGAAGTACTTGAAGTAAACAGAACATCATAGGATAAATTTTTTATTTTATACAATTATTTCAGAAGCAGTGGTTTTTGTTATAACAGAATTTGACCTATAAGTTAAGGAAATTATAATGTACAGAGGTAACTGCCAAACCTTCTAAGCCAATGATATGTTTCTTTAAGTGAAATTTTATGTGGAAGACCCAGGCACACAACAAAACATATCAAAAGTGAGAGTGAAAAGGTAGAAACCATCCACTCCAGGGATATGCATTTGCTCTGCCATCTCTGACCACTACAGAGACTGAGTCCTCCACCCCTTCACATCCCTCATAGAGCTCCAGGAGCCACAGGAAAACCACTGCTGACTTACTTGTTTTTCTTCTAAATTGCATATTGCAATCAATTAATATGTTATTCAATAGATTTTAATGAGTCTGCTATTTTTTTACTCTTTCCCCTGAAATAAAACAGAAAACATCACCTGAGTGATCTCAACGAGAGTGCACCTGAACAAGATAACATATTGCTTTTAAAGTATTTATTTCTGATATATATGAATATATATATATTCCTGGGTATACTGCATCATAATGTAAACTGATTCAGGTCTCAATCCAGAAAAGTCTACCTATTTTGCGAGGTTGGGAAACCTCATGAAAATGATAACATTTTGGTAAGATGGCTTTGTAATGACAACTCTACATAAATGGAACTCTATTCAGAAAAAATGCATGATTGAACATAGGTGTAGGTCAATTGGTGAGGAAGTTGGAGAAAAGAATTTTTGTTAACAATAAAAAGACGTAGCTGGGTCAAAAAAGCATTATGTTGTATTTAATTTTTTTTATAATTTATTAATTATAAGTGCCATGCTAAAACCTTTTCCTGTCAATGAAAAACAGTGTTTTAATTTCAAACCTAAGATCGTTGAATAACTTGGGCCCTCTTGTGCTCTCTATTACAGTCGCTATGTCATTTATTTATTTATTTATTTATTTATTTATTTATTTAATTAATTTTTTAAATAAATTTATATTTATTGGTGTTCAATTTACCAACATACAGAATAACACCCAGTGCTCATCCCGTCAAGTGCCCCCCTCAGTGCCCGTCACCCATTCACCCCTACCCCCCGCCCTCCTCCCCTACAACCACCCCTACTTCGTTTCCCAGAGTTAGGAGTCTTTATGTTCTGTCTCCCTTTCTGATATTTCCCACACATTTCTTCTCCCTTCCCTTCTATTCCCTTTCACTATTATTTATATTCCCCAAATGAATGAGAACATACACTGTTTGTCCTTCTCCGATTGACTTCCTTCACTCAGCATTATACCCTCCAGTTCCGTCCATGTCGAAGCAAATGGTGAGTATCTGTTGTTTCTAATGGCTGAGGAATATTCCATTGTATACATAGACCACATCTTCTTTATCCATCATCTTTCTATGGACACCGAGGCTCCTTACCCAGTTTGGCTATTGTGGACATTGTTGCTAGAAACATCGGGGTGCAGGTGTCCCAGCGTTTCATTGCATCTGTATCTTTGGGGTAAATCCCCAGCAGTGCAATTGCTGGGTCGTAGGGCAGGTCTATTTTTAACTCTTTGAGGAACCTCCACACAGTTTTCCAGAGTGGCTGCACCCAGTATGTCCTTTAAAATCAGGGAGGGATGCACATGTAAAACTATTGCAGATTCTTGAAATGTGAAAAATGGCAATAACAGTAACTTAGTTAATCCATGGAGTTGGTGATGCCACTTCTTTTAATAACATCGCGGATATGTTTATCTTTCAGGTCTCAGGATCATTCCTGTGGTAATTTTCATAGTACGGGCATCCAAATGTTAGCAAGTCTTTTTCACGTGGAGCACAGGGTCTTGTGTTCGTTGAGCTCCTAATTGGTGGTTTCCAATAGAAGAACGCTGTAGTGTATGTGAAAATGATTTACTTCATCATCTGACCAGGTCTCAGTGTGTTTCAAGACATTATAGAATCTTCAACAAGCAGCATATTCTAAAGACTTGAGTTTTTCTTCTGATCATTAGGCCTTTAGTTATCCACACCAAACCCATCCTATGGCACTGTGACCTGTGTGTGGTACTAATGAATGCCAAGAAGTAATGCTAAGAGGCCTGTTTAATGGACAAGTCTTCCTCACCATTAGCCCTAAATCTGATTCATAGGTGTCTAACAAAACTGGTCCAGGAGCTAGTTGAGATAATATGCCTGTCATTAATATAATAGGAATTACAATGGCAATAATTATTAACATCGTAATGTCTGATCACTACCAAATATAGGACGACTGAGTCCCAACATAATTTCCTTCTCTTCCTATAATTTATAATATGGAATTCAGCTTTGGTAATCAACAAATTCATTCAACAAGTATGTATTTGGTACTTATTACACACAAGACACAGCAGTGGATTATCCAAACACAAGCAAGGCATCACTTTGACTTCAAGAATATTCGAATTTGGTATTGAGAAAACAACTCCTAGGGATACCTGACTGGCTCAGTCGGTAGAGCACATGACTCTTGATCTCAGGCTTATAGGTTACAGCCGGACGCTGGGTGTAGAGATTACTTAAAAAATAAAAATTAAAAATTAAAATAAAGAATACAGCTTTTAAATCACCACTAACAGTAACAAGAGTCAATACTGAGTAACTCATATCTGCCAGACAATGTTCTAAAATTTTTTTAATAATAAATCTATTTTTTATTGGTGTTCAATTTACCAACATACAGAATAACACCCAGTGCTCATCCCGTCAAGTGCCCCCCTCAGTGCCCGGCACCCATTCACCCCTACCCCCGCCCTCCTCCCCTACAACCACCCCTACTTCGTTTCCCAGAGTCAGGAGTCTTTATGTTCTGTCTCCCTTTCTGATATTTCCCACACATTTCTTCTCCCTTCCCTTCTATTCCCTTTCACTATTATTTATATTCCCCAAGTGAATGAGACCATATAATGTTTGTCCTTCTCCGATTGACTTATTTCACTCAGCATCATACCCTCCAGTTCCATCCACGTCGAAGCAAATGGTGGGTATTTGTCGTTTCCAATGGCTGAGGAATATTCCATTGTATACATAGACCACATCTTCTTTATCCATTCATCTTTCGATGGACACTGAGGCTCCTTCCACAGTTTGGCTATTGTGGACATTGCTGCTAGAAACATCGGGTGCAGGTGTCCCGGCGTTTCCCTGCATCTGTATCTTTGGGGTAAATCCCCAACAGTGCAATTGCTGGGTGTAGGGCAGGTCTATTTTTAACTCTTTGAGGAACCTCCACACAGTTTTCCAGAGTGGCTGCACCAGTTCACATTCCCACCAACAGTGCAGGAGGGTTCCCTTTTCTCCGCAGCCTCTCCAACATTTGTGGTTTCCTGCCTTGTTAATTTTCCCCATTCTCACTGGTGTGAGGTGGGATCTCATTGTGGTTTTGATTGTTTTTTTTTTAATGTTTTTATTTATTTATGATAGTCATCACACACACACAGAGAGAGAGAGAGAGAGAGAGGCAGAGACACAGGCAGAGGGAGAAGCAGGCTCCATGCACCGGGAGCCCCACATGGGATTCGATCCCAGGTCTCCAGGATCGCGCCCTGGGCCAAAGGCAGGCGCCAAACTGCTGCGCCACCCAGGGATCCCGTGGTTTTGATTTGTATTTCCCTGATGGCAAGTGATGCGGAACATTTTCTCATGTGCCTGTTGGCCATGTCTATGTCTTCCTCTGTGAGATTTCTCTTCATGTCTTTTGCCCATTTCATGATTGGATTGTTTGTTTCTTTGGTGTTGAGTTTAAGAAGTTCTTTATAGATCTTGGAAACTAGCCCTTTATCTGATACGTCATTTGCAAATCTCTTCTCCCATTCTGTAGGTTGTCTTTTAGTTTTGTTGACTGTTTATTTTGCTGTGCAGAAGTTTTTTATCTTGATTAAGTCCCAATAGTTCATTTTTGCTTTTGTTTCTTTTGCCTTCATGGATGTACCTTGCAAGAAGTTACTGTGGCCAAGTTCAAAAAGGGTGTTGCCTGTGTTCTCCTCTAGGATTTTGATGGACTCTTGTCTCACATTTAGATCTTTCATCCATTTTGAGTTTATCTTTGTGTCTGGTGTAAGAGAGTGTTCTAGTTTCATTCTTCTGCATGTGGATGTCCAATTGTCCCAGCACCATTTATTGAAGAGACTGTCTTTCTTCCAATGGATAGTCTTTCCTCCTTTATCAAGTATTAGTTGACCATAAAGTTGAGGGTCTACTTCTGGGTTCTCTATTCTGTTCCATTGATCTATGTGTCTGTTTTTATGCCAGTACCACACTGTCTTGATGCCCCCAGCTATGGTTTTCTTTTTTAAAATTCCCCTGGCTAGTCGGGGTCTTTTCTGATTCCACACAAATCTTAAAATAATTTGTTCTAACTCTCTGAAGAAAGTCCATGGTATTTTGATAGGGATTGCATTAAACGTGTACATTGCCCTGGGTAACATTGACATTTTCACAATATTAATTCTGCCAATCCATGAGCATGGAATATTTGTCCACCTCTTTGTGTCTTCCTCAATTTCTTTCAGAAGTGTTCTATAGTGTTTAGGGTATAGATCCTTTACCTCTTTGGTTAGGTTCATTCCTAGGTATCTTATGCTTTTGGGTGCAATTGTAAATGGGATTGACTCCTTAATTTCTCTTTCTTCAGTCTCATTGTTAGTGTATAGAAATGCCATTGATTTCTGGGCATTGATTTTGTATCCTGCCAAGTTACCAAAGTGCTGTAATCTTGGGGTGGAGGCTTTTGGGTTTTCTATGTAGAGTATCATGTCATCAGCAAAGAGGGAGAGTTTGACTTCTTCTTTGCCAATTTGAATGCCTTTGATGTCTTTTTGTTGTCTGATTGCTGAGGCTAGGACTTCCAGTACTATGTTGAATGGCAGTGGTGAGAGTGGACATCCCTGTCGTGTTCCTGATCTTAGGGGAAAGGCTTCTAAAATTTTTAACTTCATGTTTTAAAGCATGGCCTGGCATATAAATTACTCAATAAGAATAGTTGTTGATCTTTTCCTCATAGAATTAATCTCTTAGTGGGAGAAGCAAAGAAGCAAATGCATGAAGAACTGATAAGTTTTATGGTACAACAGATATTGTAACAAAGAGCAGAAGGTTTCATTTTTGGGTGCCATACTATCAACTGTAAGACTGGGAGCACAGGGTAGGTGTAAAGAGAAGAGCAGTTTACAACCATTCTTTTTGGAACCCCATAGCTCCGTGGGTGATAAGTTTCCAAATCCAAAGATACAGTCTGTCATCTAGGTAGGGTACAGAAGGCCCTTAGGAAATTGTCTCAAGATTCATGTAAAACTCAGGTTTTCTTTCAGTGAGATTTGGGGTTTTATTGAACTTCACTTTTCATAAAGTCTTAGGTATGCCGTGGTTGTACTAAACCAGGAAGAATAAATCTAAAATACTATTTCATCTCGTACAAAGGTAGAAAGATAACTGGATTTCATAAATAGGTATGTGTTAAGAGGTGCCCTTAGAGGAAGGAAAATTGATCCTGTTCCAGGGAGTTTGTGGGGTTGATGGGTGGGATGACAGCAGTTTGGAAGGATACTGAGTCTGGATTTATGGTCCAAGAGACACAGGAACTTAAGTGTAGTATCTAGGAGTGATAAAGCCGATATTTTCCCATGTTATCACTTTTCTGATCTTATGTCTGAAGTTTATGTTCCAAAGCACCATATAAAGGCTGCAGATGTTGACTCATGTCTGATTCTCTAGAGTCAGCTATTGCCCTCACTGAAGATATGACAGGATAACTGTATGTATATGTATATACGTATGTGTACAGATATGTGTGTGTACATATATACATACATATGCATACATAGATATGCAATATCTGTTCTTTATCTCTGTGCCCCCCACCACACCAAGTAGAATAGGGATTGGTGGGAAAGGAGTAAATAAGGGAAGACCAATACATTTAAATAAGGAGTGAGATAGTAAGTATAGAATCTCAGTATCTCAGAAAATCACTTTGTCCCTAATCCCTCTATTACAGTATATGAGGGTATCTTCTCAGAGCTTATGTGATATTGAAAAAAAATTATTTGTGGTTTCTGTCTAAATTAAGGAAAAGATAAGAAATGTATGCCATAGTAAAACCCAGCATAAGCAGCTTCTCTATCTCATTCATTTGGACTAAACAAAGGCCCCCATGGAAGAAGGACTCATCTTTATTATGTGAGTTTTACACTTAATTTTGACCATTTATGAGAGTTGAGGCTCAGAGACAACACATTTTAGATAGTAATATTTGGTATTGACTTCTGTCCTCTCCATTCGACTGAACTTTCTCCTGAAAGGTTACCAACCAGTGAGCTCATAATTGCTAAATCTCTTCCTCCATTCCTACCGTCTTGACCTCACTGCTTCACCTAATGATGCATCTGCCTCTTCTTCGGAACTCCCACTTCCTTTTGCTTTGGGAATATGGCACCAGCATTATACTTTCAATAAACTTCTTTAGCTTTGTTATATATCTTGGTACTAAATACATGTCTGATATTCATTAATATCAACAATCAATATCACAATTTCATTAAACATTATCTCATTTGAGTCCCAGGAAAATACTGAGGTGAATGAAAGACAGAAATAATTATCTCCAAGTCTTACATTGTTTTTTCATCAGAAAGTGAAACTTTCCCTGTGGATATGGTTTGGGTCATGCAACAATACAGTCCTCTTTATGTCCAACAGGATCTAGATTTTCTAGTTTCTAAATTCCCAGTTTTTTTTGTTTTTTTTTTATGAAGTTCATGATTCTTAAGTTGTGAGCAATAGGAAGATTGTTTTTTTCAAGTAGGCTCCATGCCCAGTGTGGAGCCCAAAGTGGGAATTGAACTCATGACCCCGAGATCAAGACCTGAGCTGAGATCAAGATTTGGACATTGAACTGACTGGGCCAGCCAGGCGCCCCAGGAAATAATTTTTTTTAAAAAAAGGAAAACAAAGCTAAGCAAAGATCCAGAGGAGATTGAAGCAGGATTTTAGAAAAGTGGAGAAGCCTGTTTATAAGATTAAGTACCTTTGAATATCAGGAGGCTATTATCTCTGCTATCACTCTGGGATATTTAAGCCAATGCCTTTGCACACTTGCCTAAAACTGAGAAAAGCAAGAGATAATAAAGCTGTGTTCCATCTTAGTACGATATTTCAGAGGTCATAGGAAGCCATTCCATTAGACATCATGTAGTTCAACTTCACATTTTAAGGATGAGAAGAGTCTGGCCCAGTTAAGTGACCTATACAAGATCACCCAACAATTTATTTTCAGGCAGGATTAGAACTTGGATCTAAAATGTGTGCTTTAGTATTACTTCTCCTTCCATATTTTAGTTAAAACTTCAGGCTGTCTGTTCGTAAAAATAAATTTATTTGAGGCCCTTCTAACACCAAGTGAATCAGAATCTCTGAGAAAATAAAGCCCAAGCATCTACTTTTTCTGAAGCTGATCAAGTGATTTTTAAGTGAAGCCATGGGTGAGAACCTGTGTCTAGCCAGCCAAACAACAAATTAACAATTTACATAAATAATTCCTTATAGAGAAAGTGTATTACAAGATAGAGTATAATTTTATTTGTGTGTAACTTTATTGGTAAGATTTCCTAAGTCAAATATTATCAGTAATATACAATACCATTAAAATAAAGACTTTAATAACTATTGTTTTATTGCTTTTGCTACCAATTTTTTACTTGTCTGCGAGTGGTAGTGCTAAACAAACAAACAAAAACAAGAGTATCGGTCAAAAAATATTCCCAGGGTTTTCGTGGGATTCCATTCTGTCTTCTAGGTATTTTTACCCCCGGGACTTTATAAATTTGGTGATCCTAGGTAAAGTTTATGGAGACTTAAATTTAAAAATAATTCAAGTAACTTTGGGAGATTGAAAGACAAGGAAGTTTCAAACTTAAACGTCTGTTGTGTATAGTTATCTCCTTTTTCCACACCTGAGAAGAACATTAATGTTAGAAACTTATAAAACCATGTAAATCCATTTGTAATCATTCAATGATCACGCAGTACAATGATTCATTCATTCATTCATTCATTCATTCAATGATTTAGCAGTACAATGCAAAGTTCCTCAAAGGCTGATTTGTGATCCTTTGAGACACAAAATGGTTGTTGAGTGACCAAACATGGCTGTTGAATTGATGATTTTAAGAAAGTTAACATTTTAATGTAAAATGTTGAAGGAGTAGCATCAGGGATGAAAGCAATGTAGGATTACAGGCAACTAGGCGTTAGCTCAATGTGAAATAGCAGTGCTTTAAATAGGGGTAGCTGCATTCCTAATTCATCATCACTACGTGTGTGATTAATGCTCTGTGGGCACGCATAAGTGATGGGAGGGGAGGCTCTTTTATTACTGGGACACAACTCAGGGCAAGTCCAAGAAGCAGCAGCCTCTGAATCGGCGGGCTCCTCAAACCAAATAGTGTCTGGATCTTTTTATAGCCTATGATTACAAAGTGATTTTTGGAGGATTCTGTTGATGAGACTCACAAATGGCATTTTAATGTGATGTTTTTTAGAATAAAATGTTTTTCATAAGTGCAATGAACAGTAAAAAAGATTAACAAGTGCTTTGGCATAGGAATCTAGAAGACTGGCACACGTGATCTTCTCCCTTTTTGTGTGTGTGTGTATGCTTTTCTCCTTAATAGGAAAACAACATAGAATGTTCTTCCTAATGGAAGGGTATAAAAACTATCCACAAAGGGATATGAATGCTCTTTGCAAGTAATCTGAAATGAAAATATATAGAGCAAGCCCTGAACTTTCAGGGCACTAAATATGACACGTAAAATTCATGCAGCGTGTGGTAAAGAGTGTAGTGCTGGTTAGAGTCAGGCTGTCTAATTTGAATCCTGTCTCTGTTCATGAGCTGAAGGGCCTTGCACTAGCTTCTTAATATTTTTGCCCTAGTCTCATCTGTGTACTAGAAACAAAATATAGGGTTACTCTACCAATATATTTTAAGCTCTCTAGTGAGTTAAAAATGTTAGGTGTGAAGATTAGTTGCTATTAGTAGTATTAGGCTCATCTCATTTAGATTTAAGAACAAATATCAACTGCTTTCGTGTTTCCTTCTACCTACTGTTCTGAATCCAAATTAAACCACAAAAAGAAGATACTGTTTTTAGTGATTCTGCTCATCCAATCAGTTAATTAGCCACTCACACCATTCATTCAACATTTAAATGCCATGTAAATTTTCAAATACATTGGAATATATATATATATATATATATATATATATATATATATATATTTTATTTTATTTTTTTAGATTTTATTTTTAAGTAGTCTCTATACCATCATGGGGCTTGAACTCACAACCCTGGGATAGAGAGTTGCATGCTATACTGACTGAGCCAGCCAGGTGCCCCAGAATCATTTTTAATTTAAGAAGAACCTCAAATTATCAGATCAATCAATGAGAAAATATAATTTACTATTTAGTAGACTTGAAAGCATTCTCAATTTCTATTTTTCTACTTTAATTATACACTGAAAGTAAAACAAGAGAACTTTCCATTTTTAATTCTTTTTTAAAAAGATTTATTTATTTATTTTGAGAGACACAGAGAGAGGCAAAGACATAGGCAGAGGGAGAAGCAAGCTCCCTGCAAGGAGCCTGATATGGGACTTGATCCTGGCACTCCAGGGTCATTCCCTGAGCCGAAGGCAGAAGCTCAACCACTGAGCCACACAGGGGTCCCTCTTTTTATTTTTTAAAGATTTATTTATTTATTTATTTGTGGTAGACACACACACAGAGAGAGAGAGAGGCAGAGACACAGGTAGGGGGAGAAGCAGGCTCCATGCCCTGAGCCTGGAGTGGGACTCGATCCTCGGATTCCAGGACCACGCCCTGGACCGAAGGCAGGCACTAAACTGCTGAGCCACCCAGGGACCCCATTTTTAAAAGATTTTAGTTATTTAAGATTTTACTTTTTAGAGAGAGAGAGAAAGAGAGAAGGAAAGAGTGTACAGGAGAGAGAGCTAAAGTGGAGGGGAGGGACAGAGGCAGAGGGAGAAGCAGACTCTCCACTGAGAAGAGAGCCCAATGCCCCTGGCTAAATCCCAGGATCCTGAGATCATGACTTGAGTCAAAGGCAGATGCTTGACTAACTAACCGAGCCATCCAGGTGCCCCAAATATGTATTTTAAGATTTTATTTATTTATTTATTTGAGAGTGAGACAGAGAGAGAGCAGGGTAAGGGCCAGAGGGAGAGAGGGAGGGAGGGAGAGAAAGAAGCTCAAGCAGACTCTGCCCTGAGCACAGAGCCAGACTCAGGGCTCAATCCCAGGCCCCGAGATCATGATCTGAGTAAAATCAAGAGTCCAATGCTCAACTGACTGAACCACCCAGGCTCCCCTAGGTCTTATATTTTAAATATTAAAATTAACAATCTGATCTTGGACCCTTTCCTAGATTTGTCAGTGCCTTCCCTATAGAAAAGCAATCCAATCCATCTCAGTGGCTCTTGCTAAGGACTAGCTAATAAAAGACTTTAAACATTTGTGTTGTATAAAAGCTAATTCACCAAAGCAAATATGGTTAGTTGTCAGTTTGAAAAGCAGTGATTTCATAATAAACAAGTGCCAGCTGCAGTCCCAAAGCGCACTAAGTTGAGGAAGAAAGCAAGAGATGAAAGAATCGCAAACTTTCTAACTTCTCGTCCGAGGCTAGGTGCTGGCTCTCTGGTCAGGCCCAGGACCTATTCTGGCTACAGTCTGTAATGCTGATACCAGTTTGGGCCCATACGTCTATGCTGCCAGTCTGGGTTCCTCACTTCTAAAAAGACCTCCTTTTAATGTAAAAACGTTATTTTTGCAGCATATTCTCCAACTGATGGTGATTACATGTTTGTTATGTATCAATTGAAAATCATATGCCACCAAGCCACCTTGAATTCAGGATCAATTTAAAATGAATATATTTTAATCATCACATTAAAGGCTCAATATATTAAAGTAGCAGGAGATAGATATATATTTATAGCCTATAGATAAATACGTAGATTTACCAGCCCCTCGGGAAAAAAAAATAATCACAACGTAATGCCGCTAAAAAGTTCCGTATGACTTGATTATTGTCTTCCCAAACTGTTCTATCTTTAAATATGTTTTTTGCCTTTAAGAGGAATTATGATTGTACTTCATACTATGTATATATATTTAAATGAACAATTAATGAAAATTGTCCCCAATTATTAAAAAAAAAAAAAAGAAGACTGTTTTGCCAAGGCAGGTGGCAAATATTCCCTGATGTGTCATGACGGAGTCATTCTCAAAAACTAATGGCTAGAAAATTGAGTAAACATAGAAGCACCAATAAAGAAAAGATTTCTTCACACCATGTGAAATCAGCACATAGAAGAGCACACTACCATGGAAAATTTTAGGATAAGCACAAGGATTTTTTCATGATGATATCTCATGCTTGCAAGGCATCACTACAAAGTCAAAAAATTCCTCCCCACATATCAATACCATGGAGTTGACTGTTGCAGCCTGACCCCATTCTCTCCAGTGCGTTCCCACCCTCCTCTCCTTCTTTCGAGCACAGAGCACAAGGTATATTTGATTAAACAGGATATTAATCAGAACTAATAAAATTTTTCTTCCTGTCACTCCTTGCAAGTATCTGACAGCATCCCTGTGCGGAATAAGGAAACATTTCCAGTTGACACCCCATTCTTAGGAATCCTGTTCTAGTTTTCCAGACACTTGTGTTGTTTCTTTTCCTAATGCAATTTGTAAAACAAAAGGCATTATGTTGCCAGTGGTCCCCTTTCCAAATTCAAATTTATCAAACTTGTGATCCCTATCAATGCTCCATAAAACTAACCCCATTGCTGGGATCATCTTTCTTGGTTCTGCTAGTTCTCTTATAAAATAGCAGTTAAATGAGAAGTCACTTACTACTTGTTTTCTTGGTAGGTTCAGAAGCTAGACTTAGTAACTCAAAATCCTCTCTCTAAGGTCCCATTCATGAATTCATTTAACTCATGAATACCGATCAAGTACCATCATTCTCTGCGTCAGTGTTTATGTACAATAATAAATATTTTTAATGCATGCAAACTCTGTGCTGGGTACTGTGGTAAGCACTTTCATTATCTTCCTATGAGGTACTATTATTATCCTTATTTTACATATGAGGAAACTGAGAGAGATGAAATAAGACGTCAAGGGATTTACTTGCAGACAGTCTAAATGCAAAACCCATGATCTTCCCCACTGAGGGAAGGGTAAAGTATGTTTCCAACATGAGAGTTGTAGACATCACCAGGCACCCCTTGGGAGGAGGAACAAAAAGGGCAAGATTGAAAAAGAAAAAAAAAAGAATAAGAAGAAAACAATAAAAAGGTAGAAAGGAAAGGAACCACCATCATCCAGCAGAGTCCACTTTCCATTCGAATATGTTTTCATCACTTCTAAACTGGCTCACTTCTTGCACCTTACGGGGGAATAATGCAAGACGAAGCAAAGACGATTCATGTATTCACACGGATCTGAACATAAGGCTCACAAACAAGAAAAAAAGGAAAGAAAAGAAACCAATACAAAGTCCTTTCATCCTGCGTAAAGTACTAGATCTAGGATTCTGTGAGCCTGAGGGGCAGAGAGACAACAGGAGCCGTGAAAGGTCCGAGTGAAGGGGGATCCCTGCGGGCTCAGGGAATCCGGGCCCTTCCCGCCTAACAGGAAAACCGGGAGGATTCGAGAAGCTCCAGTGAAAGGCGGCCGGGACCCCAGCAGCGCAGGAGGGAGCCGGGGGCAGCGAGGGCAAAGGGCTTCCAGCGCCGGCGGGGCCCAGCGCCTGCCTGTGGATGGGGGCGGGCGTGGGGCGGCCTGGTTGGGCCCGCGCCGAGGCGGACTTTGCCGGAGGAGCCACGGGCGTCCCGGGAGGGTCCCGGAGCGGGTGCGCGAGGCCGAGCGCAGGATCCGGGGCGCAAGGTCGGGCGCGGCAGGCGGGCGGGCGGCACACGGCGGGGAGCCCGCGGGGCAGAGCAGCCCCGATGGGGCCGCGGGGCGGGGGGCGCAGGGGCTCCCGGCCCAGGCCCCCGCGAGCACCTCCTGGGACGCCGCCCGGGCCGCCCCGCTTCGGGTTGGGCCCGTCGCCCGCAGCGGCTGCACCACCCCCTGCAGCGCAGGTGCCCCCGGCGGGAGAACCGATGCACCTGGTCCGCGCCCCCCCCACCCCCACCCCCACCCGGATCCGAGACGGGATGGAGAAGTCCGGGAGCGCTCCGCGGCTCGCCAGGAGGCCGCTTTCCGTCCCCGGGCGCTCCGGGCGTTCCAAGGGAGGATGACCCTGGGGCAGCCCCGCCACGCCCCGGCCCGTTGTGAAACTCGGGGCTCCCCGCACCTCGCCCCGCCAGCGAGTCCCCAGGCCCCTCCCCGGCGCTATAAAGGCCGCCGCGCCCCGCCGCGCAGCCCAGTCGCCGGCGGACCGGGTGTCCAGGGCCGGGGCGTCGCCTGGTCCCCGCCTCCCGCCGCTCCCCGCAGCCCCGCGAGGAGGATGGAGCCGCGCCGCCTGCTGCTGTGCCTGGGTAAGGGCCCGCGCGGCCTGGGGCGGGGGGTGCAGCCGGGCGGGGCGGGGCGCATCCGTCGCACCCGAGTCCTTCGCTGCCGTAGGTGTCCGGCACGGGTCCACGCAGCTCCGAACAGGCGAAATGAAAAGGTGAAAGCCTTGGCTTCTTTCTTTGGAGGCTGCCAGGTCTGGGAGTCCAAAGACCAGGGCAGCACCGCCGGCATCCCAAGCTCTGTCCTGTCCTGTAGGGCTGGGCTCGGGGCTGGAGACTAGACCTTTTGGGAAGAAATGCTTTTCCTCCCAAATGCCTCGACCGCGGTGTCCTCCATCCAGCGCAGTTAGTTTCCGGGGCGCACTCGGGGCAGCTTTGCGGGAGCTCCGGGAGGCGCCGAAGCAAACGCACCTGCGCACCTGCCCTGCGCCTGGAGGCCTCGCGTTTCCCCCCGAAAGCCCTCCTGCTGCACCCGGTAGTCTGGAACTTTTTTTTTTTTTAATTTTTATTTATTTATGATAGTCACAGAGAGAGAGAGAGGCAGAGACACAGGCAGAGGGAGAAGCAGGCTCCATGCACCGGGAGCCCGACGTGGGACTTGATCCCGGGTCTCCAGGATCGCGCCCTGGGCCAAAGGCAGGCGCCAAACCGCTGCGCCACCCAGGGATCCCTAGTCTGGAACTTTTAATGCCCGTCTTTGTCTTTCTGTTTTGAGATGATTCAGCTCTCGCGGACTGGGGGAAAGACAAAAATCCTTGGTGAGCTTTCTGGTTTGAGAGAAAGATCGTTTCTAATTGCTCACGTTTCAAGAGGAGTTCGCAGGTGTATAGGAAAATTTTAACAAGGAAGTAAGAGTTGCCAGTCTCACATTCCTTCTGGGGTTGCAATGGGGCAAATTCCCCTAACAAATTAACTCGACCTATGCAGGATGTGACAGTTAAATTGTTATTTCGACACGCCTTATCTCAGGGCTTGGAGACCTAATGACATACATACTATGCATAGTTGGAACTTACTCGTACAAGTTTAGGGACAGTAGTAGATACTGGATCTGTGGCTTCCGCCAGCACTGTGCTAGGCATGACTTGCTAGAACATTCTCAGTAAATAAAGTGGCTTTGCTATCTTTGTTTTGAAGGCTCTGTGAAAAGAACACAATTGGAAAAGCGAGTCTTCCTAGAGTTAGGAATTAACCTAGAGGTCAGAATGGCTCCGTGCTTTTTTTCCCCCCAATTGTCCGGTTCCACCTGAACAATGACAGTGTCTGTTCTGGGCCACTCATTGAATATTCT
The DNA here is from genome assembly GCF_053574225.1 of Canis aureus. Lineage (NCBI taxonomy): Eukaryota > Metazoa > Chordata > Mammalia > Carnivora > Canidae > Canis > Canis aureus. Next base: position 66,395,753 of record NC_135624.1, read on the forward strand.
AATTAGAGACAGCAAAGAGCCTATGAATAACCTGGTTACTTCCCACCTGGTTACTGCCCACTTAGAGAGTGTGTTGTGTGTGTTTTTGTTGTCATGAAAGTGTTTAACTCCTCTATTGCGTAGCTTAATTACAGTTCACCTATTTCATCAGCCACCAAGCCCATTTCCAAATGAGCTAGGTCAGTTTCTGTTTTCCCAGTTTGTTTAGATATTTCCCGCGACTAGAAGAGTTCCTGTTTGAAGTTCTCTTTCATATCTCTGTACTCTAATCAGGGATGCAAGTCCAATAGTTTTATTCCAGAGCACATGTAAAAATGACAAGGCCACCCGGCATTTCTGAAATTGCCTCCCCATGCCAAATAAAAGGTTACCTAGAACTACTTTTCCCAAATGTCCGGCTTTACAAAGAAGGTATTTATTTCAGATTTCGGCAAATATTTTGTTACCTTTTTGTGTGTGTGTGTGTGTGTGTGTGTGGAATTTATGTTTATTTATAACTGGAAAAAATGTTTTGGTTTCATCTTCCGTTCCAATACCTGCAGATTTAAATTGCTACACATTTGTAAGATCGATTGCTTACTTTTAAATTTCATAAATATTCGATATTGATGTTCTTGCCTTACATAATGGGAAAGTATGACTTAAGTTCCCATAGAAAACCAAGGCTAAACTGAGAAGGTTCACACCTGGATTTGCTGGCACTTTTAGCTTGCTGAATATTAAGTAAAGCGGTTGAGATTCCCCAAACTAGGTAACACATTTATAAGTAATTTACAGCTTTAGAACTGAAATAGCATTTCTAATATAATGATTGGTCCAGAACAAAGAGGAGAGATTTTTGTCTTGAGTACTGCAATAAAGGTTTAGAGAGGGTCTCTATCTAAAATCCAACATTTTCATTGATACCCAAATGGGCTTTTGAGCATGTTCCCAAATGCCATCTCCAAGACAATTTAGTCCTACTTCGACATTGTAATTGTACAATGACAGAAAACTGAGCAGAATAAACATTCTTTCCTGAGAATATGAGAAGCACAGGTCTCAATGAGACATTGGCTCACCCCTGATCTTTTCTGTTGACCTTAGAGTTTATGGACTGCCTGAGTATTGGCACCACCTACCTGCCTTCATCCATCATATCTCACCATGTGAACAGTTTGGGTAATTAGGATGTGTGGTTCGGCACCAGGGCCCAAATCCAGGAGTTGGGAAAGAAGTAAACAGTTACCAAATGCCTACTGTGAGCTAACCCTGTTGTGTGTTAAGTGCTTTATATATATCATCTCATTTATTCCTTAAAATCAATATATGAGGTAGATATGATTAGCCCTTGTGATGAAGAGACTAAACCTAAGTGAAGTCAAATATCTCACAAGGTCTTAGAGACAGTAAATGGCATGGTCGTTCTGGAACAATGTATGAGGAGCCAGAGGGTCTCAGGATTATCAGAAGCATAATAAAAGTCACAGATTCTAATAAAGAAGTTTCAGGGTAGTCTGGGGGCTGTCCCAAGGCTTTGAACCTGTTGTGGGGACAAGCATATGTACAAAAATCGTATCTTTATGGTATCACTCAAAATCAGGCACAGAAAGCGTGTGACTGTTTCCTTAAGCTGTGCTAAAATATGTTGGATTTTTACTGAACCTTCAGTCAGCATTTTTCAGCAACACAGTTCCCAGGAAATGAATCTTATTTCCAAGTAGTCATTACATCATTTGACTGAGGCCTTATTTCTGAATTTGCCTAGATGTATATTAAGTAAATCAATCAAGAAGTGTACCTATGTCCTTTTTATTCCCTGTATCTTTTTATACTATTGTGAATTTAATATAGTATCAATAAGAGATACTAAGGGACTAAGTTAGAATCTACAGCACATTTCTTTTCTTTTTAAGTTTTATTTTTTTATTTTAGAGAGAGAGAGAGCATAATGGGGAGGGGCAGAGGAGAGGAAGAGAGGATCCCAAGCAGACTCACTGCTGAGCCCAGAGCCCATGCAGACTGGATCCTATGACCCTGAGATCACGACCCGAGGCAAAACTAAGGTGCCCAACCGACTGTGCTACCCAGGTGCCCCTGTTAGCATATTTCTGTTAGCAGTAAGAAAATAAATATACTTCCTTGGGGAAAAAAAGCATAATATTCACACAATCGCTTTGGTAAACTTGAATTTGAATGCCTTCTGTCTATTTTTGCCCAAGAATCTTAGATTTCCTGGTTAATGGTGAGTTAAGAGATGCAAATGGCATGTAAGAAATCCTCTTCAAAGAGACTAAGTTAAGGTGTGGTTTCCCCATCCATTGGGCTTTACTCCGAATATAGGACTATGCAAATAGTCTAAGTAATATGGCTGCTATTGGGAACATTCCTTTGGAAGACAACGGGAAGACTCACCAGAGCTTTAATAGGAGAGATCCTTAGGGAGGAGCACCCTGACAGCCATTAGTATGGCAATTCTGGAACCTTTGAAAAAGTGAAATAAATTAAAAAAAAAAAAAGAAAAAGAAAAAGTGAAATAATGCAACAGACTCAGTCTCCTCTGGCAATGCAGTTTATGCAAAACTGGTGTTTAGTTACAGGGCAAGTAAAGATTTGGTGACATTCTAGGTTAAAGTCATGATTTCTTAACTAGGATACTCTTTATAATAGTATTTTTTAAAAAGATTTATTCATTCACGTCAGAAAGAGAGAGAGAGGAGTGTGGGGAGTGAGGGTGGGGGGAGGAGAGGAGGGCAGGGGCAGAGGCAGAGGGAGAGAGAGAGAATCCCAAGTGGACTCCATGCTGAGCATGGAGCAGGTCACAGGACATGATCCCAGGATCCCAAGACTACCACCCCAGCCAGAACCAAGAGCCAGACCCTTAACCAACGGAGCCACCTAAGCACTCCTCTAATAGTATTTATAATACACAAGACGATCTGACAACTCCTGAAAAAAATGTTAACCCTTAATTTCTTAGGTCAAAAATCCTGAATTTTAAATTTAAGTCATGAAAGTGAGTTAAAATACAAAGTTTCCTAAAAATATCCTCAGGATAAGAGAGAAAAAGCCCCCCTCTCATATTTATATATAACCATGTTTATAAATGTCAAACTGTATAGTTTTGAACCAAGAGACATGGTGAATAGAACACACATTCCACACCCCTGCTCCTTTATTTCATACTTTTAGGAAGAGTTTAGTTTGAGTTTGAGTTTTCTTTTTTTTTTTAAGATTTTTTTTAAATTTTTATTTATTTATGATAGTCACACACACAGAGAGAGCGAGAGAGGCAGAGACACAGGCAGAGGGAGAAGCAGGCTCCATGCACCGGGAGCCCGACATGGGATTCGATCCCGGGTCTCCAGGATCGTGCCCTGGGCCAAAGGCAGGTGCCAAACCGCTGCGCCACCCAGGGATCCCTTGAGTTTTCTTATCTGTAAAATGAAGATCATAGCTGTGTTGTTAGGTTATTGTAGATAGATGTGGTAAATATGATGCTATTATAAAATAATAAAAAGCACTTTAAAAATGAGAGCTATCATCATCAAGTGCTTTCTTAGAAAAAGCTTCATTAGATCCTTACTATAGCCCTTTAAGCTAGGAAATGTATTATCATTCCCATTTTTCAAATGAGAGAACAGACATAAAAAGAAGCAAGTAACCCAGGGTGTAAGGTTCCCTCGTTAGGTACGCCATGATCTCTACTGTACCCGAGCTCACATGTCACTTTTCGTGAAAGCTCTACTCATCCTTTAAGACTGGAGAGAAGTATCAAGGCTTCTCAGTTACTTGCCTCCTCCCTTGTCCTACCTCTCCACAGTCAGCCTGCAGCAGGCCTCTGCCTCCTTTGCGAAGTTTCATCCTTGGTCCTGCCTTCGTCATGCCAGCCTGTGTGGGTCCGCCCTATGTCTCCTTGCTGCTCCCATGCTCCTCTTTGATCATCCATATTGTGATAGACTTAAGCCCTCTACATGTTTGCTGGATGGATGATTAGAATGTTACCTTTTTTCAGAGTCCTCACCGCTATAGACTTCAAGGCTGTTTTTTGAAAATGTGCTTGAGAAGCAAGATATTTTGAGACTATGCGATAGTTTTTGAAAATTCAATTCTGTTTGATAAATTTTAAGATTTTTTTCTTATTTCCATCACTTAATATAATCCAGATTCACTGATGGTATACCTAATAAAATTTAAGGATATCTGTACTGTGTGTGTGTGTGTGTGTGTGTGTGTGTTGAAGAGGAAGAGAAATTTCACAAGCAGTGATATGACTGGATGATGGATAGTCAGTAAGACAAAGACAAGTATTGGTTTAGAAATGGAAGGATCCTTAGAGTAATCTAATTGAAATTCCATTCCCCCCCTCACGCCACCCCCCTGCCCCAGCCTACCCCACTCCTTAGGTCAATGTTTTCAGAGATAAGGAAACTCAGCAGCAGGGGTTTCAAAGTATTACCTGAGCTAGAAGTGGACTCCACGCCTCAGGGGTCTAGAGCAGGTTTTTTTCAGCCTTGGCTCTATTTACATTATGGTCTAGGGAATTCTTTGCTGTGGGCATTCCTCTGCAGGGTGTTTAGCAGCAATTCGGTCCCTGCCCGTTAGGTGTCAGTAGCGCTTACCCAGCTGTGACGAAAAGGTCTCCAGACATGGCCAAAAGTCCCTGGTTGACAGTACCCCAGGTTGAGAAGCACTAGCTTAATGTATTTTCCATTGCTATCACAAATTGCCACTCATAATGCACAGTTTGAATAAGTGCTCAAGTTGCCAAGGAAAACAAAATTGATATTAATGGTAAGATGGATGCAAATACAAAATCAATGCTAGTGTTTTAAAAAAATCAAGTTAGCAGTGTTTATTACTGATTTTAGTGCCAGTTGCCCTGAATAAAGCCGAATCTTATTTATGATAGAGTCGCTCATACTTCTTACAATCACTGTGTCACTAACCACCCCCACACCTCCTTTTAAAAGTCGGTGTTCTCTTGGATCCCACAACACTGAGCTTCCTTTTTTCTCCCGTTTCTTTGACCATTTCTATCCATTCCTCATCACTTCTTTCCCCAAGCGCTAGTATTTTCCATTCCATACTATTTCCTTTGGAACATATGAATGGCTCCTATGCCTTTAAAGATCATATTTTCATATCTGACTTTCAAATAGATTCCACAAATTCATTTATTCTTTTTTTTTAAGATTTTATTTGTTTATTCATGAGACACACACACACACACAGAGAGAGAGAGAGAGAGAGAGAGAGAGGCAGAGACACAGGCAGAGGGAGAAGCAGGCTCCATGCAGGGAGCCCGACCTGGGACTTAATCCAGGGTCTCCAGGATCACGCCCTGGGCTGAAGGCGGCGCTGAACTGCTGAGCCACCTGGGCTGCCCTCATTTATTCTCTTATTCAAGAACTGTATTCCCAAATACCCCCTAAATATAAAAAGATAATATATGAACTATAAACTCAAATTCCTTTACTTGTTGTGTTTTCCCTTCCTGTTCACTATTTCCAAATGCCACCACAAAACCACTGTTCTGCATATGTCTTCTCTTTTCATGGCACCACTGTCCCTAGTATTTTCAGAAACCTTGGCATCACCTATGAATTGCGTCCTTTTCTCTCCACCCATAAGACTCTAGCCTATTAACTCTGTTGAGGACAGAAACTATGTCTTTTGCATTAATTTTCCTTTTAGCATTTTGTTCAATCTCTTGCATATAGAAAAATCTCAATATTTATTGAACAGATATAACTTGAGACATGTGGTTACTAGAAGTAAATCTAGGCTAAGCTACTCCCCTTCTTCCTCCTTTATGCAGTAAAACTAAGCCCTTTCTACCCTCTTATCATACTACAGATGCAGATGTGCTGCTCACAAAGTTCAAGTTTCCCATGTTAACCAAAAGATGTATGTTCACAAAATAAAATTTCTTAGCGCTTCCAAAGTGCTAGTTGCTTACACAGGTTCTGTGAATGAAAAGTAATTAACTTTGAGGCTTTTAAAATTACCTTTTATATACCCATTTCTTTGATGATCACTTATTCAAAACCATTTTTTATTTTTTTGCAAATTCATTTTTGGCAGTAGGCTTCTATAAAGGATGGATGATATGATAGTCAATATGCTTCTACAAATACCATTAAGTTTTCAAAACTTCAGGCCACAATATGGTCATAATGAAACGAAGGCAAATGGCAAACATTCTAGACTGTTGCTCCTTTAGGAGATTTTTGTGTTGACATAGTAATGCAATAATTTAAATTTCTGATTTGAATCAATAGGGATAGGTGTGAGAAGCAAGATGGAACAGGATGAAGGTACAGAGTGTTGTATAAAGACTCCCTCATGTAACATCTTGAAGAAAAAAATATTTTCAAAAAGAACATTTGAAATAATACTCTTGAGATGAAACTTTGGCTTTTAGGGAATACAAGTCCCATATTTAGAGCTCTTTGTCACAAATTCCAAACACTCAGATTTATATAAATTGTACCCTTTGCACAAGAGTTGATATGCATTCTTCTGCATTATGAGAACACTTTCGGGGATCCCTGGGTGGCTCAGCGGTTTAGCGCCTGCCTTTGGCCCAGGGTGTGATCCTGGAGTCCCGGGATGGGGTCCTGCATTGGGCTCCCTGCAGGGAGCTTCTCCCTCTGCCTATGTCTCTGCCTCTCTCTCTTGTCTCTCATGAATAAATAAATAAAATCTTAAAAAAGAGAGAGAGAACACTTTCATTATGAATAAGATATGCATCCTTAAATCCATTTTTAGGGTAAATTAAACTGCACTCTCACTTTTTAACTAACTGATTCTTGATTGGATGGCTTTAAGAACAGTCTTGTACGATGA